>NC_050576.1:138234273-138578023 GCF_011100635.1 Trichosurus vulpecula | reverse complement strand
CCATCCACTTACTCTTCTGTCAAGTGACTCCTGCCTCCTTGCTGTTCCCCAGACAAGACATTCCATCTCCTGACTCCAGGAATTTTTGATTGTTCTCCATGCCTGGAACCTACTCCCTCTTCATATCTAACTCCTGACTCCCCTGGCTTCCTTCAGTCCCAGATAAAATTCCACCTTCTGCAAAAAGCCTTTCTTAGTCCTCCTCAGTCTTAATGTCTTCCCTCTGAGACTACTTCCAATTTATTCCATATAGATAGATCTATATGATATACCCTTTATGTAGGAGATATACCTGACATGTATCCTATAGGATATATACATGTTATATATCCTAAAGAAGGATAGCTTATAAATCTCTCTCTCTCTAAATCTATCTCCTTTGCACATAGTTGTTTACATGCAATGTCCTTCATTAGACTGTGAGCTCCTTGAGATCAGAGCAGGTATTATGTTTTGCCTTTTCCTGTTTGTCTACATAGCAGACTCTTAGTAAATGCTTATTGACTTGACATGAAGCCAGAGTGTGTAGGAGGAGGGGATAATCAACAAAGTTAAATGCATCAGATGGGCTGAAAAGGATGAAGCCTGAGAAAATACCATTTGATTTGGCAATTAAGAGAACACTGGTAACTCAGTGACCTTTGCTTATGCCTCGACTGTCTACCCCATCTCTCTCTGCCTAACTAAATAGTTCAAGACTCATTTCAAAACCTTCCTGTCCTATAAAGATTTTTCTGACCATCTTAGCTTCCTAAAGCATGGTCCTTTTAATAATAAGAAATCATAAGTATGGTACACTTTATAAGTTCTGTCCCAGCAAAAAACACTATGAGATAGGTAGTTCAGCTATTTTACTGATAAGAAAACTTACTTAAGATCAGGGATGAGAAGGAGCTTTCTTTTGATTCCATGACTGAATCTCTTATGCAAACTTAAAAGAAAGTTAGCTAATGCTAACTTTAGAGTAGCTAGGCAGTGCAGTGGGTAGAGTATTGGACCTGGAGTCAGGAAGACCTGAGTTCAAATCCAATCTCAGACACTTACTGGCAGTGTGACTCTGGGCAAGTCATTTAACTTCTGTTTGCCTCAGTTTCCTACCTCCCAGGATTGTTGGGAAGGTCAAACGAGATCATATTTGTAAAGTACTTAGCACAGTGCCTGGCACATGGTAAGCCAATATAAATGCTAGCTATTATCCTCATAAGATTATTACACTATGGTAAACCTTCCAGAGTAGGGATATCTTTTTCTGGTTTTATGTCTTTAACACTCCATCCAACTATTCCATATCTGGGATCCTTCCCTCCTCAGCTCTGTCTTTTAGAATCCCTGGTCTCCTTCCAGACTCAATTCAAGCTCTGCCTTCTACAAGAGGTCTTTCTCACTCTTCCCAGTTGGTAGCACTTTCCCCACTACCTTCCATCTACTCTGCTTGTATCTCAGATCCCTTATTAGGTACATGTTGTGTCCCCCATTAGAGTGTCAGCTCCCTGAGAGGAGGGTCTGTTTTGCATTTTCTTTGTAACCCCAGTGCTTAACATGGTGCCTGGCACACAATAATGGTTTAATAAATGCTTATGGATTGATTGAAGAGTCAAGTATATTAACTTGGAAGCACAGAGTAAGTTGGAACTTGGTAACATAAACAGAATAAGACACATAACGAAGGTCTGCCATATTATCACAAAGTCCTGCTCATGGTTTCCATTAATGATTTCAGAAATTGTGTTATTTTGTACTGTTGCTTGGGGGAAAATATACCTTCTTGGTAAATACTGGATATGTTAATAATTTCAAGGCACTTTAACACTTTTGTCTGCATTCTTTTAGACACTGAACATTGAGTTTCTGCTGACAAGAACATAATACATTTCAACATAATGTGTAAATGTCCAGCAAAATAATCCTCCAATCTGATTACCTCCTTGTGTTTTTGTGGCCTGGCTCCCATGCCTGCAATGTGGGATGCCCCACGTGACTGCTCACTGAAATTCCTTCCTTTAAGGTTCCCACTTGTGCCCACTCATTCCCTGAGACTACCTTACCACTCACCCCAGTTCAGTTATTTCTCCTTTTTTCATCTCTCCTGTTAAATTTCTCCTAAGTGCAAATAAGCAACTTTAATACAGTTATTTGTATACATCCTTTATCCTCTCTACTAGGTTATACATTGTCAAGGGCAGGGGACTATTGTGTTTTTCCTATCTGTATCCCAACACCTGGTATATACTTTCTTGTACATTTTTTTGCCTAGATCTATGATTTCATCAATGAAGGGGGACTCTGAGGTAAAGAAATGCCCTATATCTATTGACATTGGCAATTACTCTACAGCTTAAGGTCTCAGAGAATTATTTAAGGCACTTACAGGTTAAGTGATCTGTCTAGGATCACACAGCTGGTAAGTATCAGAAATGAGAATTGAAATGTTTGTTGAATCAAAAGCTATTGAAAAGAATCTAACATCATAGTTAAAATGAAAGCAAGGATTAGGGCTCACACCTAGCAGAGGCCCAGGAAACCACAATGAAACTACGTTTTTAGGAAAACTAGCATCCTTGCTAGAAACAAGGGTAGCATGTACCAATGTCAGAATGTTAAGTCCATGAATCTAATTTCTCTAATTAAATAGCTACACACACACACACACACACACACACACACACACACACACACACATGTTCTAGTCCAGTCAATCAACTCAGCCCAAATTAGGGGGAAAAATCCTCACAGGCCATTTAAAACTAACTCAAATGCCAAAACACTTGGAAAGAGTACATTAGTGATGCAAATGTGATAAGTACAATACACAGCAAAAAACAAAGAAACTCATTAGACAATACTATGAGACCTGGCTTTATATTTTGGCTTCTGGGAGTTAAAAAGGTACAGAAACAATTATTTCTTCCTTATTCTGGGAGTTTATTTGTGTATCTAAAGTCAGATCCAACAATAGCAATATTTTTCAAAGGTCCAAAATGTTTGCTAGGCATTCTTTTTGTGGGATGTGATATAACCAGATAGCAAGAATTTTATTACAAAATTTGGAAAATGTTAAACTTCATTTACTACAGTTATCTGTCCCTTTCCCTCCTCTCTGATCAGTTCTTTGGCGGGGGGTGGGGGTAGAAATGATATTTCATGATGTCAATCCTTTCTGCAAATCTCATCACTTTGGTCCAATGTAATCCATTTCGGAGCCTTTGCTCCCTTTTGAAATAAGTAATTTCAAGAGGCAACTGTGATTGTGTCATTTATTTACTAATCACTGGTAATATAAACCCTATTTATGCTGGTGCAAATTTGCATTTAGAGGAAGAGATTTATTAAAAAGAAAGAGTGAGAAGAAATGAATAAACAAAGAGACTGGCTCATTACAAGTGAGTTCTGGGTATTCTGATGACTTTCATTAATTTTTGTATCCTCCTTTATAATTTCATTTAAAAGTAGATTAAACAGCCTAAATAGTTTCATAACTAGTACTGGTAGCCCTGGGTTAAAGGAAGTAAGTAGGATATGGGCTTGCTTGTAGGAGCTGAAAAATAATCAGAGATGGAAAGAATCTCAGACCAACCCATACTGGAACAGGAATCCCCATCCAATGTCTTCCAAAAGTAGTCATCCATACACAAACTCGAAGAGCTCAATAATGGAGAAGTGACAACTTTATGTGGAGTTAAGACTGGCCAACAGTGAAGCAGACAACAGGGCAAGCACAGATAGCAGGAATCAGAGGATTCCAGGAGTCAGCAATAGACTATATAGATTGGCAGCAGGTTAAAAACAGATATAGGGAGTTGGATACGAAAACTGAGCATTGAGAAATGCAGGTAGTGAGTATAGAGTCGAACCTAGGCAACTGTCTGAACAATGAGGAAGGGATATTGGAGGAAGGCGTTTTGATTCCTTAACCATCTCACTTGTTTAGAGAATGCGCAAAAGGCTAAGGCAACCCGTTCTGACGTAGGGACTCCTCACATCTCAGGTCTCTCACCAGTCTAGGTACTTGGTACTACTGACCTTGGGCAAGTCATTTAATGTCTTTGGGCCTCAGTTTCCTCATCAGTAAAATAAGAGAGTTGGATAGAAATGCTGAGGCTGGAGTCTGGAAGACAAATTCAAAATCAGCCTGACACTTACTAGCTGTGTGACCTTGGGCAAGTCACCTAACTTCTATTTGCCTCAGTTTTCTCAACTGTAAAATAGGAACAATAGCAGCACCAACTTTCCAGGCTTGTTGTGAGGATCAACTGAGATAATATTTGTAAAAGGCTTAGCACAGCGCTTGGCACATAGTAGGTATTTAATAACTTATTATTCTTTTCCCTCCATTTCCCTTCTTCAGCTATTATTCTATATACTTCCTGTCTTATCGAACTTCTCTCAGAGTGTGGGCAAATCTTTTCCTCCAGGGAGAAAAAGCAGGTACACCTGGTTGGGGGTCAGAAGAGAAAGAGAGGACAGGACACTCTGATGTGTAAATTATTGGACAACAGCCAACTATGTAAATATCATATCAAAGTAGGTACACTGCACTCCCCCTTCCCAAACAGGGTTGCGGATATCCATCAAGACAGGGGAAAACATTCCCCTGAAGCCAGACCACATTACAGGGTTTCTAGTGGAAAACACTACTTCTTCCTACCCTTCTCAATAGGTTGCAAAAAGGCTTTCAGGTTAACGTTTAATTGCCCTGTGGGATAGGCGAACTCTAAGGGCTTTTATCCAAGCCTCAAGGATGAGATAATATGGTTGACCTTTCTGTTCATGGCTTTTGCCAGATCTTCACATTACATTCTTAGCTTGTGCCTAAAAGGGATCTAGATAGTAGCTAATAGAGAAAAAAAGGCTACCCTTTTTTTCCATGCACATCTCTCACTAAGGAAATTTAGGCTTCAGGTCAAAGGAAAGCATTAGGTGTTTGACTCCTGAAAATGTTTTCTTGGTGACTAATTCAATAACAGTTGAAAAGTGGATAGCAACCCTCCTGATCTCGGCATGGAAACAATCCTACAAGATTCATAACAAGAAAACACCTCTCTTCACAGGTTCATAGATTTTGAGCCCAAAGCGTCCTTAAAATCACCTAGTCCAATTCTTTCATTTTAAATATGAGAAAACTGAGGCCCAGAGCGAACTGACTTAGGACATACAGATGGGTAGGGAACTCATGCCACACTGATATATTTCACATCTGCACATGGACTTGTCATTCAGGGCTGAAAATGCTTCTCATTGAAAATGATAAATTACTTTTTTCATTTCTCTTAGTATTTAGATGACCATTAAAAGCATTCAGGGCAAGAACTACATAGGAAACTTTTCAGGCATATGTTCTACTCCATTATAAACATAAATTAATTTTGTCCCACATGATTAAAAATATTATAATCATCCTGATACAGAAGAGAGAAGAGAGGGGAGAGGAAGATCTTGGGCATAAAAGTTTATCTTAGAAATGTGATCTTTGTATATTTGTTTGACGAAATCCAATCACATCAAATTCTGAATTTGTTCTTTCGAAGGATGCTGCTAGAGAAATCCATTTCCCTTGCCCTGTGACCATGATCTTATTCTAATACAGACATGATACTTTATTACATTTCATGTATCAGCAGTATGAGTTATCAACTGTTACATTCATTTTGGAAGAGTCTGTTTTAGCTTTCATACGTGTAAATTAAAGCCAATGATAAATTGACTACATCATAGTTTATATGAAATATAGTACATAGAGCACAACTGCAAATCGGGCTTTTAAATAGGCATATTTCATTTTTCCCAGCAATTCAAAAGTATCATTCTAGAAGGAGACAGAAATTGTTACCAGAAAAATTCCATGAGGAGTAACATGCCACCAAAACAGATGCAGCTTGAAGTAAGGTCTCTTTTCAGAAAAGTAAGCAGACACGTAAGGCAAAATCAGAACAGAAACACGCAACCTCATAATGGAGGAGGAAAGCAGAAAACAAGCTCCTACAATCATTCAGGTTTTTTTTTAAAATAGTGGCACCACTAATTTCTTGATATAAGAATAATGTATTTGCTTAATGGACATAGGTAGAGAGAAGCAAGATTTTAAATGATGAAGTCATCCATTCATTTATTTGGCCTCTCAAGAGTGGCGTAATCACCCTAGTCATACAACTCCAGAAAGCCTATGCTTGCTTTACCCCATTATCATCTAATTCAATTAATACTTTAAAAGACTGTCTTGAAGTGAATAAGTATTTAACAATAAAATCAGCGTAACAAGAAGCACACACAAAAAGTTTCCCATCTTTTATCTTTATTGATTTGCAGCAGTGTAAAGGAAATGGACCAGCTAAAAGCACAGATCTTCCAAAGCACTTGCATTAATAGTGTAACTATATACAATGAAGCATTTTTCTGT
This sequence comes from Trichosurus vulpecula, assembly GCF_011100635.1. NCBI lineage: Eukaryota > Metazoa > Chordata > Mammalia > Diprotodontia > Phalangeridae > Trichosurus > Trichosurus vulpecula. Next base: position 138,571,629 of record NC_050576.1, on the reverse strand, counting down.
TGGTGCTTCAGGATTGTGAGCACTTTGTCCTATTACTAAATGCTAAATATCACAAAAATCCAAACTGCAGGAAAATATTAATTATTCCTCAGTTTTAGGGAAGAAGAAAGACATACTCTGTTTATCTTGGATAAATGTTTTGTGCCCATCTTTTATTAGATGCCACTACCTTTTAAAACCCTGAGATATCAGAAGCTCTGCATAATTACCTCACTTGTTAAAAGAATCAGAGAGAGGAGCAGTGTTGTCTGAGCAAATGATTATCCACACTCAAAGCAGAACCTGCTACTAAATTCAAAGCGGAAATGATGAGCTATCTGAGACTTAAACATTAGTCCTACTGAGAAAAGGCACTGACCTTTCTTTTTGATTTGTAATAGGGAAATGCCCTGCTAACAGGCTTTCTCCTGTGAAGCCCTGTTGTAACTGTAAAGCATTAGAGAGACATGTGGAGGAGAGATAGAATTCAGTACCCTATGCAAAGGCTGGAAATGTATGATTTCGAGGACTTCTTATCCTTTCATCACAACTGGAGAGATAACCCGAATACTATGAGACCATAATATGCTATGATCACAGGCACAAGTTGGATTACGCAGCTCAGACACTCTATTCACTTTAACTAGTTGTACTGCACTCCTGACTTATTTCTCCCAGACTCATCTTTGACATTTGACTTACGGAGGCTCTAGCGAACGCAATTTATATAGTTTGATGAAATACACATAATTTTGAGGAAGAGTAAGGATGGAGAGGCGGATAGGGGGCTTTTTCCTTCCTGATAAAGCCAGCCTCAGACTTCTGCTTAAAAGACGAAAGATTCTGAATGCATTGTAAACTTCAAAGCACCCACCCCTCCAGTTCTTAGTGTGAGTACTACTAGCAGGTTTGTGAGTTTCCCAGTGATCTGTTCTGTCTTTTGCTTTCCTTCCGTTCATGCACATTCCTCTGGTTTGACTCAACTCTGGAACGTACCTGTGAGCTTCATCACAATGGACACTGCAGGAAAACTCTAACGGAGCATGCACTTCACTAGGTAACTTAACTGCTCCAAGTTTATGGAAGCTTATGTGTGTGAGAGAAAAACGAAAATTCCCCTAATAGGCATCATAAACGAACTTTAAAAATACATCGAATGCAAATCGCATTCATCAGATCCACCCACGGTAGCTGATCCTCCGCAAATCTCACCTCCCCCCACTCCCCATAGCACATCCCGCACCCTCAAGAAAACACTACATGAGCCGAGTTAGATACAAGGCGTTGCGCTCTGAAGGGAATCCTTCCCGTCCACTCCCCATAGCTGGTCATTTACGAAAAGAAAGTGCAAAGCAGGAAACTAGCCCATTGAATGCGGAATAAAAAGCCAGTTTTTCGGGTCAGCCAAAGCCCGAGACAGCAAATAGGGAGACCCAAGGAGGTCTCTCCGGACTAGGAGCCACTTCTAGGAGCCCTGCAACCCAAGCAACCAACCACCCTCCCACCTCAGACTCCAGAGCAACTCCCTAGCATCCTCGGGGCACTTGAAGGACGGGAGCAAGGCGCGGGGACAGGAGTCCCATTGTAGGAGGTGGGGGAGACCCTTACGTGCTCCAATTTGTCTTTCCTCCGGAGCCAGACACTGGCACTGTAGTCTTGCTGTTTGACGCTGCTGTAGAAGTTCGCACCTACTCGAGTGAGGCTCGGGGAGGGCTCCTTGGGGCGGCTTTTGAGCCTCATCTGCTCGAAGCCCTCGTGGGGGGAGGACGAGAGCCACTCGTGTTGCCGGATCTCCATCCTGACATGACAAGGCTACGGCCCCAGTCCTGGGGAGGGGGTACTTGGGGTGGGGGTAGGAGGAAAGAAGGCGAGAGAAAAGAGGAGGCTGAGAAGGGGGCAGGGAGAGGGGGAAGTGGAGGCAGAGAAGTGCTAGCTGATGGGGAGTGGTGGGGCTGAATGGCAAGAGCAAAGGAAGAGGAAAGAGGAGGCAGCGGGAAGCTAGCTGAGCTCCCTGGAGAAGGTGGTGATGGAGGAGGGGAGGAGGAGGAGAAGAAGGCTGATGTCAGGGTTTGAGGAGGTGGGAATGAAGGGAGTGGGGGACAGGAGGGGGAGGGGGAGAGGGTTGCCAAGCTCCTGGAAGGCAGCCGCGCCAGGTGCAGGTGGCTGGCAGTCTCTGTCGCTTGGCCAGCTGCAGTCCAGGGCAGACACCTCGCAACCCGGCTCCTTGCGGCACCGGCTGGGACTGGGGGGGCAGGGGACTGGGGAGAGGGAGGGAAGAAGAAGAGAAGGAGGCGGCGGCAGTAGCGGAGGCAGGGCGGCGGGGAGTGGAGGGGAGTGGGAGTGGGAGGGGCCGGTGCTCTCCAGCCAGCCCGCAGGTTGGTGCAGTGAGCAGCTGAAGCTGCTGCTGCTGCTGTTTCTGTTGCTGCTGCTAAGGTTAGGAGAGGAACACAGAGTCCAGCTGCCTGCAGCCACCCAGCCTGCTACTCTTCCTCTTCCCCAGGATCAGGCAGTGGTGGCCCCCTGACCGTCTTTTCTCTGAAAGGATTGCACCTTGTTCTTCTCATTTTAACTTTAAGACACACACACACACACACACACACACACACACACACACACTTCAGGAAGGGAATCCTTTCTTCTGCCCTCCTCCTTTTCCTTCCTCCTCTTCCTCTTTGGGCAGTTCAGGAGATGGATAGGGTGGGAAAGACATTAAGGCAATCACTTCACTCCTTTCCGCACACATATCCATCCATCCATCTACCCTCTGTCCCTCCCATCCCCTCAACTTTCTCTTATTTCCTTTTCTTCACTCTAAAAGTTGAATAACTTCCTATTCAAAAAATCCATTAATCCCTTCTAGGTGTATTGTGCATGTAGAAGGGGGGGGGGGGCGGAGAGATCCACAAGGTTTTATTCCCAGAATGCTTTTTCCTGTATAATACTTTGCATGTTAGAGTGCAGTAATGCAAATCTTTCAGGGTGCATTATCATTTGTCCTTAACTGCCATTGTTAACATCATGACTACCAGTCCAACATAGCCACTGAAGCTTTCCAGTGGCCTGGCCCCACCCCATCCCACCAACTATCTTTCCCAAGGGGATTTCATGTTTCTTCATAGTAACACTCTCTCTTACCTATGCTTCCAATCCATCACTTTAAATGTAATGTCCTTAGGTTGCTGTGCAGTTCTCTTTTGTGTTCCTAGATGTCCATAGTCAGGCTTTCCTTCCAGGTCTTTTCTCAGCTGATCTATACACCCACACATAGTCCTAAGACAGGCAGGAATAAAAATTAGTACACATGATTTGATACATTAATAATTAAATTTAAACTGCCCCGTTTGCTTGCTTTCCTTACAGCCACCATCTGAGTGTTTCAGATTTTACTAGAGAGCACAAGACACTTTGGTTACTGGTTTTTCAGATCAGTTAAGAGGCACGGAAGTGAGTTTTAAAGATGTAGAGTCCTAGTAGGGTGGATATCATGAAAAGAGCCCTGGATTGGAGCCAGAAGACCTAGAGGAAGATGGGAAAGAGAGAGAATAAGGAACTTGGCCTTCTCAATGCCACCCTCAAAAGTGGCTAAAAGGAATGCAAATAATATAGATAGATAGATAGATGAAGAGCAGAGTTACCAGAGACACTTACAAGGAAATAAAGAACTAAGAACAAACAAATTGAAGATCTTTCCCTCTATTAATTATTTCCTTATTATATCCTGCATATGGCTTGCTTTGAATATATTTGTTTGTTGTTTCTCCCATTAGATTGTGAGTTCCTTGAAAGCAGCAGCAGGCTTTTGCCTCCTTTTGTATCTCCAGTGCTTAGCACAGTGCCTGGCACATAGTAGGCCCTTAATAAATGTTTACTGATTGATTGATTAAAACAAATCAGAAGACCTTGTTTATTGTCATGCTTTGCTAATTTAGTTAGTTTTAGTCTGTACTTGTGATTTTCTTAGTTTAGAGTACTCCCAACACAGACACAGATTTACAATCTGAGGTAGCTGTCTAGGGAACTGGGACATTGAATGATGACTTGACCATGATCATACAGTTAATATGTATCTGAAGGAGGACTTGAACTCAGACCTTCCTAACTGTAAGGTCAGTCCTCTAGCCACTATTCCATGCTTCTCACAGTTTAACCTGAGCTTCAGTTTACTCATCAGTAAAATGGGAATAAAATTCTACTCCCACATTGGATTTTTGTGATATTCAAATTAGATAATGTTTGTAGTCTTAAAACCCTATTGTTGATTCCTTCCCTCCTCCTTCTTCTCTTCATCATCTTCTTTCTCTTCTTCTTCTTCTTCTTCTTCTTCTTCTTCTTCTTCTTCTTCTCTCTCTCTCTCTCTCTCTCTCTCTCTCTCTCTCTCTAATTAAGCTTTACTGCTATACTCATAAGAACTTGGGATTGAGAACTGGACAAGACCTTAGAGATCATCTAGTTCAACCCCCTCATCTTATAAATAAGGAAACTAAGACCTATAAATGTAAAATAACTTGTCCAATGTCACAAAGAAAGTAAGTAATAGAGCCAGGATTCAAATCAGGAGACCTGACTACATTCTACTACAACACACTATCTTTTTTTTTTATTTCCAAGAATAATTCATTCATCTTTCTTTGTGCTGAAATGTGGCTAAGGGTCTCACAAGCATCCTACCTGGGAGGTTATTCAGAAGGATTTTATAATAAAGGAAGGTCATATTTTTATAAAGCCTCTTAAAGGCAGTGGGCCATCCTTATTCCTTCAATACCTTAATGAATATCTATTACCTGAGTGAGTGATTGATAAGCTATCATTAATAAAAATAACACACTATTTTTGACACATATCTCTGAATAACGGGTAATTTTAAGAAAAACTCTCTACTGAGAAGCATGATCAGTTTTCCAAGTGACCTAATTTGTATTAGCCATTCATTCCTCTCTGCTAGAATGTTAACTTCAGGCTTGAGAGAAGACTTGCTTCCATTCTGTTTCTTTAATAGTCAATCAATAAGTATTTATTAAATACCTACTCTGTTCCAGATAATGTGCTAAGCACTGTGGATATAAAAAGAGGTGAAAAACAGTCCCTGCCCTTAAGGATCTTATAATCTAATAGAGGAGACAACAAGCAAACAAATGTGTATAAATTTTCCATCTCTCTTCCTGCACAATACAATTAAAACATACAATGTACAATTAAACCATTTATAAGTGCAGAGGTCAGAACTAAGGCCCATGGTTATAGTATAGCTATATTATAGCATGCTTTTTTCTAAGAAATTTTTAATGTTTTGTAGAATATAATTTGACCAGAGATATGTCCAAATCTTAGTCAGAATAAAGTGTGTTAGCACAGGGGTTTACTATGCTAGAATTTAAATAATATAGTTCAGGAAAATTCTCAAAGATCATTAAGAAAATCATTCAATTTCTCAAAGGCAATGCAGCATACTTTACCTGAACCAAGTTTTCCATTAAACAAGGCCCATCTTTTTATCACCCAAACATGTGTGGTTTTGAGTCCTGGAACCCAACTATCTCAAAAGATCTGAAGATAAGTATCACCCAAAGGACCATGGGAAGGGGCATGATGGACATGAGAGTATGGCAACATATTATGAAGGAGGAATTACACAGGAAAAGTGGTATCATTAGAAAGGATATCATTAGAAAAATGTATGAATGGGTGGCGCAGGGAATTAGCTAAAGCTCTCCCCCAGGACCCTCCAAACACCTATCAAAATGGTTCTGAACAAATTCTAAAACTGCAGAACCCACAAAATAGCAGAGGGAAGCAGGGTTCCAGTGCAGGACAGCCTGGTTGGCCGTTGGGTAAGGTCAATCACACTGTGCTGGGACCAGAGCCCAGCGTGGGCCGTACCCAGACCAACCAGACTTGGAGCGAAACAGGCCATAGTGCTCTGAATCAGTGAGCTGTGGTAGTTGCCAGACTTCTCAACCCACAAACACCAAAGACAACAGAGAAGATTAGTGGGAAAAACTGCGAGGACAGAGTGAAAGCAGTTCACCATGGTTCACCATCAGCCACCGCCCCAGGGCGGTGGAGGTGGGGCAGCTCTGAGGCTTCTTACAGAGCTACAGCTGCAGTTACTTCAGGCCCCAGGCCTACATGGTGGGAAGAATTAAGTGGTGGATCAGAGTGGGAGTGCAGAGCCTGCTTAGATCTGAGTCACAGTCGAGGTTGTTAGTTCTTGGGGGAGGAGAAGCGCTGGTGTAGCAGAGCTTGTTGTGAAGAAATAGCTCTGAAAACAACAGCACAGCCCCTAAAACTTGGGACAAAGTACTTTCTACAAGCAGTCATACCCCGACAAAAAGCTCAAGGGTCAAGTAGTTGGCTGGGAACATGAACAGGCAGCAAAAACGGACTTACAGTCAGATTCAGACCTTGGAATCTTTCTTTGGTGACAAAGAAGATCAAAACATACAGCCAGAAGAGGTCAACAAAGTCAAAGAGCCTACATCAGAAGCCTCCAAGAAAAACATGAACTGGTCTCAGGCCATGGAAGAGCTCAAAAACAATTTGGAAAAGCAAGTTAGAGAAGTAGAGGAAAAATTAGGAAGAGAAAAGAGAGTGATGCAAGAAAATCATGAAAAACAAGTCAATGACTTGCTAAAGGAGACACAAAAAATTCTGAAGAAAGTAACACCTTAAAAAATAGACTAACTGAAATGGCAAAAGAGCTCCAAAAAGCCAATAAGGAGAAGAATGCCTGGAAAGGCAGAATTAGCCAAATGGAAAAGGGGGTCCAAAAGATCGCTGAAGAAAATACTACCTTAAAAATTACATTGGGTAAGTGGAAGCTAGTGACTTGATGAGAAATCAAGATATTATAGAACACAACAAATGAATGAAAAAATGGAAACCAATGCCAAATATCTCATTGGAACAACCACTGACCTGGAAAATAGATCCAGGAGAGATAATTTAAAAATTATTGGACTACCTGAAAGCAATGATCCAAAAAAGAACCTAGATATCATCTTTCAAGAAATTATCAAGGAGAATTGCCCTGATATTCTAGAATCAGAGGGTAAAATAGAAATTGAAAGAATCCACCAATCACCTCCTGGAAAAGATCCCAAAAAGAAAACTCCAAGGAATATTGTTGTCAAATTCCAGAGCTCCCAGGTCAAGGAGAAAATACTGCAAGCAGTCAGAAAGAAACAATTTGAGTATTGTGGAAACACAATCAGGATAATACAAGATCTAGCAGCTTCTACATTAAGGGATCAAAGGGCTTGGAATATAATATTCCAGAGGTCAATGGAGCTAGGATTAAAACCAAGAATCGCCTTCCCAGCAAAACTGAGCATAATGCTCCAAGGCAAAATATGGATTTTCAACAAAACAGAGGACTTTCAAGCTTTCTCCATGAAAAGACCAGAACTGAATAGAAAATTTGACTTCAAACACAAGAATCAAGAGAAGCATGAAAAGGTAAACAAGATAAAGAAATCATAAGGGGCTTACTAAAGTTGAACTGTTTTGTTTACATTCCTACATGGAAAGATGATGTGTATAATTCATGAGACCTCAGTATTAGGGTAGCTGAAGGGAATATACATATATATACACATATATATACATACACACACACAGGGCACAGGGTGAGTTGAATATGAAGGGATGATATCTAAAATATAAAATAAAATGAAGGGATGAGAGAGGAATATATTGAGAGGAGGAGAAAGGGAGAGATAGAATGGGGTAAATTATCTTGCATAAAAGTGACAAGAAAAAACAGTTTGTTGGAAGGGGAGAGGGGACAGGTGAGGGGAAATGAGTGAATCTTGCTCTTATCGGGTTTGACCTGAGGAGGGAATAACATACACAATCAATTGGGTATCTTACCCCACAGGAAAGAAGGAAGAAGGAGATAAAAAGGGGGTATGACAGAAGGGAAGGCAGATAGGGGGAAGGAGGTAATCAAAAGCAAAGACTTTTGAAAAGGGACAGGGTCAAGGGAGAAAATTGAATAAAGGAGGATAGGATAGGAAGGAGCAAAATACAGTTAGTCTTTCACAACATGAGTATAATGATACACATGTGGCCTGTGTTGAATTGCTTGCCTTCTTAGGGAGGGTGGGTGGGAAGGGAAGAGGGGAGAGAATTTGGAACTCAAAGTTTTAAAAGCAGATGTTCAAAAAAAAGTTTTTACATGCAACTAGGAAATAAGATATACAGGCAATGGGGCATAGAAATCTATCTTGCCCTATATGAAAGGAAGGGAAAAGGGGATGGGGGCACTGGGGTGACAGAAGGGAGCGCTGACTGGGGAATGGGGCAATCAGAATATATGCCATCTTGGAGTGGGGGGGTAGAAATAGGGAGAATATTTCTAATCCAAACTCTTTTTTTTCTATTTTAAATTTATTTACTTAACATATTTTGTTTTCAGCATTGATTTTCACAAGAGTTTGAATCACAAATTTTCTCCCCATTTCTACCCTCCCCCCCACTCCAAGATGGCATATATTCTGGTTGCCCTGTTCCCCAGTCAGCCCTCCAACTGTCATCCCACTCCCCTCCCATCCCCTTTTCCCTTCCTTTCTTGTAGGGCAAGATAAATTTCTACGCCCCATTGCCTGTGTATCTTATTTTCTAGTTGCATTCAAAAACTTTTTCTTTTTGTTTTTGAACATCTGTTTTTAAAACTTTGAGTTCCAAATTCTCTCCCCTCTTCCCTTCCCACCCACCCTCCCTAAGAAGTCAAGCAATTCAACATAGGCCACATGTGTATCATTATGTATAACCCTTCCACAATACTCATGTTGTATAGGACTAACTATATTTTGCTCCTTCCCAACCCATCCCCCTTTATTGAATTTTCTCCCTTGACCCTGTCCCCTTTCCAAAGTGTTTGTTTTTGATTACCTCCACCCCCATCTGCCCTCTCCTCCATCATCCCCCCCTTTTTTATCTTCTTCCCTCTTCTTTCCTGTGGGGTAAGATACCCAATTGAATATGTATGGTATTCCCTCCTCAGACCAAATCTGATGAGAGCAAGATTCACTCATTCCCCCCTCACCTGTCCTCTCCCCTCCTCCCACAGAACTGCTTCCTCTTGCCACCTTTATGCGAGATAATCCACCCCATTCTATCTCTCCCTATCTCCCTCTCTCAATATATTCATCTCTCATCCCTTAATTTGATTTTATTTCTTTTAGATATCTTCCCTTCATCTTCAACTCACCCTGTGTTCTCTCTCTCTCTTTAAATATATATATATATATATATATATATATATATATATATATATATATGTATGTATGTATGTATATGTACACACACACACATACGCACACATACATATATATAGATACATACACATTCACTTATATATATATACATATATATATATATATATACATATACATATATATATGTATATTCCCTTCAGCTACCCTAATACTGAGGTCTCATGAATCATACACATCATCTTTCCATGTAGGAATGTAAACAAAGCAGTTCAACTTTAGGAAGTCCCTTGCAATTTCTTTTTCTTGTTCTTTTTCTTGATTACCTTTTCATGCTTCTCTTGATTCTTGTGTTTGAACGTCAAATTTTCTATTCAGCTCTGATCTTTTCACTGAGAAAGCTTGAAAGTCCTCTATTTTATTGAAAATCTATATTTTTGCCTTGGACCTTGATACTCAGTTTTGCTGGGTAGGTGATTCTAGGTTTTAATCCTAGCTCCATTGACCTCTGGAATATCGTATTCCAAGCCCTTTGATATTTTAATGTAGAAGCTGCCAGATCTTGGATTATTCTGATTATGTTTCCGCAATACTCGAATTGTTTCTTTCTGGCTGCTTGCAGTATTTTCTCCTTGATCTGGGAGCTCTGGAATTTGGCGACAATATTCCTAGGAGATTTCTTTTTGGGATCTATTTGAGGAGGTGATCGATGGATTCTTTCAATTTCTATTTTACCCTGTAGCTCTAGAATATCAGGGCAGTTCTCCTTGATAATTTCTTGAAAGATGATATCTAGGCTCTTTTTTTGATCATGGCTTTTAGGTAGTCCAATAATTTTTAAATTATCTCTCCTGGATCTATTTTCCAGGTCAGTGGTTTTTCCAATGAGATATTTCACATTGTCTTCCATTTTTTCATTCCTTTGGTTCTGTTTTATAATATCTTGATTTCTCATGAAGTCACTAGCTTCCACTTGCTCCAATCTAATTTTTAAGGTAGTATTTTCTTCAGTGGTCCATTGGACCTCCTTTTCCATTTGGTTAATTCTGCCTTTCAAGGCATTCTTCTCTTGGAGCTCTTTTGCCATTTGAATTAGTCTATTTTTTAAGGTGTTGTTTCCTTCAGTGTATTTTTCAGTATTTTTTGGGGTCTCCTTTGGCAAGTCATTGACTTGTTTTTCATGGTTTTCTTGCATCACTCTCATTTCTCTTTCCAATTTTTCCTCTACTTCTCTAACTTGCTTTTCCAAATCCTTTTTGAGCTCTTCCGTGGCCTGGAACCAGTTCATGTTTTTCTTGGAGGCTTTTGGTGTAGGCTCTTGAACTTTGTTGACTTCTTTAGGCTGTATGTTTTGGTCTTCTTTGTCACCAAAGAAAGAATCCAAAGTCTGAGACTGAATCTGGGTGCGTTTTCGCTGCCTGGCCATATTTCCAACCAACTAACTTGACCCTTGAGTTTTTCAGCAGGGTATGACTGCTTGTAGACTAAAGAGTTCTATGTTCCACGTTTGGGGGGGATACGCCAGCTCTGCCACACCTGCGCTCCTCCTTCCCCAAGAACCCCCAACCCTGACTGGGCTTAGATCTTCAGCAGGCTGTGTACTTCTGCTCTGATCCGCCACTTAATTCCTCCCACCATGTGGGCCTGGGGCTGGAAGCAACTGCAGCTGCCCCACCTCTGCTGCCCCGGGGGCGGTGGCCGAACCAAGAACTCCTTCCACTCCTGCAGCTTTTCCCACTAACCTTCTCCGCTGTCTTTGGTGTTTGTGGATTGAGAAGTCTGGTAACTGCCGCAGCTCACTGATTCAGGGCGCTAGGGCCTGCTCTGCCAGCTCCTGGTCTGGTTGGTCCACACCGCTCACACTGGACTCTGCTCCACTCCGCTCTCAGCTCCCAGCTCCCAGCTCCGTGTGGGATAGACCTCACCCAGCGACCATCCAGGCTGTCCTGGGCTGGGGCCCTGCCTCCTTCTGCTGTTTTGTGGGTTCTGCAGTTCTAGAATTGGTTCAGAGCCATTTTTTATAGGTTTTTGGAGGTACTCGATGGGGAGCTCATGCTAGTCCCTGCTTCCCAGCCGCCATCTTGGCTCTGCCTCTAATCCAAACTCTTGTGGAAATCAATGCTGAAAACTAAAAATATTAAATAAGTAGAATTAAAAAATTTAAAAAAGAAAGAAAAAATATGAATGGAACATAAGAGGCCAGTCATTATGACAACAGTGAGCTCTGACTGATTAGCAGCATACCTGCTTCATTGTTGTGCTTGTACTATCAAGAGAATAAGACAAAGGCTACCAACAGATTGGATGAACCCCCTGGACTGGATTTACAGAACATGGACAACAGTATGTAAGATGGACAGATGTAGACCTGTCATTCTGTGCATTGTTGAAAGGAAAAGAGTCACTGATGAGATCACAGGCAAATTGGAGCACTGAACCATTTCAGGATTAAATATGATGATTTCCTCCTCACATTCAGGCCCTTAGAGTGAAGGATGATTCCTGGTAATACACTAAAATCTAGCAACTTCAGTCTTCAAAGAATGTAATTATGTCACAGTTCAAAACACTGGAGTACAACTGTTGTATATAGATAAGGCAGAACTAAAGTTGGCCTCAAGCTTTCAAAAAGTAAGAAGTCTTGCTTGGCTATATTCTTACAGAATCCTGTCAAGGTTATCTTTGAATAGATGCCGGCAAATCTATAAGATTTGTGAATGTAGTAATCAGTCTTTGAAAATAAACTAATCCCAACCAAACGTTTCTGTTTTATTTTTCTTTATTTTCCTTTACATGGAATACTTAGGTTTTTTTAAAAGTACACTTTTACGGAAAGGAAAACTTTAAATAAGTCCTTCCTCTGTAGCATGAATTAATGCCTCCAACCCCAATATGTACCCTCACCTTTTGAGAGAGCCTAATAAAAGGCTTGTCCAAGAAATTATTGTTGCCTAGATTACCAAAATATAAATCCAGAAGCATAAAGTGAAATAATTTTGTATTGTTTCCTTTTAATGAATGTTAGCTATAGGTTAATGATTGTAGAAAATGTTTAAAAAAATAACACTATCAAAACAGAATCCAGGTGGCTTTACAACTAAATAGTTTATTAAAACAATAAATTAGAAAAAATCTTTATGGATAACACTTCTTATAACAATTATTTCTTCATAAAAAATGGGTAGACAGATTCATTAAGAAAATACAAGGTAGTCCATCTATAGCTGTGGTATAATGGAAAAAGCACATGGATTTAGTGAGAAGTCTCATGTCTGAATGTGCCACTTAAGTTCTGTGAACTTGGGCTAAGTCACTTAAAATCTCTTTTATGTTTCCCATTTATACCATGGAGGTAACACCTGCACTACCTACCTCAGAGGGATGTTTTCAAAATAAGATATTTTGTAAATTCCAAACTGTAAAGCACCACATAAATGTTAGCTGTTACTCCTTATGGTGTTGCTGGATTAATTTAAATTTGGATATAGAGGGAAATTTTTTCTAGATAATATGGATAAAGACAGGGCTGGGACATTTCAGGGAGTGAAGAGAATTGGGTTATAATTTCTGCTTTTCCTATTGCATCTCTTCAAACAAACTTAGCCTTCTGGAATAGCAGTTTCTTTCTCTGTCTCTCTCTGTCTCTCTCTGTCTCTCTCTGTCTCTCTGTCTCTGTCTCTCTCTCTCTCTCACACACACACACACACACACACAAATGGTAGGGCATTGGATTAAATGATCTCTATGGTTTCATATCACTATAAACGCTTAGAATTCTACTATTTAGTCTAATCTGAAATGGTTTATCTACTGGTGGAGGTAAAAAAAATAGCTCCTTTATTGCTCAGTATCTTTGCAGAAAAAAAAATGAAATGGAGAATTGAGACAATTATCTGGATTAGTGTAAACCTGCAATAAAAAACCCAGTTATTCTCTATTACCTAGATTGATCAGAGAATTGTTCAGTTCTCTGAGCTATTTGGCCTATATGGATGCAATCTTGGAACTATGGAGAAAGGTTCTGAAATAGTTCTGACTGTTGATTTCCTGCTACAGTTACCAATGAAAGGATTTCCTATATATAAAAAATATATTATCCTGGCTATTTTGGATGAACCAGGCCCAAATGAAGAATAAAAGATAGGATTTTTGATGACAATATATGCCTTTTGGTGGTTTTTACTGTTCCCTAGATTCTTGAAACTGAAATATAGCCCCAAAGTGTTGGCTTGATACTTACATATTCACGGCATTTGAGAACCAAGGAAAACAATGGATTGTGAAATTGTGGCTTTATATTTTTCCATTCCAAAAAGACATTTGTTTTTCAAATTGATCCTTGTGATATGAAGACCCATTTTTTTCAAGCTTTCTGATAGTAATTTAGAGTTAATGCTGTGTAGAGCAAAAAAAAAAATCATGCACCACTTGCCTCCTGGATTTGTCCACATGGCACACATAGGAATTTTCTGGCTTCCCAGATGCTAGCCTTTATGATGGTAGAACTTGATTGCTTCACAATCAATCAAGTTAGCTCAGCTAAAAGTGATATGAATCCTCTCTGTGCTTGCCCAATGAAACTTCTAATTGCTTCCAGCTTCTGTGTATTATAGAAAATCTTTTGATGGAAATAAAGAGAATGTGCCATCGACATGCCAACAATTTAAACCTATCACAAACCAAACTTCACTAGCAGCAAATGTATTAGCAGATAGATTGATTCCAGGTTCTGAAAAGTATTAACTTGATCTATAGGAATTTAAAAAGGGACTCTACACACCTTCTATTTCCTTCTTTTAAATTGCATTTTTATACCTAGGATAAACTAATTGCACGAGATTCTAATACATAGAGAAAAATAACAGAGCAAGGGATATGGTTTAAGAAAAATTACAACTAGAGGTAGAAACCTGAGGTACATTATTGTTTTATAAATTTTGCTTTGTAATTCAATTCAATAGGGATTTATTGAGTTTGTCATTAGTACCTTGGTATAATATTGTGCGTTTAAAAAAAATTATAACGTGGCACCTGCCCTCGAGGATCTTACAGTTTCATTAAGTGGACAACACCACTGATGAAATAAAGAATAAAAGATAGTGTATGATTAAATGTCAAAATTAATTGTTCATAAAAGGGGAAAGAAAGGGAATAAACATTTATATAGTGCCTACTGTGACAGGTACTGTGCTAAGTGCTTTTTACATTATCTCATTAGTTTCTCACAATAACCATGGAAGGTAGGTGCAATTATTATCCTCATGAGGCAAATAGATTTTAAGTGACTTGCCCCAAGTCACACAGATAGAAAGTTTCTGAGGTCAAATTCGAACTCAAGTCTTTCTGACTCCAGACTCGGATCTCTATTCACTGCTTTACCAGCTACCACTATAAAAATAAGTATCATCAATGATAAGGAAAGGAAAAAATCAACTTTGAGCAGAGTAAGTAGGGAATAGAATACGGAATTTGAAAGCTTGTTGGAGATGTACTCTGGCTGGTACTTGCAATTTTCTAATGTAGTTAAATGATTATGTGGATATGACCTTCTTTAGAAAAGGAAAAAGAGGCCCGGTTTGATGAAAATCAAGGCATCACTGATTTCTGTTGGATTGTGATTGAATCTCAGACCATCTTTAGCAAATTATAAACAATAGGGCCAGGAGCTAGCTAATGCCTTCTGGGATCTTTTTTTGCTGAATTCTACATCATAAAAATTCGAATAACCTCTTTGAATTTTTATTCGTATATAACAATTCAACAAACATGCATTAAGCACCTACTATATGATAGGCACTATACTAGAAACTTGGGATATGACAAACATGAAATAGTTCCTACTCTCCAGGGTCTTACATTCTACTGGATTCTGAAGAATATTTCTATTGAGAGCATTGCCTCTAATTACCCCATATATCCTCTATAACCTTGCAGTCATCCTGGACTTCTTCACTGTCCCTTTGTCCTATATATCCAATCAGCTGAAAGATCTTGTCAGCTCTGATTGTCCCCACTCTGCCTCCTCCTCTCTGTTCACGTGGCTACCACCCTAGAGTAGGCCCTCATCAATTCTCATCTGGCCTCCTCATTTGTCTCCTCATGTCAAGCCTCTCCTCTCTCTAATCCATCCTTCACAGAACTGTCAACATAATATGCTTAAAGTGCAGATTGGACCATGTCATTCACCTGTCCAATCATTCCCAATTGCCTTTAAAAATCAAATATAAGATTCACTGTTTGGCATCAAAGTCTTTCATACCTGAATCCATACTGTCCTTCCAAGATTAGTTTACATTGTTCCCCTTCATGCACTTTATGGTCCATCCAAATAGGCTTTCTTTTTCTTCCTCACACATAACATTCCATAGCTCTGTTGAAATGTCACTTCACACATGTCGTCTTTCCTGATCATCTCAGCTGCTAATGTTATTCCCTCCAAATTGCCTTATATTTATTTTGTGCATATTATATATGTAATGCACAATATATAACAATGTATTTATAAATCATATAATAAATTTATATTTATACAGGCATAAAATATATGAGCATATGTTATACAATACATACAATATGTTTATATGTCTATATAAGTGCTGACAGAGCAAAACTATTTCATTTTTGTCTTTGCAACCCCAGCTTCTAGCCCAGTGCCTGCCACATAGTACTTAATCAACGAATGCTTTTTGATTGATTGATGAAAAAGAAGATAACTGTTAGAATTATATCCTGCACCAATCAGAAAAAGGATGAGAATAGAAGCAAAGGAAGAAAAATTGACCTCAGCAATAAGTAGAAATAACTCTTTGTCTGCGACTGGAAGGAAGGAAATGAAGATCAGAAATAAATTTTTGAGGAGTAGAATTGAGGGACCGATCCCCTTTCAGATCAACACAATTTTTCATTGAATTAAAGATTTTGGCCATCTGTTCTAAGTATGGGGATGGGAAAGGGAGGTAGTTGGGAATTTGTTGAGAATGAAAAATGGACATATGAAAGAAAACGCTAGTTACTTCCAGAGAAAGAACTGATAAATAGAAGTATATATAAAATTATTTTACATACATATACATATTTTTGCCTAATGGTAGCCATCTCTAGGGTGGGGAAGAAAGGAAAAAAGGGGGGAAATTTACATGATAACTTTATTACGTATTTTAAAAGAGTAGCAAGTTGTACACAATAGATTTTTTTAGTTTTATGTGCAAAAAAAGGAAATAATACAAATATTTGCTTCCTCTTTAGGATTTTATTTAACTTTAAACTCTAATTTTCAGTACACTGTGCTTTGGTTTAAGTCTTTCCTATGTTCATCAAACTTTAAAGCTTTACTTTCATACAAAATATGAAATTTTAAAAAATGACTTACCTTTTAAAAATGTTTTCTGAAAAAAATAGAAATAGATCACCCTATAAGCTAAATTATTCTTTTTTATGCTAAATTTGCTTGATGACCATAACATAAAAATACATTTAACTGATACCTTCATACTTTAATGGACTTGTGATATCAGTGATGTGAACATTACCTCTACTGGTGCATATAACCACAAATACATTCCTTGTCTTCCTATGCAACTTTTGTTCATGTCCCTCCATAAACCCCTCAGAGAGGATGTACTCAGCTAGACAGAAACTTTCCTCTAGACCATTCCATATTTTAAGGATATCAGTACAACACTCGATCTGTATAACTGTTGTCCCATAATCTCTCTACATGATCAATCTACTACCTCCCTCGGTGATGCCTTTCAGGCCACTTTTTGCCTACAAGTCTTCATTGGTAATATGCAACAGCCTACCAACATACTCACCTTGAACCTTTAATTCATATCTGTGTATAGAATGTCATTATAATGAATAGCCAATATACCAAAGATAAGTCCAAAAGCCCATGTAACTGGGATTTATAGGAGCCATGAAGTAACTTTAGTCATCTTATCAAAATCTCTTCCAAATATGGCTTCCAAGTTGTGCCTTCTCCAAACATTGGAGAGAAAATCTCAGTGCATATACCACAAATGAAAAGTAATCGAACACTTTAGGCAGTTTAAGTATAAGGTGGAGTATAAACCACTTAACCTTATTTTGACCTTGACACTTTAGGTAAGATTGTATCTCATCAATCTATTCATTCATAGGCCTTAGAGTAATTGGTAAAAAGTCTTTGAACTAGAACAAAAATGATATTACATAGGAATATAAGAAATGCATTAAGATAGGCTGGATAGGTCAAGGAAACTTGGCTATGCCCTAGGAGTTATCTATAAATTATTGAGCAAGTTGGGAAGAGATGAATTCTAGAAATTGGATTGAGTCATTGAGTTCTAGCTGAAAGGATCACCTAGGGTGAGGGGAGAGGCCTTAGCTTTGCCCTTGGACAGGTGTCCTCAGCCTCTTCCCCTTCAGCTGGAGGAGGGTCCAGAGGATTTTGCATTTCCTATCTTCCCGTTGGTGTCTCAGCCAGCATCCCCAGCATAGCTGATGACAATGTATACATCAGGAGCCAAGGATTTATAAGACTTGAGGATTTCTTGAATATCCTAGGAATGAGATTTCCAGTAAATAAGAGATATGAGTTACCCTTTTACTACATATATTCTTTAAGCTTCAAACCACTTTACTCTGGACTATTTGTGTTTGTGAGAAAGTGTGTCATAGACCTTTGGGGGAATGTTTTATACCAACTATCCTTGCTGTAGTACCTTAGTAAACGTATCTTTCTGAAAGCTACTTAGAGCTGGATGACTACATTGATTCCCAAGGCTGACCAGTGGAGGCTTAAGCTGATAGCATTAAAGGAAGTCGTCCAATAATCTCTCAACAATGCCCCTAAAACATTGAGGTGGAGATGTATTCAAGCTTTAGGTATCTGATTCAGCAATGAGGGTGGCACTTTGGACAAAGATACTGAAAAGTTTACACGACTCAATCCTGTTTCCTCCTCCTTACTTGCTTTTTCTTGTTGTTATCCTTGATTGTTCAGATGTGTCATATTTCTCACAGCCCTGTTCTGGAGAAAATGCCTTGCTTTCTTTTGTCAGTGATTTCCCCTTTCACCTAAGTCATAGTCCCTGCCGGAATTCATGAGCAGCAGATTTTCCAGTAAAAAGTGAGAGATAAGGGATGACCTCAATCCCCCTTGCTAAATATAATCTGCCTTTGCCATGTCATCAGAGCTTGTATTCCAAATAGACCCCAGCTGTCATACTCTCCAGGATGATTGTTTCATCAAGCCTAAGCTTGGCAGACCCTCTTGCTGATATCATCCTTCCATCAACTACCAACCATGACCAGTGAGTTTAGCAGCTGAACAGTATCTTTATTTTTTTTAAGGAAAAAGGACTTATCCAGGCATAACAACATTGTATTTTCTTGTCACTTTCTACCTTATTTTTCCTTTTCAAATATCATTTCTATTTTAACAATGAACTTGATGAAAAGCAGGAATAGAGAGGAAGACTAAATAATTCCTTTATTCTTCACAAAGGTAATTTATGTCTTCCCTCTATTTGATAATATCTCTCCAACCATTTGGGTCACATCTTCTCTTTTGAAGTTTGAAAACTACTTAGATATCTGTTCTGTACTATCCACAGTTGTGGCGGCCAATTTTCAGAAGGTTACATAACCCTTACAAGGGCAGTATAATCAACAGCATAACCTTGTACCAGCGCATAAATCTTGTAATGCACTAGCTCAGTGTCAACCCCAGAGATGGAGCAGAGAGAAGTAGTGTTGAATATCAAATACCTACCACACCTATCACCTATTATACTATAGATGTCCAGATAGCAAGCTTCTCAGGAGAACCTTTTCTTTCATAGCACACTGCTGGGACTTAACAGAGAAAGAATTCAATTCTCACTCTGTGAAGCAATATATGTGAGAATGGCTGGATGTGCAAGGTGTCACCTCCAGCCTCCCACTGGAAGGTGCAAGACCACTGTGGACTGGTACTGCTTTGTGTATGTACATGAACAGAAAACCCAAAAGGAGTCCTGGATCATAGCAGGGGCAAAGCTAAGGAGAAAGAGATGGACAGATCCCCCCAGAAATCAAGACTGAGCATAGGATAAAGTTTCTAGGAAGAAATATCTAATTGTGCATTGGGATAGTGTGACCTTGGGCCCAGAGAATATCCAAGGCAGAAATGGGAAGAGCCATTTTCAGCATAAGCATGGGCCTCAATTCAATTGCCCACCAAGTAATGTGTTTTTAGTTTTTTATTCATAGCAAGTGCCATGTAGATATTAGATGTTGTTATTAATTTTTATGGTTATTATTTACTCTAACAGAATTTATTTCATGGAACTGTTTATTTCAAGATGAATAAATAAGGGTTTTAGTTTGTTACATCAGCTTTGCTTGCAAAAGCATTTCACAAACTCCTCTGGTTGGCAGTTAAAGCCTTTCAAAACCTAGATCTGACCTACCTTTCCAGTCTTGTTACTCTCCTTCACATATATTGTCCTCCTTATTGTTCCTTATCCATGATATTTCAGCACTCATTATTTTCCCTTTAATAGGCTGCCCCATGACCCCATCTCCGTAACTGGAATATACTTTCTCTTCACCTCCACCTCTTTGAATCTCTAGTTTCCTTCAAAACTCAGTCTGAGTGCCATCCTCTACATGACCCTTTCCTGATCCAGTTGCACCTGCCCCTCACCATTACCATGAATTTACTGTGTACATATTTTATATTTGTTTATTCACATGTGTGTGTATATATATATATATATATACCAATGATTACTTGACAATTGAATGCAACTTAGAGGGTTTTTTCCAAGTCTCAGAAATGTTAAATGACTTGCCTAAGGTCACATGGCTAGTAAATGCCTGAGACTTTGAATGATTAAACTAAAATGTCAAAAGGTGGTTGTACTGGGGAGAGGATTCTGGGAAGATGGTGGAGTAGGTCAGAAAACTCCAAGTTTTAAAGACTTCCCTTCACAAGAGTGATAAAATAGGGCCTTGGGGGGAACACAGAACAGTTAGAAATAAGTAAGAGTAGGGGCATAACAGTGGGACAATCAGAGAAGATCAGAAGAAAAACCAGAGGATGAGGTTTCATCCCTGTGAAGAGTAAAACACCTCCAGGCTAGGGACCCCTTTAAACAACAAGCATGAGCCCTGGGGGTAGCCAGGTTGGGAGGCTGCCTCAGCCCCAGCTACAGGAATTTTTACCCCCTGGGACAGTGAAGGAAGTTGGGCATCTGAGCCATGGAAGATAGAGGGAACCTCTGCTGACAAGGAACACTAGACCCAGCTGTGCTGTGGAGAGGGAGTGGGGTTGGGGGTAGAAGGAACCAGTACAAGCCTTATGATTACAGAAGCAGTGGGGCAGAGACATTACTGACTGCAGGCACTTGCAGGAGACTAGAGGTCTTGGTTTGGGTTCAAGGTCAAAGGGGAAAACTGAAGGAGGATCCCCTTACCTGATGCCTCCTCCCTTCCAATAGAACTGCTTTTTCTTGCCACTTTTATGTGAAATAATTTACCCCATTCTATCTCTTCCTTTCTCCCTCTTTCAATATATTCCTCTCTCATCCCTTAATTTGATTTTATTTTTTTAGATATCATCCCTTCATATTCAACTCACCCTGTACCCTCTGTCTCTCTATATATGTATATTCCCTTCAACTACCCTAATACTGAGAAAGGTCTCATGAATTACATACATTATCTTTCCATGTAGGAATGTAAACAAAACAGTTCAATTTTAGTAAGTACCTTATGATTTCTCTTTCTTGTTTACCTTTTCATGCTTCTCTTGATTCTTGTGGTTGAAAGTCAAATTTTCTATTCAGCTCTGGTCTTTTCACTGAGAAAGCTTGAAAATCCTTATTTTACCTTGGAGCATTATACTCATTTTTTCTGGGTAGGTGATTTTTGGTTTTAATCCTAGCTCCAATGATCTCTGGAATATCATATTCCAAGTCTTTCTATCCCTTAACGTAGAAGCTGCTAGATCTTTTGTTATCCTGATTGTGTTTCTACAACACTCAAATTGTTTCTTTCTGGATGCTTGCAGTGTTTTCTCCCTGACCTGGGAACTCTGGATTTTGGCAACAATATTCCTAGGAGTTTTCTTTTTGGGATCTTTTTCAGGAGGTGATCAGTGAATTCTTTCAATTTCTTTTTTACACCCTGGCTCTAGAATATCAGGGAAGTTCTCCTTGATAATTTCTTGAAAGATGATATCTAGGCTCTTTTTTTGATCATAGCTTTCAGGTAGTCCTATAATTTTTAAATTATCTCTCCTAGATCTATTCTCCAGGTCAGTGGTTTTTCCAATGAGATATTTCACATTGTCTTCCATTTTTTCATTCCTTTGGTTCTGTTTTATAATATCTTGATTTCTCATAAAGTCATTATCTTCCACTTGCTCCAATGTAATTTTTAAGGTAGTATTTTCTTCAGTGGTCTTTTGGACCTCCTTTTCCATTTGGCTAATTCTGCCTTTCCAGGCATTCTTCTTCTCATTGGCTTTTTGGAGCTCTTTTACCATTTGAGTTAGTCTATTTTTAAGGTGTCATTTTCTTTAGTATTTTTTTGGGTCTCCTTTAGCAAGTCATTGACTTGTTTTTCATGATTTTCTCATATCACTCTCATTTCTCTTCCCAATTTTTCCTCTGCTTCTCTTACTTGCTTTTCCAACTCCTTTTTGGGCTCTTCCATGGCCTGAGACCAATTCATATTCTTCTTGGAGGCTTTTGATGGAGGCTCTTTGACTTTGCTGACTTCTTCTGGCTGTATGTTTTGATATTGTCACCCCAAAAAAAGATTCTAAAGTCTGTGTCTGAATCTAGGTCAGTTTTTGCTGCCTGTTCATGTTCCCAGCCAGCTACTTGACCCTTGAGCTTTTTGTCAGAGTATGACTGCTTGTAGAGTAGAAAGTGCTTTGTCCCAAGCTTTAGCGGCTGTGCTGCTATTTTCAGAGCTACTTCTACACAGCAAGCTCTGCCACAGCAGCGCTCCTCCTCCTCCAAGAACCACCAACCAGGACCACAACCCAGATCCAAGCAAGCTCTGCACTCCCGCTCAGATCTGCCACTTAATCCCCCACCAGGGTGGGCCTGGGGCTGGAAGCCACTGCAGCTGGGGTTCTAGAAGTAGCCTCAGAGCTGTGCAACCTCCGCCACCCCTCTGGATTGGGACCCACCACTCACTCTAACTCTGATCTAGCAGTTTTTCCACTGACTTTCTTTGTTGTCTTTTGGCATTTGTGGGTTGAGTAGTCAGGTAACTGCCACAGCTCAATGATTCAGGACACTACAGCCTGTTCTGCCTAGCTCCCATTCTGGTTGGTCCTGGCATGGCCCTCTCTAACCTGTGCTCCGCTCTGCTCCCAGCAACCATCCAGGCTGTCCTGGCTGGAGCCCTGCTTCCCTCTGCTATTTTGTGGGTTACACAGCTCTAGAACTTATTTAGAGCCATTTTTACAGGTCTTTGTAGGGTCCTGGGGGAGAGCTTAAGCAAGTCCCTGCTTTCAAGAGGCCATCTTGGCTCCAACTCCCAATAAAAGAAATAAGTAAAGAAAATTGTTCTTAAAGCATTAGAACAAGAGGGGAAAGTAGAAATAGAAAAAAATAATCCACTTATCACTACCTGAAAGAGATCCTATGAGGAAAACCCACAGGAATATTATAGTCAAATTCTACACCCCCCAGCTTCAGGATAAAATATTACAAGCAACAAGAAAAAACAATTTACATATGGTGCTGACACAATTAGAATCACACAAGACCTAGCAGCACTGATAATGAAAGACTACAGGTCTTGGAACGCTATATATCAAAGAGCAAAGGAACTCCAGCCAAAAATATCATACCCAGCAAAGCTAAGCATAATGCTGAATGAAAAAAATGGATATTTAGTGAATTGTCAGACTTTCAGGACTTTGTAAAAAAAAATCTGAACTTAATAGAAGATTTGACACACAAGAGCCAAGAAAATTAAAAGGTACATATCAAAAATTAATTAAAAGGGACTCAATAAGGACAGAATGTTTACCTTTTTATGAAGAAATATAAAATGTATGTCTAAAATTGTTATTAGTAATTGGGTAGTTAGTAAGAAATATTGGGGCAGACTTGAGTATGATATGATGTTAAAAAGTAAAACCATTTAGGAAGAGCTAAAAAGAGTAATTATACAAATAAGTATAAGAGGAAGAACCCACTCAGAGGAATTAGATGGGGGGATAGGGCTGGAGTTCTAGAAACCCACTTTCATTAGGAATGTGTTCAAGAGGAAACAATACATATATGTCTGGAAGAGTATAAAAGTCTTCTAAATTCAGAAAGAGATAAAACTCCAGGGTTAGGGAGCAGGGAGAGAATAAGGGAGGGATCTTTGGAGGTGGGGCAGGTTAAGTAATAGAAGGGCAAAGTAGCAGGTAGAAGTAAAGTAGAGGAGTCAGGAAGCATAGGAAATAGGAGGTATGGGCAAACATAAAAATAAAGATTAGTAGAAAAATCTCTCAGGGAAAGCATATGTTTATATAAATATGTATGTATATGTGTGTATATATATATATATATATATATATATATATATATATGTATATGTATAAATATAACCATGCTTAATTAAGCTGCAGTGGGAGGGAGGGAGGATGAAAAAGAACAAAGTAAAAAGTGTACAGCAGAGAACAAAAGAAAACCTACGAGGAAGCAAAGAAAAATGGACAGCTCTCAGTGCAACACATAATATTTATTACATAGGCTTTCTTGAAATGGTAATTCATTGCTACATATCTTGAATCCTCTCTTATGTTCTAGTGTGCACATGACATTTTCTTTTCTTATTTTATGTTTGTTTTCAGTATTTAACTTTGTGATGTTTCTTTTCCTTTTGCATTATGTATTTAATTTTCAGTATTTAAGTCTATTTTTTAGAAGTCATTTGTACTGCCATTCCTCTAACATTGAGACCTCTAACTCATTTTGGTTCCATAATCCCACTGATATTCTTGGCTTACAAAATTTAGAGAAAAGATAGGTAATGGTTTGTAGATTCTACTGCTTTCCTTTTGGTGGTAGTTATGTCTGGCAAGATTCTTCCTAGATTCTTGGTTTGTTGAATTACTTAGTTATCATGAGATCAATAATGGAGAAAGAATTTTTTAAAAGAATAAGCTCATTTATACATAGTGCTGTGTAGTACAAGTGGAAATTACCTTAAGATGAAAACAGTTGGAGGGGCAATTCACAGAGGATAATCCCACTTCAGGTAATAAAAAGGTAGTTAGATGTCTAGGTTGATATTACCTAAGGTTATATTATTGACTTGAGTGCAAGTGGTGGCATTCAATGGATCAGCTTAGCATAATGGATAGGGCACTGGACTTGGAGTGAGGAAGACTTGGATTCAGATACTACTTTTGACCCTTTCTAACCATAAAATATTGGGCAAGTCACTTAACCTCTCTATTCCTCAGTTACTACATCTATAAAATGAGGGAATTAAAATGGATGGCCTCTATGGCCCCTTCTAGCTCAAAATCTGTGCACCTACGTGGAAAAAATAAGAAGGCACTCTTTAAGGAAAGGCAGCACACTCAATAATTTAGTCAATCAAATGTCTTTATTTACTTCAATCAATATATACAGTCTTAGTTACTTCACTCAATTTATTTAATCATTTAATTACTTACTATAGAAAGGGAAGAGCTCCATTCTGATTCTCTGATTTCCATACCATACAATGAAAAAGACCTAAATTCCTTAAGATATTTGACAGGGAACTCTCAATCTATATTTCATTCAAACTACCCAAAATAATTTTGCCACTCCCAGGATTGCCAAAACAAAAAGGAATTAGGGTTAGAAGTCTGAGGGTGAAGGACACAGAGATGGATCCAAGTAGATCCGTTCCCCTGTTGTGCGCAGCAATAGCTGGGAACCAGATCCTTCATAGTCTTGGCTCTGGTGAAGCTGTAGTTAATCCTCTCTGGACTCCAGAAATCTAGAGCCTCAGAGCATGGTTTCTTCTCACATTTCAGTTCATTAATAATGTGGGCTTTCTTGGTTCTTATTCTGCACTTAAATTTGGTCCCCATTGCAGCACTCGAACAAGTTTATCATAATCAGAAATAGCACCTGGCCTAAGTGTGGCTTGCTTTTTTTGTTCTCCTTTTCCCTGTTAAAGAGCGTTTTGTTTTTTCCAATTACATGTAAATACAATTTTCAACATTAATTTTTAATAAAAATTTGAGTTCCAAATTTTCTCCCTTGTTCCCTGCTTTCTCTCTTCATTAAGATGGTGAGCAATTTGATATAGGTTATATATGTGCCATCATGTAAAATGTATTTCCATATTAGTCATGTTGTGATAGAAGAAACAGAACAAAAGGAAAAAACTATAAAAACAATAAAGTGAAAATAGTATGCTTAGACTTACATTCAGACTCTATCAGCTCTTTCTCTGGATGTTGTTTCCATTGTGAGTTTTCTGGAATTGTCTTAGACCATCGTATTTCTGAGAAGAGCTAGGTCAATCATAGTTGATTATTACACAGTGTTGCTGATACTATGTACAATGTTCTCCTGGTTCTGCTCACTTCACATAAGCCCTTCCAAGTTTTTTCTGAAATCTGCCTGCTCATCATTTCTCATAGCACAATAGTATTCCATTACATTCATATACCACAACTTGTTCAGCCATTGCCCAACTGATAGGCATCCCCTTGATTTCCAGTTCTCTGCCACCACAAAAAGAGCTGCTATAAATACTTTTATACATGTAGGTCTTTTTCCCTTTTTAATGATCTCTTTGAGATATAAATCTAGTAATGGTATTGCTGGATCAAAGGTATACACAGTTTGATTATCCTTTGGGCATAGTTCCAAATTGCTCTCCAGAATGGTTGAATCAGTTCACAACTAGTGTAGCTTACTTTTAAGGGGAATTCAACCAATTAGCTTTTAGCTAATATGAGTGGCCAAGATTGTGTCTATATTCAATTATGCTAAAGTCAGACTCAAGGTGATTATGGAGTGTTTAGTAAATAATTTACTATAAAACTGACCTGACCACTACAAATAGTATTTTGTCAGGAAAACCAGACATGTTCAGTACAAGTAGCCAGTTATCAGACCTACACAACCGAGTTGTTCACATAATTAGGTACTTAGACTAAATATGTTCAATACAAATTCAAATACTGAGTACTTCAGTGACACTAGGCTTCACTCCTTTGAGAGTTAAAGAGGAGAAATTGGGGCTGGGAGAAAGTAATTAGGTCAATGAATTGCTGGGGGTGGGGAGATCTTCCAAGTGGAGGCTAAATTATCATTTGCCAAGAATTTTGTCAAGAAGATTCATCTTTAGGTATTGGTTAAACTAGATGGTTTTTGAGGTCCTTCTTCCAACTCTGTAATATTGTGGTCAAGGGGAATGGGGTAAAAATGAGCTGGAGGAAGGGAGGGAAGGTGAGGCAGGGCAAAGCATCACAGAAAAGGGCAGGGAATTCAGTCCACTTAAAATGGAGCCTAGGCAATTCTCCAGGGTTGGCAGGCTCCCTCCTCCCTCCCTCCCTTCCTCTTGCTTTCTTACATTCATATAAAAATGTTTTTGAATTCCAAAATTTCTCTCTCCCCCCACCCATTGAGAAGGTAAGCAATATATCAATTATACATGCAAAGTCATGCAAAATATATTTCTGTATTAGCCATGTTGCCAAAATAAAAGCAAGCAAGAAAAATAAAGTATAAAAAGTGTGCGTTAGTCCTGGACACTCAGAACTACTTTCAGGCCACAGCTATGCTGTTAACCTTTGCCGTTAACATCCCCTTTGTGCATCTGAAATGCAATGGAAAGTCCAGGCCCAGCTTCCACAATACACAATACATGTATACACATATACACATGTATACATACACACATATATCACTTAAAGCCTGAACCACAGAAGCCCTTGACCCCACAAACACTTCACTGGTTTCCACCATATGACAATTACCCATTACACCCACTGAGTCAGGTAAGCCACTGCAGGGACACAGAGCTCTGTTTATATAGTACTCTGACCCAGACATCCCAGCCAAAAACACCCTGGGCCTCGAGAAGCCTATTCCAGTGAACTCCTTGCTGCCTTGAGCTGGTGTCTGAGTTGCCCTGGATCAAAGCCTAGTCTGCCATGCTAGTTGTGGCTCTGGTACATGATTGTAAAACACTTTGTATATATTATCTTACGTAATCCTCAAAACATTTCTGTGAGATATGTATTATAGGTTTTATTTATCTCCATTAAAAAGGTGTGTAAATTGAGGTTCTTGCAAATAAGGTGAGCTGCCCAAGGTCCCACAGCCAGTAAGCGGGAGCCGTGTAACCAAAGTTCTTGACTTTAATAAGGCCAGAGCTCTTTTTACTATATCAGGTTGAACACAAATCATCACTAAATCAATCATTTCCCAGGTTTATTTTTCTGATAACTTTTTTCCTCCAAAAAATGAATTCCTTCCAAATAAAATTGTAATATAGAATATGAATATTCAGTACTGGGAGTAAAATGGAGAATTGGTCGTGTATAGAGAACTTCTAAAGACAATGGGAAGCAAGTGTAGATTCTTCTTCCTGGCTTTCTGGCTACTACATCATTTGGCCCTCCCATATCTATAGTTATCTTCTATTCCTCCACAATATAGTCAGTCAACTAGAATTTATTAAACACCTCATATGTGCAAGGAACTGTTCAATGAGCCCAATTTCTCATTTTCTCCACCCTCAATCAATTAGTATTTATTGAATGGAGAGTCTTGTATAAGAAACAGGAAGTAGGTTATTATTGCTGAATCACATGGCTTGTAAAGGGGAGTAGAATGTAAGATGTTTGGAAAGGTAGGAAGGGAACAGGATTGTGAAGAGCTTTAACTGTTAAACAAAGGATGTTACATTTAATCCTGTAGTTAATAGGCAACCATTGGGGTGGGGAATGTCCTGGTCAGTCCTAGACTTTAGGAAAATCACTGGCAGCTGAGTGGAGGATACACTGAAGCAAGGAGAGACTTAAGGCAGGGAGGACAACTAGAAGACTATTGCAGTTGTCCAGGCAAGAAAGTTCAAAACCTAGATGTCATCCTTGACTCTCTTATTCTTTATGTCCTATGGCTTCATTATTGTTGTTTTGTGTAAGGTCATTTTAGTTATGTCCTACTCTTCATGACCCTGTTTCAGGTATTCTTGGCAGACATACTAGAGTGGTTTGCCATTTCCTTCTCCAGTTCATTTTACAGATGAGGAAATGGAGGCAAACTGGATTAAGTGACTTGCCTAGGGTCACATAGCTAGTCAGTGTTTGAGGCCAGATATGAACTCAGAAATGTGAGTCTTCCTGACTCCGGGCCAAATCTATTTACTGTGCCACCTGGCTTTCTCCCTGTCTTTATAGCATATATATTTAGAAGAGTATAAAATTCTTCTGAATTCAGAAAGAAATAAAATGCTAGGGGGTGGGATGGGGGGGGAGAATAAGAGAGGGATCTTTAGAAGAGAGGGTGAGATAAAAGGTTAAAAGGAGGTATAGAAGGGTGTTTAGATTAATGGGAATGGGAAAATAAGGGAGGGATCCTTGGAGGTGGGGCACATAGGGAAAGGTAGCAGGTAGAAGTAAAGTAGAGGGGTCAGGAGGGATAGGAAATAAGAGATATGCACAAACATAAAATAAAGATCAGGAGTAGAATTTGTTAGTGAAAAAGGAGCAGGAATCTTGGATAAAGTTAAGGCTAAAATAGATTTAATCAAAAGAGAAAAATAGGGAAACTACACTGTGTGGCAGCCATATTCATCAATGTTGTTCTGGACTTTTAAAACAACTAGACAGTATGTGGTTGGGATATTGGGAAGCGATGAGTTGGTAGACTTGGAAAAATATGGAAAGACTTGGACTTAAGAGGAAAATGAAAGAAACAGAGGACAAATAAGCATAGTATACAAATAAGTATAGTACTTAGGTAGATCATATGAATGCATATTACTATATATGAGTATAATTATAGATATGTAAGTACACGTTTGTGTAAGTATATATACGGGTATATGTATGTGTGTATATATATACACATGTATGTATATCTCTCTATGTATATGTATATGTCTATATATCTATTTGTGTATATATGTGTGTATATGTATAGATCTATAACTATATATATCTGCACCTAATTGTAGGCTTTGGGGAGGTGGGGGAGGAAGGAGCAAGAATGAACAAAGTAAAAAGTACATAGCAGAGAACAAAAGAAAACTTACAAGAAAGCAAAGAGGAACAACTCTCAACACAATGTGTAGGATTTATTATATAGGCTTTCTTAAAATGCAAATTTATTGCTGTATGTTTTGAATCCTTTATTATATTCTGCTGTGCACATGGCAATGCTTTTTTCCTCCTTATTTTGTATTACTTTAGTTTTAGTATTTAAGTTTGTTTCTTTTTTTCTTTTTCTATTTTGTATATAAGTTTAAAATAAAATATATTAAAAAAGAAATCCCCTAGGAAGAAAGAAAATAAGAATTTAAGAACCTACTATGTGCCAGATACTGTACTAAGCGTTTTACAAATATTAACTAATTTAATCCTCGAAACAACTTTGAAAGGTGAGTGCTATTATTCTCCTTATTTTATAGTTGAGGAAACTGAGACAGGTAGCAGTCAAGTGACTTGCCCAAGATCATGCAGCTAGTAACTATTTGAGGTTGGATTTGAACTCAGGTCTTCATGACTCCAGGTCCAACATTCCATCTACTATGCCATGTATGCTATTGGGGAATAAAGGACATTAGCAGCCTGATTTGAATACAAACACATACAGTGCAGATACTTTAGGCATAGATGAAGGCATGAGTATAGGCATGGCAAAGACATAGAGACATTGATGCAAACAATGAACAATCACTCAATTGAAAGAATGGAGCTGATAGGGCAAACATTAGTTAGCAATTGAGGATTTTTTTTAATTTTTAAAAATGAATTTTAAGCAATAAGTCAACAAGCAACTATCAAGTAAGTACTGTGTGCAAAGTCCAGTGCTAGAAGTTGGGTCCACAAAGACAAAAATAAATATTCCTTGCCCTCAAGGAACTTATATTCTACACAGGGAAACATGTACTCATTATAAGAAAAAATATACTGAGATTGAGAGCTAAGAGGCACTGTAATAAGTTATAAGGGAGGTTTAGGAATTCGTTCGCTATTAAGAAAAGGGCTCACTCCCTATTGGATTTCTTTGAAGTACAAAACTTCCCACAGGTAAGTACCTAAAATAAAAGGATTTCTTAAGCTCATTAAGGACAGGTCCTGTGTCTGAAGACATTTCTGTATCCCAAATACTCACCTTAATACCTTGCATGGATTAGGAACTCAATAGATGTGCACTGATGAGTTTCACTCTATTTTTGAGCTTATAGAACTAAGCCCTAGGAGATGGAGGATTATGAACTTAGCTGACTCAGGATGTGATAAAGACTTGTAGAATATAATGACACTACTGCTCTCACAGAGACATGAAGTCCCCTTACAAAGTGCCACCCACTGCTTCCCACCATTCCCAGGCATCCGCCTCCTTCTCTGCTTCACCTCTTTTGTCTTATTTAGATGCTGTCTAAATAGTCCTGAGCTGTCTCCACTCTGTTCTATATTGCACCTAGTACACACTGCATCCTCAGTAAACATCAACAAATAGAGATGATGGTGCCTAATAATACCCAAAAACTGGAGCTCAGACAAAGGGGAATGAAAATCCACAGCATGCAAGGATAGCAGAGAGAGGTATAATTCTATTTGAAATAGCTGCATACATCACTATTCACAGGGAAGATAAGTTAGAGGGATATGCCCTCTTCCTATAGAATATAAAACACCAAGGGGGCAGGGGAGGAGCAGAGAGAAAGGTGAAAAGAACAGACAGGGGTGCATGATTGATATTGTATTATGTTTAACATTATGCTATGTTGACAGGAGAAAGAAATGTATGCTGTGTCTACTTCCCAGAAATAGAATGGGGAATGAGGACCCTTATCTAGAAGTAGAAGGGGAAGGCAACAAAGGAGAGAGAGAGTATATGATTAGCCACGTGCCTGTCACTTTGAAGGATGCTCTGGCTTCCTCTGTATTCAGAAGCAGAACTAAGCCAGCAGCCTGTAGCTTTCAAACTCCAAGTAACTTGAGCTGTTTTCTCTAAATACCCAAGCTAGAGATTATCCCTCCTTTTCCCAATCCCCCTGCCACAAACACTTTCTTTGAGCTCCTCTTCCCTTTTGTTTGCAAATATTGCCTTTGTATTTTTCTCCTCTGATTTCTCAGTGCTTTTTTCACAAGACTTCTTAGAAAGCAATTTTAATTCCATGGGCCTAGTAACTAGGGCCATAGAAGAGGAAATGAGAATTTAGTTGCCTGAAAATTACCTTAAGAGAGTAATCAAAACTCCTTTGGAAGTTTTGAATCTTTTACCAGATAAGGAGATGATGTATTTTTTTTAGTGACCAAAATAACCCACGGAAGCAAATAACAGCCTGTCATAATGGAAAGTAAGCTGGCCTTGGTCAAGTACTCTTCTGACAAATGCTAGCTATGTAGCCTTGAACAATTCACTTAACCACTTGGTGAATTACTTGGTAGCCCAAAGTAACTCACTAGGACTATTACTTGAAAGGCAGGTGCATTGGTAGAGGTAGTCTCCATGCTATAACCCACACCTAGAACAAAAAGAAGAAAAAAAAGACACCCGCATGAGTTACTAAGGTAAGAAAGCTAGGATTTGAAACCAAGGCTTCATCACTATAACTAGCATGTTTCCCACTACAACAATTTTCCCCGTAAGATGTCTCCCCTCAGAATAGTATCATAATTGAGAATTGGAAGGGAAATTATGGGTCCTCTAATCCAACCGTTTCTTTGGTTGAGGAAAGTGAGAGCCAGAGAGGCTGTGACTTATCTAAGATCGCACAGGTAGCACATGGAAGACCTGGAATACAAATGTCATGTAAGAAATTACAACCATTTACTGAAACATCAGACATAAGAAGTATCTCAGAGAATTTTATGACTTCTAGAGGAAGCAAGGGGACAGATTAGAAAATTGATGAGAATGATCGCTGTAAGGTTAGCACTGATTAATGATACATATGCAGTCATAGTTTTAAACCTATTTAGAATTTGGATACAGACCATGTATGAATGACTCCAATGCTTACTAAAGATACAATGTATTTATCTCAGTTTAAAGGCAGCATTTTACAGATGGTATTTTGGACTCAATTGTTTTCTCATATAGGATTTTAGGATTTCAATCTTAATGTCAATGCTTAAATTCAAAGCCTTGCAGAGTATCTTTGAAAAGGGTCCTGGTTTCCTTAACTGGCAAGTAAAAGTGGCACAGAACAACAGGAGAGAACACTGACTCTGAGGTCAAATGATCTAGGTTCAAATCCCACTTCTGATGCTTACAGATGTTCTTGAGCAATTCTCTTAAACAACTTGGGCCTCAACTTCCTCATCTGTAGAAGGAAAGGTCCACTTTGACTTTTATCTCTAAAAATATGATCCTTTAAGGATGATGAAGTGAGTCTAACATTTCTCATTTTTCCTTTCATTACAGACCTGATCCATCTAAAATATTGGGTCACCATGGCCAAAAATTTAATCGCTTAATGGCCAGACCTTCTTGGGTGAGGCTCTCCATACTAGGTAGGCTGGTCTTTAGAAAGTGGACATACTGTACTAAGAGGCCTTTCAGCTTGGTAAGATTCTGCCAGCTCTTCCATTGGCATAGCCTTGAAAACTCAGAATAAGCTCTATGCTACAAGAAGGCACAAGTGTAGGATTATAATAATAATTTAATCAGTATTAACAGTAATCATATTGTTACTATTATTAACAAGAGGCAATGTAGCACAGTGAATAGGGACTTGGCCCCAGACTCAAGACCTGGGTTCAAATCTTGCATCTAATACATACTAGCTGCATGACCCTGGGCAATTCATTTAACCTCTCCAAGGTGACTCTCTAAGTCTCTGAATTGGTGCAAATATATATTGATTCAGAGTATTTCCCCCCCAGGAGCTGCCTCCAATCAAATTATAGATCTGGTGGAACAACAATAAAAAACACCAAAAACTCATGTTGAAATATCACTTTTGTGTTTGTAGAACTTATAGAAGAACTTAGTATTTTACAAGGTTTCCCCAAAGGCTTAAGGTAGTTTAAGTTCTAATAGCTTAAATGTTGTATAGTTTATAAAGCATTTTTATGTTCATTATTTCATTTGGTCATCCCAACAACCCTATAAGGTAGGAAAGGTGGGTATTATTATCCCAGTTTTACAGATTAGAAAACTGAGACAAAGATGTTAACTGATGAGTCTAAGGTCACACAGTTGGCACAAACATTCAGATCTTCTGGCTCAGCTCAGGGCTCTGATGGCCATGCAAGCTGATCAGTCAATAAACATTTATTAAGTGTTTACTACATGCTAGGCACTGGCTATGGGATTGGAAAATCAACATGTCACACTATTCAATTTGACAAGACAACTTTCTCTTAAGGAAAGTGAGTAGGTGACAGTACACAATCTGTGTTATTTTCTTCCCAATAGAACTGTTAAACAGCAGTTTCTAAGGTTTTTCTTTTGTTTGTTTGTTTGTTTTTGTTCCCCCCACCCCCAGCTGGAGAATCAACAGAACACAGAAGGCTGTCATTGTATGGAAAAGGAATGAAATAAATCAGTCTAGCTGCCTTAATTTTCTTTTTTCTTCATTGTCCAGCATAGTGTCTCAATGCCCAATATGCCTAACATATCTGGCACAGTGCATTACACATAGTAGGTATAGACATGTCTGTTGAGTGGAAATACTGGCTTTCCACCATCTTTTCTTAAAAATTGTCTTCTATTCTTTAAAACTGATGATTTTTGGAGACTTTTCACTAGTCATTTCCTAATATGCTCCTTTCCTCTCCCACAATGAATCTTCATTTGTAACAAAGAAAAAGACTGAAAAACAAAACAAACAACCAACAGCCAAATTTAACAGCATATACATCAGTGTACACCTATACACCCTCACCTCTTGACCTAGCCAAGGGAAGTATGATACATTCTCTGGAAAGAGAGTGATAATTGTAATTAAAAGACTGAGTTTGGCTACCTTTTAGTGCTGTTTAAGTGTACATTTGTTGTAGTCGTAGTGTATATTGGTCTCTTATACTGCTTTCATTACTCTGACTCACTCCATACAAGTCTTACCATGTGTCTTTGAATTACTCATATTTGTTATTTATGTTACGATAGTATTCAAGCAATTCACCTACCAGTTTGTTCAGTCATTTGCCACCGAATATGCACTTTGCTTCCAGTTGTTGTTTTTTACTACTTTCTGTGAATTCATTTACTTAAATCCTAGCTATTATCATACATTAGACATTTATTTCTCTTATTTTACTCCTTGAAGTATATGCCCCATGGAAGATCTCTGGGTCAAAGGATATGAACAGTTTAGTTATTTTTCTCACTGATTCCATTTTGTATCCAGAATGTTTGGACCAGTTCACAGCTCCATCAACGGTGTGTTAATATAGCTTCCTTTCCACTATCTGACCACAAGGATGATTTCTACCTATTGTTTCTTGTCTTTGATAATCTGTTGTCACCATTGATTTTTCAGTGCTTATGTTAGTTATCAAATAGTATAGCTTTCATAGATAAATGTATAGAAGTCTCTTTCAATAAACTATAGGATTTGACTTCTCATTGAGCGCTACCTTTTTTTTTGCTAACTGTACTTCTCAACTGCCAAAGCAATGAGGAGAAATGTTCATTGGATAATACTAAGGACTCTCCGACACCATCATTCTTGCCTATTAGCAGCAAACATATGAACAAACTACAGCAATGCTTCTAATCTCCAATCTTTTTCTTATACTGAAATCTGAAAACATTATGAGTTAATAGAGACAAAGGGCCAGAACCTTGGGATGCAGTGCCAAAAATAGATAATTCAGCATTCACAGTCAACACAATGAGTATCTATAAACAAAGGAAAATATGAACATGTTTGACTTCCAAAGGGCAAACTGTGATTCTGTTGTAAAGAGATAGAACAGAAAAGGAGAGGGCAGGTGCTGGTGTGGAGGAAAAGAAAAGCCATGAACTAGTGAGTAATATTTATTTAACCAAATCATCCGTAAAGAAAATAATGGCAATGTCTCACACTCTTCTCTCTGCAGTTCAACAAGAAAATCTCCCCTATATGAATCTCAGAGGGACAAAATATGACCAGTTTGTCTTCACAGATGGCTCCCAAAGCAGCTCAAAAATATTTCTTCACTTTAAAGTGTAGTTTAGACTAGAGGAACAAAAGGATTTGATGTTCATTATTTTCTCCTTCTGGAATCCTACAAAGAAAACTTTGAAATTTAAGGACAATTAAAGTCTCTCACCCACTGTTTTCCTCTGTCTAAAAACATTACCTTCCTAATTTCTCCACTTAATTTATATACCACTAGTCTCCAAAGCATAGATGTCTAGCGAGAACACCAAGGGATGAGTTATCAACAAATAAAAAGGTAGGAAGATGACTTGTCTCCAACAATCAAACCTACCTTTCACCCATTATAACATAACACTCCTGAATTTTTGTGCCAGGCATTGCCTTCTTAGGGCAGTTATAACGTAACAGCAACTTGGACATACAATCCAATAGCTGTGTAGGCACTATTAAAAAAATTCTCATATACCCTGCATACTGACCCTCTGCCTCACAAATCACCTTGTGGCTGCCACATCACCCTTTGGAGCAATGATCTTTGTGAAATATTGCAGTTCCACTTATCCCCTTTTGTTTTGGAGAGGGTCTCAGGATGAGGAGGCATGGATAAGTTGTAATTTACATTGCAGTTATCATTACTTTATCTTTTCTCCAAAACCCATTACTTTATTGAAATTCCCTGTTTCTATCCAAGCATCACCATTTTAAAAAATAATCTAGGTTGGCAGTCTTTGTGCCATATTTAATTCCTCATTTTCCTTTCCCTCAACCCCATCTAAACAGTCACCAAATCTTGATATTTTCTTTCCATCGACCTCTTACATCTGTCTTTTTCTTTTCCCTACACAATCTCCATCCTATTGTCCTTGCAACATTGGTCTCTCTACCTTTAGCCTGTCTTCCTTCTCCAATACATCCCTCACATACCTGCTAAAATGGCTTTCCTAAAGCATAAGTCTGGCCATATTGCTCCCCTACTCAATAAATTCCAGTAGCTCCTATTATCTTGGGGATCAAACACAAACTCTTGTTTGCTCTTCACATTCTGGCCTCAATCTACCTTTTCAGTCCTGATATGCATTATTCCTCTTCCCAGACTTCCCAGTCCAGACAAAACAGCCTTCTTGCCTTTCCTCACACTTGTGCAAAAACACAACCAAAATATACAACCATGAAAAAGAAGTTAAGTTTGATACCTTTTATTAGGCAGAGCCATGTTTAAAAAAGAAAGAAAAAGAAGAATGGATTTATATTGAAAAGCTTCTGCTCAGTTGAAATCAGAAAAATGGGCAGCCAGGTGGTACACTGTAGAGCACTGGCCCTGGAGTCAGGAAGACCTGAGTTCAAATCTGACCTCAGACACTTACTAGCTTTGTGACCCTGGGCAAGTCACTTAACCCCAATTGTCCCCCCTGGCCTCCCAAAATAACAAAATCATAAATAATTCATTTTTGCTCTTTGTTTTTGCAGTGTATGTAGTAAATACCAACACATAGTTAATAAACATTTATTTTTTATTTTTTTAACAAGTTGATTTGTTTTTAATTTTCAATATTCACTTTCATAATTTTTAAATTTTCTACCTCTCTCTCCCTTCCCCCTCCCCAAGACAGAATGCAATCTGATATAGGCTCTACATATACATTCCTATTAAACATATTTTCATATTAGTCATGTGGTATAGTAGAATTAGTATTATAATGATAGTAACCATGAGAAAGAAAAACAAAACAAAACAAAAAAAGAAAATAGTCTGCTTCAATCTGCATTCAGATTCTGTATTCCTTTTTCTGGATGTGGATGGCATTTTCCATAATGAGCCCTTTGGAATTGTTTTGGATCCTTACATTGCTGAGAACAGCTAAGTCTATCAAAGTCAGTCATCACACACTGTAGCTGTTTCAATAAACATTTATCAAGCACTTACTATGTACCAGGCACTATGTTAGCACAGGGTAACCTGACTCCTATTGAAAAGCTACTTTGTTCACTGTATATTAAAACCTATTACTTGATTTTTGTACAGATTGAAGCATATATTTTTCACTTTATTTTTCTAATTGTGTGTGCGTGTGTGTGTGTGCGCATTTGTAACAAGGCTAATACAGAGATACATTTTGCATGACCTCACATGTATAATTGATATATTGCTTGCCTTCTAAATGGGTGGGGGAGGGGCAAGAGGAATAAAGATAATTTGGAACTCAAATTTTTTTAAATGAATGTTAAAATGTTTAAAAATGTAATGGAGAAATATTTAAAATCAATAAAAATATGATTTTAAAAAGATATTGAATTCTTCTTATCAGAGTCTTTCCCATTAATATTAGTAAGACGAAGTGTACAGTGAAGATCAAGCACATCCTAAATGTTACCTCGGTTCAATGAATTCTCTCTGACATGACAGATAACGGGGAATTTCGAGTTTTCAGAGCAAAGTGACCTATTCCTATCTTTATCTCTCTAGCTAATGATTTCAAATTAATTATTGATTTTTTTGTTCTATGACTTCACAAATCCTCATAAGATAGTTCCCATGTGCTACATTTCTGCACAACTAGGCAAGACATTGAATTAGCCAAATTCTCTTATAACTTCTGTTTGTAGTATAGAGCTAGTCTTTTCTCAACTGTCTTCACAGAACCAGTTCACTATAACTGCCTGTGCCTCAATTTACTGCTCTGGGAGGGAGAGAAAAAAGGGAAAAGAAGAGAAGAAGGACCTGAAAAGAGTCAATATCTTTAATTGTTGGAAGTGGAGAAGATAGGGCATCATTTCAAAGCAGCTGGATTTCATAGCTATTGTTCCTTCCCTTGTTGTTCCTTTCTGTTGCTTCCTAATGCCCCCTTCCTGCCCCACTTCCAGGAGCTCACTGTCATCTTCATACATCCTTCTGGCTCTCCAAAACTGCCCCAGTATCTGCATGCTACTCATGTGTATTGCTGCATGGTGCTGCCCACTCAAAAACTGTCTCCTGTCTTCACTTATCAAAACCCCCATTCCTTCAGTGCCGTGCATTAGGAAAGTAATTTAATTTGTTGCACCATGATATTGAAAATAGAGCATGGGGAGTGGGGTGGGATTTGCCACTTAATCTTTTTTCCCCTTAATCCATTTACATGTGCTAAAAAGCCTGCATAGACCTCTTGCTGTTTGTTTTAGCAGAAAGATATCACCAGTCCATCTTTCCCCCTGGCTAGTCTTAGAATGAGCTTCCTTCTCAGCTTTTTCCTTCCTAATTCACAGAGCTGTGAGAACTCAGTGTCTGGATTTCTGCAACACCCCCTCCCCCAAACTGGAAGATTGGCTCATTCCTAGGTAATGGGACATGAAAGAATCCCAGGAGAGGATAGGATCCTAAGACTAGCTTGTCTTTGGGGGAGGAGGGGTCATCACCTTTCCCTGAAATCAGAACTGGTAGGAAAGGGAGAAAATGTCTTCCTCTAACTGGAAAGGAAAGGGTGTAGGCTACACCTTCATTCCTCACCTCCCCATCCCACTTGGCCCTCTTTCTTCAGCTGACCATAGAAAAGCTTGATTTGGTTGTAGGAAAATAATATTAATTGTTTTTACTTATGTGAATGCCTTGAAGTTGGTGCCTAATTACCTTGTAGCCCAACCAAAATTATGCATATTATTAAATTTGTATCAAATTAACTTTACTGCAAGTTTTACATAACGCCAACTTCTCAATCTTCATGGTTCATAGGAGTAGAGATTTAGAGCTAGAAGGGACATTATCTCATTTTTCCAAAGTTCTCATTTAAAGATGAAGAAACTGAGATCCACAGAAATGATGTGACCAATTTATTGCTCCATTAACAGCAGTCCTTCATGACTTAAAAGGAGAAGGTGAATTGGTTTTGGGGGGGGGGGGTCATCCCGAGGGGTTATGTGCTTAGATCATCCCTGGAAATTCTGGGAACTCCAAAGACACGGTGATACACGGATTGGGCCTTTTGGAGATGACAAAATTCTTGGCTATTTCTGGTCATGTGGTGGCCTATCTCTGAAATGAGTTTACCATTTTAGAATGATGAACAAATCCTGAGTGTTGTCCTGGTCCTAGCCTCACCACCTCCATCCTCATTGGTGGATGGGGACTGCATCATTCAAAGAAATGGTAGTCTCCTGCTGTAGTTCTCTTTTATTGTGACTCTTCTATTGGGAGAATATTGCAATCTGTCTCTAGAGAGTTTGTAAAAGGTGGTAGGGGGACAGACTATACTCTTTCCATTATGCCTGCTGCTACTGCCTATTGCTACTTCCATGGTGCACGGACTTATCTAGGTGAGCTTGTGTCTGGGTTATGGCTGCATTTTCTGATTTATGTTTCCTTTCTTGAGTAAGTGGCTAAACATCAATCTCAAAAAACTGGAGAAAAACTCACAAATTCAAGGAGTCTGGAAGCTGTGAATCCCTGGGAGATGGAGCTAGTTATGGCAGAAGTAGAAGAAAGATTATGAGAGGAAGCTTCTACATTGGAGAGTTTGGCCCCCAACAAAGGGACTGACCCAAGCCTGGCCTTTTACTAGCAGACAAATATCAGAAGTTTTAGATAGTGTCCAGCTGAGGTCAAATGCCCAGTGCTAATTAGCAGCCTCGAAAACAGCTTTATGTTCTAATGAGCTTAACCATCAGTTTCTTATAAAAATGTACCAAGTAGTCATTAGTTAAATTACTTGTAAAGTACTGCATATGAACAGTTTGGCTGATGAAAGAGGCAGAAAAAAGAACATTTGTGTAAGGAAAACTGATAAAATCAACTTGAGAAAAAAAAAAAACCTCTTAGATAAAATTTTGAAGAGAGACAGATTGTTCTGAGGACCAAATGAAGAACTGCCTTTTTATTTTAATGATTGAGGACAGAGTAGTGAATGAGATAACCAAGGCAGTATGGTCCATGAACTCGTTTTCATGTGACTATTTTAAGAGCTTTTAAGGTTATAACTGACAAAATTATTACCCAAATAACTGGGGACTATGGGAAGATTACAACACATATAGCATGCACATATACATATATCATAAAATATAGTAATATATGCTGGATTCATACTTGGCAGAAATATTAATTTATAATTTTTATCTCATAAAATGATGATGATTTACTGACCACAAGGATTCTCTGATTTGAGACACTGGAAGATATAAGAAGTCAGACAAGGAGCTTTAAGAAAAAAAGGTACAAGAAGAAATAGAAGAAGCAGAAGAGTAACCTGAACACAGAAGGAATCACAAAAAGACAGGAGCAGAAGACAGCGGGCTTCCAGGTGTGACACCTGACTCTTCCAATGCTTTGCTAGGAAGTTTATGATTAGAGGAGAGGTATTAGTTTGTCGATTGCCTGAATAAGCCCTGAAACAGGTTATGGAAGCTCATTGGATGAGAGCTAAATCCTGATGTTGTTCAAAGGGCTATGGGCTCTCTAAGTACCATCAAGGCATAGCCTGAGAAGAGAAACCTGGCAGGGATGCTTGTATTGCCATCCACTGCTCTCCCTCATTTGAGAGAGAGAAACAGAGAGGCAAAGATAGCCTTTACATTTGTTTTGATGTGAGCTATGCTTTGCTATGAGAAAAGACTTGGAGTTGGTTGGACCAAGGTGAATTCCCAGCTGTTTGCAGACATGAGGAACTTGGCAGTTCTATATCTTAAGGGAACTACTTGTTACTGAAAGAGGGTAACACTTTTTATCAGTGCCCTGTTAAGGTTGGTTGGGAGTAAAAAGAGCCTGTCAGTGCTTCAATAGCTCAAGAGCAAAAGTGGATCAGCTTTTACCCAGCAGGAGAATGGAAAGGGTCAATAAGAGAGCAGCTAATACAGAAGTGGCTTTATTTGGGGCAGATTGTTCTTGAAACTACCAAGATCATCAAGCCTTGTAGTCCAGAGTCATGAGCTGCTCAAGGCACATGGGTTTTCCCACTCATGTGCTTCCCTGTTGAATTTATATGTGTGTACCTAGTATCCCCCATGGACATTGTGTGCACTGGTAGGAGAGGGTGGTTTAAGTCTATGGATGGAGTGTGGTGTTTTGACTATTCTTGTTTTTATTTTCTATTGAATAACTGTGAGGTTTGATAATAACTGCTTTTGCCTTCTCTTGAGTAAGTATTATGGTTGTTATTTTTGGTTTATTATTTAATAAATGTTTTATGTTTAACATCAGTGTTATCACTGTAATGAATTAATTTTATGCAAATAAATACACCAATGGGGGATAAGGGAGCTACAGTGGCAAATAATATGAGTATATCAGCTCCCTCTTCTTCTCCCCTCTCCCCATACACATCAGAATTGTTACTTTTAGGCCCCCAAGACAGAGTTGTCGGGTATCCACACTAGGGTCCCTAGACCCTGCCACTGTGAATTCAGGTTAGAATGAGTCAGTCAGCTGAGAGAGGTAAAACAGCAATCTGTGTCATACCTGTATTATGTACTGAGTCCCATTAATGCATTCCTGGTGAGTTTATGTTTAGTATTTGTGTGCATATAGGTGCGCAGGAATAAAATAGCCAATTCATATTGTACATGTACTACTTGTTTTACTCTCCCACTCTCTTTTGGGGATGTCCCTAGATGTGAGCCATAATCTATTATAATTAAAATTGACCCTGAATTGCTGGAATGGGGGGTTTAATGAGGCAAAGAGTTTGAGAAATGGAAGCTTAACCTCCTCTCATTAAAGGCAGGCTCCTTGGGATTGAACCCTATCCAAAGTGAATAGCTAAGTACAGAATGGTACAGAAGCAGACATAATTGCAGTATCCCATCCCTGTGGTCCCAGTCCAGTGATTCCTCAAGGTTTACAAAAGCTGTAGTGGAGGTCTTTATACCTGATGCTTGATAGTAACATGCAGTAATCCCTATCATTCCACATACTGAGTCACTACAGCAACAAAAGCATGGGCATGTTAGAAATGAACAATCTTACAGCTATGCAGTACAGTGACACCATGCCGCATGCTTCATCTGCCCTTGGAACTCCTGTTTCAGGATGAGAGTGAATTAGTGGACAAGGATCAAACTCTAACAAAGTGAAGACTTTCCAATTTTATTTTCAGAGATAGCACTTCCAAAGAATTGTGTCAAGCTCTGAGATTAACTACAGTACTCGATTTGGCTAATCCACTTTATCATTCAGAAAGCAATTTTGAGGCTTCCTTTAGAGACTGAACAGGGCCGTTTGTTAATAAGAATCTACTTCCTATGTCCCTGTTGTATAAGTTGATCACCCACTTTGAATGACAGAGATATTCACGAGTCTAGAAGTGCTGAGAAGGTTCATGATGAATTGCAGTGCTCTTACAAGAAGTGGGGGAGGTAGGGACAGATTCATATGTTTTGTGCATTTTTGGAATGAGGTTAGTCTTCAGGGAATAGACTAAATGCTTTATTACTTTGCCCTAAATTTAAAATTCATCTTGCATTAGAAAGACAAATCTTTATTATTCAGGCCTGCTTTTGACAATTCTCATGTGAAAGAAATGGTTAATATAGTTAGCTTCATTATACTAGACTCATTTTATTTATTCTACATAATTTAAGGAGTCTATGTAGAGAAACTTCTGTAG
Organism: Trichosurus vulpecula; assembly: GCF_011100635.1. Lineage (NCBI taxonomy): Eukaryota > Metazoa > Chordata > Mammalia > Diprotodontia > Phalangeridae > Trichosurus > Trichosurus vulpecula. The sequence goes on along the minus strand of NC_050576.1, from coordinate 138,528,593 downwards.
AGTACATTTTGAATTCCCCTAAACAGAATTATCTTGAATTTAATATAATAATTTTCCATGGGGACCAAAGAATTTTGAGTTGACATCCATTTGTAAAAGGGACATTTTCTCTGCCTCTCACATTTCTAGCCCCCTCCTCATCTCCACTTTAGCTTTCCAAGTCCCAACTAAAATCTGACCCTCTATAAGGAGTCTTTCCCAATAGCTCTTAATTCTAGTGCCTTCCCTTTGTTAATTATTTCATTTATATTTTGTACATAGCTTGTTTGTACATATGGTCTTTGGCTTGTCTCCTCCATTAGATTGTGAGGTCCTTCAGGTCAGGATCTTTTTGTTTTTTGTCGTTCTTGTGTTCCCAGAATTTAGCAGTGTCTGGTACATAGTAGGTGCTTAATGTTTATTGACTGAGGGACAGAACTTGTAAAATATTAAATTATCCATGTACATTCAGAAGCACATGCAACCATAGAATCTATCAACCTAAAGGTATTCAGGGAATGTTGACACAGATTTGACAACTTTCCATCTCTTTCTGTCCTTCAGCCACTGAGTTAAGTACCATGGACAGATGCATTCACTAACATAAGGGTCAGTGCTAATAGGAAAAAAATGACTTATGCAAGTCAACTTTGTTACTTTTCTGTAGATTCAGTAAACAAGTCTAGAAGTATAAGTCATGCTTATATATCATAGCATTGTAAGATTTACCCAATGCTTTATCAACAATTCTATGAGGTAAGATAGCGCTAGTGTCATTGTCTTTTACAGATGAGAAAACTGAGGCCCAGAGAGGTTAAGGGATTTGTCTATGGTCGCATAGCTACTGTCAAAACTCCAGTAGGAGGGAGAAACTAATGGTTAAAATGGGATCAGGAGTTATCTCAACTATTATCTTTCCATATTTTTCATGTTTCAACCAAAGAGGACTGCTCATCATTCTTCAAACAAGGCCAGCACTTACCAGCAATTGTGTTTTGTTCATAGCTGTACATATATCATATATACCTTTGTCCCTGCTCCCCTCCCTACTTATTGAAATTCTACCCATCTTAACTCTAGTCAAGTTCAAATGTTACCTTCCCTATATGCCCTTCCCTGATTCTTCCAGATGGCACATAGTAGGTGCTTAATAAATGTCTATTGATTGACTGGAAATGATCTTCTCATACTTTAGAACCCACATAACAATATGTACTTTTGTTATGGACATAGCTATAGTATGAGGTAGAATGTGATTTAAATGTACATTTTTTATCTCCCTTGCTAAATTATAGGCTGCTTGAAGGCAGAGACTGTCTTATTCTTTTTATCCTACCCAGTGCCCAGCATAATACCTTGCATATAGTTTGCCTTCAACAAAACATTTGGAACAAATGACTAAATGAATTGTGGAAATGCATCAGCTTAGTGTATCCTTTCATATTTGCTTGCCTGGATTTTAGCCAGAGATAATTTGGTTCAACTCCATCAGTCTTCTTGGTCCTAAACCTTCTTGACCTCTCTTTAGCACTTGACATTGATCATCTCCTACTCCTAGAGAGTCTGGTTACCTTGGATGTTTTTGGCCACACCTTCTCAATCTCCTTTGATGGATTTTTATCTATATGATTAAACCTTCATTCACCCTTTGCATGAGAGTGCCCCAGGAACTTCTCAAATTCCTGCTTCTCTGTATTTGTTTTCTTGGTGGTTCAAATAAACTTCAGTGCTGCATCACCTGATGCTTATTGGACAGCTCCAAATGAATATCCTCTAGGCATATTTGTCCAAAACCAAACTCATCTTTCATACACACACACACACACACACACACACACACACACACCCATCAAAAAACCCCTGCCTTCATCCTAATTTCCTTATTTATGTTGAGAGTACCACCATCCTTTTAGTCAGTCAGGTTCAAGACTTTGAATCATTCTCAGCTTGCTTTCCTTCACAGTGTCCAATTACTTACTAAATTGTTTTTACCTCTACAACACTTCTCATGCCCATTCCCTTCACTCCACTCTCATAGCTACCACCTTGGCTTAGGTTCTCTAGACAAGTGATTCTCTGTACAAGTAGATGTGGATCCCTGTAGGCCACATATTGACTTAGAAAATCACAAGTTAACATTATCTATATTGTACCTATTTGGCATTAAAAGTTCTTCACAACCTGGCACCTTCCTTACTAATTCTATGATCTAACCACAATGACTTAGTCTCTAGAGGAGGAGAATGTATACATATATATAAGAATTTATAAAGGTAAATGCAGGGGAGAAGGGCACTAGTAATTGGGGAATCACAAAAGTCTTCACGTAGATGGTACCACTTGAGCAGATGGTGCCTAAACATAGGCAGGACACACTTTAAACTTTAATCTGCATTATTAACATTTTCTCCATCCCTTTCTTACATCTAGACAATAAAAAACAATAAAGCAATCCCTGATTTGTAGCATTTTTCAATTGCCAAAATGTAAATATTTACATTGAAATAATATTATTAGTAATATGTTATAATTATAATTATTAATATTTTGAGAGCCAGTTTAAGCTGGCTCCAGCACCTCATTGAATAAAATAGAAACTCCCCAGACTTTGGTGTTTAAAACCCTCTCCAACCTACTTTTCCAGATTTATTTTGCTTCTTTCATGCAGCAGCTATTCCAACCATATTGAACTAAAAGTTTTGCACTGAATGCAAAGTTCCATCTTCCTTCTCCATGCCTAGAATGAACTCTCATCTCATTTCAGCCTCTAACAATCTCTGGATTCTTTCAAGGGTCAGCTCAGATGCCACCTCCTACATGAAGCCTTTCCTGATCCTCCCAGTTGTTGAGGCTCCCTCCCTGCTCAAATTACCTTGTATTTTCTCTTATGTGCAAAAGTTGTATCCTACATCAAAACTTAAGCTCTTTGAGGGAAGAGACTTCTGTTTTGTCTCTGTGTCCCAAGCCTACCATGGAGTCTTGAGCATAATAAGTACTTAACAAACATTTGTTAAAATGAACTGAATTAGGGTAGCAAGGTGGCAAGGTGGATAGAACCCTGACTCTGGAGTCAGGAGGACTTGAGGTCAAATCTGGCCTCAGATACTTACTAGCTGTGTGACCCTGTTCAAGTCACTTAACCCTGATTTCCTCCTTTAAAAAAATTTGAACTGAATTGGAAAGCAACTTCCTAATACTGTGAGATCCTTGAGGTCTGACATTATCAGTGAAGCTGTTGGTATCTGCTGCTACTATACCAAACTCACTAACTTCAAAGCTAGAATTTAGCTCAGCTCTCAGACCTTGACTTTTACCTCCTGGATTTGATCAACCAATAAACAAACAATTATTAAACACTTATTATGTACTAGGTACTGAGCATATAGACAAAAAAGGACAAGAACAAAGCAGTCCCCAAGGGGAGACGAAATGCACCTATATAGCAATGAGCATACAAAATACATATGAAGCAGATATAAGGTAACTTTTCAGGTAAAGTCAATAGCCATAGAGGGGGAAAGGAGAAGCCTTAGGCAGAATGTGAGGCCAGTTGAGTCTTGGAGTAAACCAGGGATTGCAAGAGGTCTGCCTAAGAAAGGTAAGAAAAGATTGAATTTTCAGGAACGAAGGATCTCCAGTGCATCTCCAGATATCTTTTGCCTCCTCTTTTGGCAGCTTAGAACCTGAGTCTTAGACTTTAGGCCCTCACTTTTTTGACCCAACCTAGCATTTTCTCCCCTTAACATTTGAAGGAGAACTGACTCACTCTTCAATTCACAGGATGCTTAAGGGTATGGACTCCAACCAAAAGGTACCAAGAACCCTATGACTATTAAAGGCTCATCTCTTAATCTTCTAATTCCAATGATACAAGATCCTTAAAAAGAAAAAGGAAGGAAGGAAGGAAGGGAGGGAGGAAGGGAGGAAGGGAGGAAGGGAGGAAGGGAGGAAGGGAGGAAGGGAGGAAGGGAAGAAGGGAGGAAGGAAACTCTTTTCCTACCACCATTTCCCATGACTTTGTCCCCATCAGATCTTCCAACTACTATTGCTTCTCTATCAAAATTATATTGTTTTCATTCTATATATATTGATGTGTACATGTTATCTCTCCTAATAGAATGCAAGCTTCTTAATGCCAGAGAATGATTCATTTATGTTTTTGTATCCCTAGTATTTAGCACATGATAAGTAGTAAATAAATGCTTTTGATTAAATGGTTGAATATAGATTTGTCTAAGAATTAAGGAATTGTAAACCAAGACCATGCTGGAATTCGTGTGGCTGAGAGATAGATGACCTAACTTGAAATGTCTTTAGATTCTTGGGAAGTGTTCAGTTTAGTTGGAATGAGTTGGAGAGCCAATAAATAGAAATAACTAATGGAGGAGAGATTTTCTTTTCTGTTCTCCACTGTCCCCCTGCTGCCTAAATATTGATAGAAATAATGAGTTTGGCTAGCCCCAAGCTATCACGGAAAAAGATCTAGAATCTTTATCTAACCCTTAGGTTATTCTCTTCATCTTATAATTTGAAAAGTTTTGCCCTCCACCTTCACACTATACTAAGTAGAAATGTAAATAAAATTTGCATTTCCATACTTGCCAACCTAACATTGGTAAATCTGATTCTTGTACAATGCCAAATACTTGACTAGTCACTGAATATGATTTAATTTATAGAAACAAGATTATAAAAACACCCTCAATATGGTATTCAGCTTAGTTTTTCATAAGAAAATTAAATCTATCCTTGGATTCCCAGAGTTATATTCAGGCATTATAATTCTTGTTATCCAAGCTTCTATAATAACATTATTATTATTGCATATTGCTTATCATAGCATAAATGATTGCTTTATTTTTTGTTTCCACAGAGAATTTATATTGAATTTATGTTTAGGATAGAAGAAAAATAGGGACATGGGGCACCTTGTTATTTGAAATCTTTAGAATATTTTGCATATACAGTTGTATCTACTAGTGCACCTATAGGAATTGCTTAGTCCTGCATGGGCAACTAAGAGAGGCTACCAACACCTGGGACAAATAATTTATAATCTTGCCTAAAGACTGATGATTTTCAGAGTCCTATAACTCTTAGAAGTAGCTCACAGTGAGTGACCTTATAGAGCCTAGGGAGATGAACCCCGGCCACATCTTTGAATCAAAGCTAATCCCGTCCAAAACTCTCATTTTAGAGATAAAGAATCTGAGGTCCAGATGACTTGTCCAAGGCCACACAGCTAGTAAATGACTGATCAAAGACTTAAATGCAGGCCCTTTTATTCCAGATTTTTATGGTTGTTCAGTTGTTTTACAGTTGTGTCTGACTCTTCATGTTCCCATTTGGGGTTTTCTTGGCAAAGATACTAAAGTGGTTTGCCACGTCCTTCTCCAACTCATTTTATAGATGAGAAACTAATTAAAAACAGAGTTAAGTGATATACCCAGGGTCACATAGCTAGTAAGTGTCTAAGGCCAGATTTCAACTCAGGAAGATGAGTCAGTCTGACTCCAGGCTCAAAACTTAAACCACTGCTGCCTTTATTCCAGATGCAGAGAGGTCTTTTCACTGCATCGCACACTGCCTCACTCTATCAGCACTCCTCACCCAGAAGCAGGTATACAGGCTCCCATCTTGTCAGCCAGAAGCATATATATGAGTACCTCAGGGTCATAAACAATACAAGTACTTTGATACCATTTCTAAAGGCAGGAAACATGTACAGTAACATTCAAAAGGGACACACCTAAAGCCGATTGCTTCTTCTAAGTATTTCAGCCACCTTCATGACCTCACCTGAACCCTATACTCTCTACGCAGTTTCTCTTCATCACCTTTTATGGGGCAGTTTGAACAATGGTATACCATCTCCTTTCCCTTTGTATCACTCCTTTAAAAGTCCAACCTAACTTCAGGTCCTGGCAGAAGTGTGAATACGATGAACTCATAAAATCCCTCAGCTATACCTTGTAATTCCATTAAGACGGAAATAATCTGTGGGGTATGATGACCTTAGTAACCCCTGTGCTCCTTTGCCACAAAGTCTCACTGTCTTCATCTTTGACACTGTACTAGGACTAGGTGATCTCATGGTTAAGATTCCATGATTCTATAATAGTGAGAGACTCATCTCTATAAATAACTTTTAGCTTTATGAATAGCTGTGGGAGTTACTTTTTTATAAGTTTTTTAAATTAGTAATTTATTATGAACTTGAGGCAATCAAATGAATTTACATTTACAATTACTTTTGGTTTTTTTAAAAAATGATCTTCAATATACATATATCTATAATATCTTATTAATTACTATCCCTTCCAAGTTCTCTTTTTAAGTGTAAATTAGATTTCAGCAAAATTGAAGGTCTTACGGGCAAAATCAGAGACATAGAAATATAAGGTGGAAGCCCTCTAACGGGTTAAGAAAGCATTGTACACCTTGGGAGGGGCCTTTGGCTTGAATAACACAATGATAGAGGTAAAGGTCAGCAAATAAAATCAATGTGCACCAGGGTATAGAATGCCTCTATATCTTGGCCATCAGCTACTTGTCCACATAAGACCCCAATAAGTAGAGTCCCCCACTTAGGGAATTCTATTCTGAACCTGAAAAAATTATTGAACCAGAGAGATTATAACTTTCCTCCCTCTTGCCTGGAGGTGACAAACCTCAGAGACAGGACTTTGAGAGAGAGTGAAAGTAGGGAGGGTTTCTAGACAATCCTAAACTAAGGATAGCAACCTTTACTCAGAATGTAAAGTAACACTCTAACTGATGAGTATAGTAAAATCCAGCTAAGCTAATGGCTGGAGGCAGTCGAGACTGCAATTTCCCATTGAAGAGTGCAGTGAATCAGTTAACTCATCCTGAAGAAACAACCTGTACTATGGAGAGCCTCATGGCCAAATGCCATATCTGGAAGTAGGAGCCCAGTGGCAGAGTGAGCTGCTTGGCTTAGTCCAAAAATGAATAAATCTATTCAGCCAAGACACCAAACCCTATGAGGCATGAATGCCTTGCCCTGAAATTAACTTAGTAAACACTCCCTGGAGAAAGAAAGGGCATAAAGGTCCTGCTGTTCCAGAGCTGTGAGTTGCTTTGGCCACATGGATTCCCTATACGTGTACCTCAGTATCATTGCATTTTATTTATGGCCACTTTTCCCACTCCCACCCACATAAAAACTTACAGATTCTGTGTCTGGGATATTTATGGGATAATTTGTCTCAGGATGTTGGGGGGGGGGGTGTATGTGCAGAGAATGTTTTCTAACTGCTATTTTGCTATGTCGTGTGGATACATTTCTTTTCTAAATTGTTTAGTAAGTCTACTGGCTGATCGTTAATGTGAAGCACATGAGTGGGGGCTTGTTAGCTACAATTTTAGGAGTAGTCATCCATAGAATTAACCCTAGAACCTGAGTGAGCAGTCAACCCTCACCCTTGTGAGTACCCTAGCCAGTGCTAAAAGTGTTACCCCTGATCTGAACCAGGAAGAATTCTTGGGGGAAGGGAAGAAAAATTGGAAGGAGGGGCAGGAAAGTAGGCACAAACTAAAAGTACAATAACATTGAGACATATATGTAGGGAATCTGTGTATCCAAGGCAACTCTATTCTGGAACAGTAGGGTCTAAATATCCTTCCTTTCCCAGCAAGTCCCCAATAAGAAAACTTCAAGACAGGCCAGTTCAAGTCAGGAGAGTAAGAGTTGCTACAAAAGAAAAAAATGACCTTAATTTTGTTATTTTTTTCTTTTAATTTCATAGTCCTCTTTTATTGCAACTTGTTTTAGCTTGTAGTTGAAACTTAATAAATTAAGAGGCTGCAGAGATTGAGAAAATCAATCTTAATGAATCTCTCAGTCAAAACTCTCCTGAATTCAAGACTTCCAGAGCAACAGAAACAAAAGGAATTATGTGTCTCATCAACCTGGCTCTTATATGTTCACCCTTCCATTGGAGAAAGCAAAGTCAAGTCAATCAGCCCAGCAGCATTGAACCAAGACCAGCATATCTGGTCAAACATCGGCCTAGTGTCCGAGAACAGTTAAGCTATCCTTTTACAAACTACCCAGTAGTCCACTCAGGCTTTCATGCCATTTTCTTGCCACCTTTGTACTATTTCTTCCCCTATGATTTGGTACCTTCTACACAAGAAACTGGACCTCCACACCCCAGACCTCTAGAGTATGTGGTTCTAGCGTCTGGGAAATGAATTGATTTACCTGTAGGATCCTTACCCTGAGGCTCAGCTTTCTTAATTGGTGACTGAGTATGGGCAGTCTCATCCACTTAACTCACTATATCTCTTTGATCCCAGGACTCACATTAAACTTTATCCTGACAACCCATCTATCCATATAGCTGCCCACTGAGGCCATCTTACCATCTGGCCACTATGGCATACCTACCCACATCATACCTACCAACACGCCTTTTCCTCCTGTTGCTCTTGACACAGTAATCAAATCAATAATACCATTATTTCTGGAAAAGGCATGTCCATTGACTTCCCTACACTCTTGATCAATTCAACATCAGTGTGACTCCCGGAACCAAAATTTCCTTCCTTGAGCACCACTTGTATGTAAGCTCCTTGATGGCAGAGATTGTCTTTCATTTTGTATTTATTTCCCCAATCCTTAGCATAGTAACTCTACCAAATTAATGCTTTTTCACTCACTTATTTAGTTTATAAAGCTAATCAGTTAGAATTCCGAGTCTCAGAAAAATCTCTTTTTAAACTGGAGGAGAAATATACAAAGATTATAAAGAGAGGAATTATTTTTTAATGTTCATGGGAATTGTTTCAAGTTTTGTTTTTTAAATCTACATAATTTATGAAATAAAACTACTCCCATGCTTTTACAATCACATATGTGTGTATATATTTGACATGTGTGCATACAGCCTAGAATTTAGGAGGGAATGCTTTCCAGACTCACTATGAAAATAGAATAGCCTCAAAATATCAACATTCTTTGCAGACTTTACTTATGCTATTCAAGTACTATCATCTCCTGAATAGATTTATGTTAGTCCACACCTGGATTCCAAGGATTCACATGGCTTGGTGAAGAAAGGCAATGGCTTCCCAGTTCCTAAGTTAGAAAGATTGGGATAAGAGTTGGGGGGGAATGGGATGTGATGGAAAGAGAAAAAGCTTACAGCAAATTGGCAGTCAAGGCTTTCAACCTTAGCTTCTAACAGCTGGCATCCAGGATAGAATGTAGAAGAATATATGGGCAATGTTGCTTCTAATTAGTGTTTAATTCAACAACATTTAGGAAGGAAAGAACAGTTAGTTACAAATAGTGTTAGTTACAAAGGGAGGCAGCATGGGATGGTACAGAGTGAAAAGAATGCTGAATTTGGAGTCAAAGAATCTGAACCCTAGCTCTATTATTTACTACCTGTGTGATCTTGGATAAATCTCTTAACCTCTATGATCTCAGTTTCTTCATTTGTAAAATGGATGAGAATTAGGAATGGATAATCTCCAATGTTCTTCCAACTCTAAATCCTATGATTCTATTAAATCCTATCATGTACCACTGGCTTAAATATTTAAATTGTCTAAAAGAAGAGCATGGCTAGTGTGGTTGGAAGGGGATGGGGTACACTTGTGTATGGCTCCATTTCCATAATGAAAGTTGGATTATAATAAGGACTTTAATCCTGTTAATAGCAAAAGATGGGGAAAAATGGAGATTACAAAGCACCTTGCATTTATCTTTAGGAAACAGAAGAGATTTCAGTCAAGTGAGGGAAGTCTGATAAGCAGCTGAGGATCCCAAGGGCAAACATAAATGACCAAGAGGAAGGGATGGGGATCAAGAAGGCAGGATGACAAAAAAATAAAAATGATTATGTATGTTGGGTAAGAGGTACCCTCAATAAGCCTACCTAATTAGGTAAAACTTCAGTTTATTTTGTAACAGGTTGCTTACCTGAAATTTAAGATAGCAACAGTTATGTGATGAAAGTTTGTGATAAGTTACTGCTCTCCTCCTGCTCTGGTAGAACTTCCTGCTACCTCCCTTATTCCTCTCAATTTTATATTAACACCTTTTTAAAGTAGGTGTCATAAAGTACTATCAATTCACAGAACATCAGAATTGAAAGTGACATCAAGATACCTTCTCAAATCCATAAATGAACAATAATCTGCAAAATATCCAACAAGTAGCAAATGGCCCTTCATTGAAGATCTCCAGTGAAGAAGAAGCCATTACCTCTGAAAGTAGCCCTTTCAATTTTTGTATATCTCTAACTGTTTGGAAGGATTTCCTTATATAACAGGGGGGCTGGCCAATATGGATCCAGTCCCTAAAGCATGCATAGATATTCCTTGTTTGGTCTCAGTCCAAGAGACCCCTTGGAAGCTTGGAGGAAGTTAGTTAGGTTTCATCTACAATGACTCAGGGTTAGTATTCTGTTACTATAAAAATCCTAATTGACTTCAGAAGTGGAAGGACTGATGAAGAGACTCAGATGGAATTGAATATATATAGAAAAAGTACAAGCAGCTAATCTCTCACTCTCTCTTTTATTATGCTCATGGAGAGAGAAGCTGTTTATCTCCCCATCTCCAAAACACATGAACACGTCCATATAAACATGAACATACCCCAGCCACTATGTGTCTCTAAGAACATGGAGCCTCTCTTTACATTATATTCATTCTTCCTTGATATTAGGTAGATGAGTATTCTGAGATCAGAGTGCCCATCTGACTGATGAGATCAGGAGACCCATCGGAGGCCCTGCTGGCAGCTGCAGTCTTCCAGAATGGTAGTAGCTGACAATACAGGAAGTCCTTTCAGACATAAGAGGAGAGTCCTCTGAGGACAGCGGCAGCTTCAGGGGCATCACCCTGAATGATGGGAAGAAGTATTGGCTATGGAGTCTATAAAAGTATCGATGTCATGAGCCCAGAAGAGATTTACAGAAACTTTAAGAGGACTCAACAAAAAGAGAAAATGGCTTCCAAAGTCAGGAATCTATAGGTACCCCTTGACTATACCTGTTCTCTACATATGCATGTCATTAGTATTTTCAATTCTCAATCCGGTCTCCGCAGGGACCTCATATATACAAAGGGAAAGTGTGCCCTGGTAAGGAGGGAATTATTTATGTAATTTGCTGTGCCTTCTTTGTCTTTGTAAACGTTTCTTTTGTAAGAGCCATCTGATATCAATTGGTTGATTGATTTGGGAAGATTGGGTGGGGGTTTGTGATAGTACTAGAAACCCCAATCCTTCAGGAATAGCCTTAGAACCCTGAGAAAAGCATTGGGAGTGGAGGAGGGAAGGGAATAAATTATTAAGTGCCAACTATGTGCCAGGTCCTATGCTAAATGCTTAGCAATTATTATTTCATTTGATCCTCACAACAACCCTGTTACTTAAATTGTATTATAATCCATTTTACAAATGAGTAAACAGAGGCAAATGGAGGTTAAATGATCTGCTCAGGATCATATATAGCTAGTAAGTGTCTGAGGTGGGATTGGAATTGAGGTCTTCCTGACTCCAGGCACAGCACTTTATCCACTGAGCCACCTGGCTGCCTCTCTTTATTCATTGTCCCTTGAGAGCCCCTAAAGCTAGTGTGAATTGGGGAAGAGGCTTTAGAAAGGATGATATACATATTAAATCAAATTCTGTTCCTCTTTAACTTCAACCTATTGCTCTGAGTTCTGTGCTCAGGGCCCACTCAAGACAATTTTAAGTATTTCCACATAATATGACAAGCGTTCAAGTACTAGAAGACAATTAACATGTTTCATCTGGAGAAGTGTGTTAAAACCTCCTCTTTAGTTCTACTGAAAATATTAAGAAATGAATATTTCTCCAATCTAAAGTCCTTTCCACATTTGCCTGAAGGAAGGAAACTTTTATGTATGCTTAATTAAACTTTTCAGGAAACTATGCTCTCTACTAAAATAATTTTCTCCCGTTTTCTTAGGCCTAACTCCTTTCCATCAAGAAAATATGTAAAAGCTAAGGCCCAGAAAATGGATTAAAGGTAGTAATCAAATTTAGAAGGAAATATGCTTCCTGCCTAGTTAAGAGCATGGGCCTTCCCCACCCCTAAAGGGATTAGATTAATGATCCTCCAAACCTCCAAACACAGAGTACCCTCTTTCTCCATTTCCTGAAGGGATTAAGGTATTGATCAAAGGGATTTGATTATGTCGGATCACCTGTGACCAGCTTGGGAGGTGGGGTGGGAGCCCTTGAAGGGAATGGTAATAAAGGGATTGAGTGGTTTTGGAAGAATCCTTTTCCAAGATTATTTTTCTGGATTGATGAAGCAAACTGTTTACTGAACTGTTGCCTAAAATCTGAGTCTTCGGTTTTATCTTGACTGTAAAATAGTCTTTATTCAAGGATGGTATAAATTGGAACTTCAAAGGGATTTTTGACAAAGACCTATCTGAGGGCTTGAGGAGACTACGTTCATTTGGACATTTGTGTGTCTAAACTAGAAATGGATTTAGAATAATATTAAATTAATTTTAAAAAACATTCTGGCAGGTTTGTGCCTAGAATAAGGAATACAGTATTACTCGTTAAAAAAAATTTTTTTTGAAACCTCCTAAACCTTCTCTAGGACACAAATTCACAGTTCCTTCAAAAAATTTTATTTTTGATATCATAATTTCAAGGCCTTATATCGAATTGCTTACCTTCTCAATGGGAGAGAGGACAGGGAGGAAGGGAGAGAATGTGTAACTCAAAGTTTTAAAAACAAATGTTAAAAGTTGTTTTTACATGCAACTGGGAAATAAGATATACAGGTAGGGGTGTTGAGAAATCTATCTTGTCCTACAGGAAAATAGAAGGGAAGGGGATAAGAGAAGGGGGTGGATGTTAGAAAGGAGCCCAGATTGGGGAAAGGAGTAATCAGAATGCACAACATCTTGGGGTGGGTGGAGGGGAGAGATGGGGAGAAAATTTGGAACTCAAAATCTTGTGGAAGTGAATATTGAAAATTAAAAAATAAATTAGTAATAAAAAATAATGTCAAGGCCTTTCACCATCCTGGTTTGCTCCACTAAAAATATCCTATTTAGAACTGAACATAATACTCCAAATATGGTCTGACCAGGGAGTAGAAAGAAGGGACTCTTACTGCCTTATCTCTAGGCCTCTCTTGATGTACCCTAAAATCACATTAGCTCTCTTGGCTGCCCAGACATACTGTTGTCTCATGGTGAGCTTGCTCACTAAAACCCCTAACCTTTTCTCAGACTAACTGCTATCTATCAAGGCCTCCATGATCCTAAACTTAAGAAGTTATTTTTTTGAACCTGCATATAAGACTTTATATCAATCTCTATGAAATTTCACCTTTTTAAACCATACTATCACAGGATCAGAGATCCAGAGCTGGAAGGGACCTTAGAGGCCCTATGTTTCAATATGGCAAGAGCTTTTACAATTCTGACCTTACTATCCCAAGTGTTAGCTATCTCTCTGAATGTTGTGTTATCTGAATACATGAAAAGCATTCCTTCTATGCCTTCATCCAAGGCATTGATAAAAGAGTTAAATGCTGGAGTGCCAAGCACAGAGACATAACCCTAGAGACCTAACTCTGCTTAATATCAACCCATTAATGACTATTCTTTGTGCTCTGCCATTCACTTAGCTCTAAAATTCATTAGATAGTTGGCTCCATGAGGGTGAGGACCACCTTTGCTACTTTTTGTATCTCCTAGCATTTAGCACAGTGCCTAGAACATTTTTGTTGAATTGTTTTTCGGTCATGTGCAACTTTTCATGACCCCATTTGGCGTTTTCTTGCAAAGACATTGGAGTGGCTTACCATTTCTTTCTCCAGTTCATTTTATAGATGAGGAAACTGAGTCAAACAGGGTTAAGTGACTTGCCAGTGTCATACAGCTAGTGAGTGTCTGAGGTCAGATTTGAACTCAGAAAGGTGAATTGTGCTGACTCTAGGCCCAGTACTCTATCTGCTACACCTAAATGGCCCTCATAACACATAGTAGGTGTTTAATAAATGGTTTTTGAGCGACTGATATCTAAAGCCATCTAATTGTATGATAATCTAGATTATTTCTCTATTTGATCCATAAGAATAACATTCAATTCTATTCAATAAGCAATTATTAAGCACCTATTATATTAGTCAACTAGCATTTGTTGTTCGGTTGTTTTCAGACTGGTCTATGCCTCTTAGAACTCCTGTCTTGCGTTAAAGTGTAGCTGAGGGGCCACTTCCTAGGTGTTACAGCTGTTCAGTCATTTCTGTCTTCCTCTCTCTTTGTGACCCCACTTATGGGGTAGAGCCTGTATAGAGAAACAGAGACGAAGAGGAATGTCATTTAGAGAGAATACCAAGTCTGGCTGGAGTGTAAAGGATGGTCAGGGGGAATAACATGTAACCAACCTGGAAAAATAACATGGACCCAGATTGTGAAGGGCTGTAAATTCCAAACATGAAAAACCATGTTAAGTAGATCATTAATTTATTCTGTGGATGAAGTAACTGAGTTTCACATAAATTTGGTGGCATGCCCATGGTTACATAGCTAGAAAGGTATTTGCAGGGCATTTTTACTTGCTAATTGGCCAATCATGCTACACAGTCAATATGCTACCCCAAACAGTTATTTGTGTTTAAAACCTTTTATCTCTATAGAATTAAAAAGCTTTGGCCTCTGCTAGGGGAATTTCAGGCATCAGTGAGGTTCAGGAACAGGAGAACCTGTGAAATGCCATTGGATAATTTTTCAGGGAGGCTTCGCAAATATTTGTTAAATTTGTGATCTCCTTGACATAGGCAAACCTTTTGGTACAGATTGCAACCTTTTCACCTATTCATTTTGTGCAATTCCTGTTCATAGGCTTCTATCCATTTTCTGTTAAACACAGCCACTAAATCTGATAAAATTATTTCATAAATACCACTGTAGTGGATAGAGCCTAGATAGTGCTTGGAGTCAGGAAGACTCATCTTCTTGAGTCCAAATCTGGCCTCAAATATTTACTAGCTGTGTGACCCATGCCAAGTCACTTAAATCTTGTTTGCCTCAGTTTCCTCATCTGTAAAATGAGCTGAAGAAGGAAATGGAAAATCACTCCAATATCTTTGACAAGAAAACTCCACCTGGGGTTACAAAGAGTTGGACAGGACTGGAAATGGCTGAAATGAACAGGGTGGCCCCAAACTGCCCCTATCTTAACCTTCATTCTCACTATTTAATTGACCCACTTGGATGTCCTTAAATATGTAATAAGTTATAGGATTATATATCTAGAAGTGAATATTTTTCTGGTGCTTCCTTTTATTTTTAGTAGTGTGATGAAGTCAACTTATACTCACCATGCATTTTTCCTTTATTGTTTGAGTCACTTGTAATTTTGATCTTTCTGAGGTTATTATGTTCCATGATATGTAGCAATGTAGAAGAAACAGAGGGAGGGTGGTCTTTTAAAAAATGAGGCTTTATGGAAGCAAATAGCTTGGGATGGAGCACTTGAAAGTGCTATGTAATCTCCACGATATTGTCCAAACTTAGTCATACTTGCATAGATTTAGAACCAGAAGGGACTTCAGAAATTATTTAGTCTGGAGCTGTCAAACACACAGCCTGCGGCCTGTTTTGGTCCACAATATTCCCAAGTGTGGCCCAAACAAGATTAAAATATAATTGGGACCTATTTAACAAAATAAATAAAAAACAATAACACATAGTGTTACTATGTGGTTTCTTAAGTCAATATATAGTCCTTTGGAATCCTCGTGTATGATGTAGTAGCCTTTGTTTTGCTTTGAGTTTCATATCACTGATCTTCTCAAACTCCTCATTTTACAGATAGACCCAGTTATTACCTGTGGATTAACTCAATGGACAACTTAACCGCCACAACACTATGATATGAACATTGTATTTTCATCCACTTGGTTTTTTCCAGTAGCTGGCCTTTGAGTGGTGGAGTATCTCATTTTGGTTTAGTACTTGAGACATCTAAGTGGCACAATGTATAGAATGCTGGGCCTGGAGTCAGCAAGACCCAAATTTAAATCCTCCCCAAGATACTTATTAGCTGTGACTCTGGGCAAGTCACTTAATCTTTGTCTGCCTCAGTTTCTTCATCTGTAAAATTAGGATAATAATAGCACCTACCTGATAGGACTTTGTGAGAATCAAATGAAATAATATTTGTAAAGTGCTTGGCATAGTACCTGGCATCTAGCAGGCATTATATAAGTGTTAGCTCTAAGTAGTAGTAGTAGTTGCTACAGTCACAGCACAATATAATTTTCATTATGAAGCAATGGGCAGCAGGGTGAGAAGATGCTACAGCGTGTCCCTAAAGTGTGGACACATAGGCAAAAATGCATATTTTGGAATATTTGGAATATTAACAGACCTTAGCTGCCTTGACTTCTTTTTCTGGGTATGCTAAAGGAGAAGGCATATTCAATGAAAATCACAGATGCAACACACTTGATGGAACACATAAAGAGTGAATGTGCTAAAACTGACGGCAATGTGGAGTTATTGCATCGAGTTCATGTGAATCTTGCAAAGTGCATTAACCTTTGCATCACAAATGATAGAAATCATGATGGTATTGTTATAATCCCAATTAAATAAAATGTTGTTAAAAATTTCATTCACTTCATTTCTTGAAAATATGCATTTTTGTCCATGTGTCTAGACTTTAGAACACCCTGTACAGTTGCCTGTAGTAGTAAAAGCTGCCCTCCCAGGGCTCTAAAGCAGCAAGCAGGATCTATCCCTGAATATTGGTGCTCCTGAGTGGTAGCATATACTTGGGGTGGGTCAGCACTATTTGTGGTAGAGTTGGGGAAAATCAGAATCAAGTGGTGAAAGAATAAAAGAACACAATGGGAAAGAAAGTCTAAACAGAATATAGAGGTGAGGAATGAGTGCAGTGGGAATGAAAGTTGGCTGGTTGAGATCCTAGGGGCTTATTAGCTGTAGTTCTGAGTCAGTATCATTTTTTGTCAAAGTGTACAGAAGGAAAGTTGCTAGTGTGGATCCTAGCACCCACTGAAGTCCTGCCCTCTAAGTATGGAGCCTTGGAAGGATATAAGGATAATATGTGGTTTTCTAAGTCAATATGAGAATTGGCAGGCTGTTGGAGTGGGTGTGAGTTCGTGCTATATCCTTGAGCCGATTCCCCACTGAGAAATTCATCTATTTGTGGGATATGATGTGGAGTTGTTTCAGATTGTTTATGTCTGCTTGGCACAGATTGATTCAGATTCTAAGGGATCCAGAATGAGAGAGTTTTTAAATCCAAGTGTGCGAGGGTTTGACTATCAATCCTCCTCTATTTGGATTCTGTGCAGGACATCCTGGTGGAGATCAAAGCTGATAAAAAAATGTAAAGTTCTCTGAAAATTTTAAAGTGGAAATTTTGCTATCATTATGAAGGTGCTAATGATGAATAACCTAAAGGAACATGTCTTTTTTATATATTGTGTGATGTTCATACTTAGTGGGTCATCTCCTCATCATTATCTCAGTGGATCATCATTGGGAATAGGAGGAAAGAACGGAACCTGAGACTGATCTGGGAAAAGATGCATATGCCTAAACAAGATTTTTACAAAAGTATTGAGGACTACATATTCTGATAAGAACTTAGCAACTCTCTTTCCCTTCCACTCAATCTCCATGGTCACATCTGTTTTGTAAGATTTTTTAAAATATACACAGGAGACATCTTATTGAAGAAGAACTTTTAAGGTTACATTTTACTCTCTGTTCAGATGTTTTCTTAAAATCAGTAAACAATAGACACAGTGAGATTTTATAATCCCTTTATTTTGCAGTTAGTTGTAGGACTCTAAAGATGTGGACTGCAAAAAAAGATATCTGTAAAAGTATGCTTCCTTCTCATTCTTTAGTCAAGGATGCCTTCAATGGGTATAAAGATTATTCTCATAAAGATTTTATAGAACTAAGAAAATATATACATTAGTAGTTTCTGGTACCTTCTCTATCACCTTGTTCATAAAATATTAACTAACATCTATATAGTGCTTCTTAGTATCAGGCACTGTGCTAAGCACTTTTACAATTATTATTTTTATTTAATCCTCACAATAATCTAGAGAGGTAAATGCTATTATCTTCATTTTACACCTGAAGAAACTGAGGCAAATAGAGGTTAAGTGACTTACCAGGGTCACACAGTTAGTGTCTGAGGCTATGTTTGAACTTAGGTATTCCTAACTCCAGTCCCAGTGTTATATCTACTAGCCTAGCTACCCACAAAGGGAAAAAGTACCATTTGCAATCTTTTTCGTTCTTTTGAAGTCTTATGTTTGTGATAACTTGAAAATCAGTCCTTGAATACTTTTAAAATTTTGCCTCTGTAGTGAATTCTTTCATAGATAGTATATTTATGTCCATCACTCTTCCTAATTCCAACTTCTTAAATATCCCTGGTACTTCATTACAGAGTACATCTGGCACTAAGGAGATAGCATCCGTATGTGCTCATACTACTAGTGGTCCTCTTGAAATTTGATTATTATAGAAATTACAGTCAATTGTCTTCATTTCATAATAATTTGTTTTCCACCCTTCCCCCCAAGTTTCATCTGCAAATGGCCTTGGCATCTAAGTTATCTGGGCCTCATACCAAGCTTTCTGCAAGTTTGTTTAGCTTTCCCCTGGTTTGTGAGATTATATTTTTCATAATGTTCTGTTACTCTACTCCATGATATTTCACAAATGAACTTGTACCCTAAATGAGAATTGACCTTGGTTGCAATATCTAGCATGGTGGTCAAATATTTGCTGGCTAATAAACTTTTGTGATCCTTTGATTCTTTTTTAAATGATGGTTTTCCATTCATTAAAAATCTCTAAGAAATAGATACAGATTAGACATCTTTACTTTTGTCCGTTTCCTTCTCTTTATGGATTCAACAGGTCAGGATGGAGCTATTTTGATAACACTAGATCTTCACATGTTTATCTTTTCTTGTAAGGTGGTATTGATTTTGACCTCTTCTCTAACCAGCTAATAATCCAACTGTACACAATCAGTTGATTCTGAAATGACTGTTATGTCAATAACTAGTCATATCCTCTCTATTAAAATAGTAGGTTTCATTTTCTGTGATGTTCACCACATTCAGTATCAACTTGTGCTCATTTTCTCTTTGAAGTCACCAAAGGTCAAGGTATATGTTGACTTAATTCTTTATTTAAAAAAAAGTAAATGCATTATAAGCCTCTTGATAACTTCGTGAATAAACTTGTTTTATCCTTTTTTTAATTTTAAAAATTTTTTAGTGTGGGTAGGTTTGAGGAGAATGGTCAGGTCGGAAGAAGCAAAATTTAGTTTTTCCATCTATAGATCTCACTCTTCCACTGAGAGCACCAGCCAAGGCCTTCAGCTGATAAGGATATATTCTTTGGTGTTGCTCATGTGGTAGAATATATATCCTGTTATCGCCAGCTTCTTCCATGACTTGACAGATGATGAAGCCAAGTACCATAGAGATAAAGTGATTTGCCCAAGGTAACACAGGTAGTAAGTAAAAGAACTTGGATTTGAAAACAGGAATCTCTGATTACAGATCCAGAGCTCTTCACACTGTTGCACCCTGCTTCTGTACAATCTTAAACAGATTATTATCATGATTGAAAACATTTTAGAAAAAATAAAACATCTTGTAATATCTTCAGGAAAATATCTCCATTCATTGGAATTTAAAAGACCTTGACAAGTCATGAGATACTTATTCACTATTCACCAGATTTGTATGTGAGATGTTGTGGGGGATAAAAAGCCACCTAAGACAGTCCCTGACCTCAAATAAGTGTATACTCTAGAAACAGTGCTCCTAATTCTTTAAGATGTTTTAAAATAGAAATAGTCATTCCCAGCTGTGAGACAATAACCATTCTAGCTCCCTGATCTTCTTTAAGTCACATATTCTAAACTGCATAACATCTATTCTTACAAAAGCAACTCATCATTAATTTAAAATGCTTTGTAATTAAAACCCTAGAAAAATATATTTCTTTAAAAAAAAGCTTATGAATATCTATTTTGAATAGACCTAGAAAGATTTAGTAAGCCATCAAATAGTATCAATTAAGCCCTTCAGGCTTGGAGCACCAAGATTCCTACTGCAGATGAGCTATCACTCCATATTACCTCATTAAAATCAACCACAACACTGGGAGAAAAAAAATGGTAAGCGGGAGACTTCAATTTTACAGTTCACCTAAGGATAAACAGCTCTAATATGCTCATATTCTGAGACATTTAGCCATATACCAGTCCTATTAAAGAGGCTTTATCAATGATTTACCCATTGATTATGTGATATTTTTTCCATCAATATGAAGTCTTTGAGTTTAGAGTGTGTCCTCAAAAAGCTTTTTAACTCCTCCCAGGACTCAGCTATGAGTCTTGGTCACTGCCATCAGGTGATTAATGATCCCTTTCAAGGTGATCCTAAGAGGCATAAAGAGCTTTACTCTGAGAAAGAGAAGCTATGAATACCAGAGATATTCCTGAACTTTAACACTTTAGACCAAAGGCCATTACAATATAAATAAATTATATTTACTAATAGATGCAGAATTTGAGAATTTTAAGAGCTCTCTGGATCTGACTAGTCCAATCCATATAGTAACAAAATGTATTTACTAATAGACACAGAATTTGAGAGCTATAAGGGATCTCAGCAGCTAGCTAGTCCATCCATATAGTAACAAACCATATAGTAAACAAACCAGGAATTAGTTAACTTCACTTTAAAATATGAATATGCAATACCATATAGAATAAGAAAAAAAACCCTTCCAAATATATGTCATTTCTTAACTTCAGTAACTCACAGAGTTGTGAGGGATGTTAGAGGCCATAGAGCTATAGATGCATATTTGCTGCCAGGAAATCCAGGAGCCTGTGAGGGAAAGCATAGCAGAAAGAATTTGGATGAAGGTCAATGGAGGTAGAAAAAAATATTCCACTATAGATCTTCTAGACAGAAAAAAATGGAATAAATGAGTTCAAGAAACAGATCACAAGACTGGTATAGAGGCTTGCTGTGGTATTGATGGGGGAATTAAATTATCTGGACAACTATTGGAACTTTTTCTTTATCTAAAATATGGCAGGTAAATGAAAAATATGAGGAACTAGTTGCTGGGGTAGAAATGCTTCCAACTTGGGGTAGGAATGACTGCTCCATCTTCAAATTTGTACTGAAGAATGAGAGAAAAACTGGGACTAGTTTGAACTACCTCCTTGATTTTTGGGAAAGGAGAGAAGTTGTAGGTAGGAGCTGATAGATTGAATGCTACAGGGGAAGTAAGTCCAAGAAGAATGGGAAGTACTTCAAATTTAAATTCATAAGCAACAAAGAGAAATAATTCCAATAGAGAGGAAAAAAGAAGAATTATCTAAAGAGATTATTGAGGATGTTCAAAGAACTCATCAACCAACTTTTTAAAAGAAAAAAGAAACCTTTGTTTTTAAAAATTACATCTATAAAAGATGTAAGGACAAGTGAACACATAAGCATTGTAAGAACAGCACCAAGACTGTTAAAGTTCAGATGAGCTGAGGCTGGTGAGCAATGCTAAGGACAGGAATAGCAACAAAATGTTAGCTGGTTCAGTTATTGATAGTCATATTGGGCCAAAGAGAAGTAACAGAGAATGGATAGAACCACAGCGCAGTATGGATATGACACTGATAATAAACAACAAGGAGAAGGTAAAGGAGATATAATAAAGGGTTGTAAATGAGCAAATGTTAATTCTAATTTTAAAAAGGAAACAATACATTCTGTAACCTATAGGTCAATGAGCTTAACTTTGATTCCCAGCAAAATTCTACAATACACAATTGAAGGAATGGTTAGTGAATATCTAGCAAAGGAAGTGATAATTACAAAGAACGGGTATGGTTTTATCAAAGACAAGTCATGCCAGACTAACCTCCTTTGCTTTTCTGACAGGGTTATTAGATGAGGGATATGCTGTAGATGTAGGTATGTTAACTAATTTGGGACAAAGATTTTGGCAGTCTCTCATGTTATTGTTGTGAGGCTTTAGTGATAATGTGATTAAAGATCTCCCTTCTCCCCTCTCCCCCATTCAATAGGCCTCAGGTGGGGCCAGTTAATGGAGACCTGATTAGAGGCAGGCCTACACCTTTGTGACGCCAATCTAGGATTAAAGATCTTTACTGAATCCTTTTGCTAAGTAGATGCTAGGCCTCAGGCCCACACCCTTTTGCTGATTGGGCGTGAAGCCCTCAGGCCCTAAAAAGAGTATATACACCCAGAAGGTAGCCATTGAGAACTGAGAATTCAGACATCAGAAGTGAGAGTTCAGAATCCAGCCCAAGAAGGACAAGTAAGAAATCTGAGATGACAGAGCTGCAGAAGGAGTATGGAGCAGAGTGGAAACCATGGAGCTGCAGAGGGGAGAGAATGCAGGCAAGCAGACAGTTAGGATTCATGAGTGTTTACAGGGAGGCCTCAGCAGGGGGGAATGTTTCAGGATGACTTTGTTCCTTGCTATAGTAACATGTTATAATTTCCTTGTTGCTACATTGAGGTAGGTTTACCAGTTATGGAATATAATTACTGCTGTATCACACTGGAGTTATTGGTTTTGGGATCTGATCCTCTGGTGTCTAAATAAATGTTATACTTCCTCTGTTTTCTACCTAGAGAGTTTTCATACTTTGCGATTCTGAACCATACAGGCATGTTCATGGTCATTCTTGCGGTCATAAATCTTGCCTTACTGATACAGAGCGGATAAATGAAAAGAAGCTGGTTAGATGATACTTGTCCATTTACATTATAGGGTCAGATTTAGAGATTGAAGGGACTTCATAGTTCCTCTAGTCAAAGAAACTCATTTTACAGAAAAGAAAAATGAAGTTCCTAGAGATTAAGTGATCTGCCCAAGATCCAGAATTCAAATCTAAATCCTCTGACCCCAAACCATATATTCTAAGACCATGCATCCTTCATACACTTGCCATAAAAGATATTCCAGTCTATCCTTTTTTCATAGAATAATAATTTACATTTATAAAATGCTTTAAGGTTTGTTTCTTCCATGCATGACTTCATTGGATGCTTATAACAACCCTATGAGATCAGTTCTACCTTCAAAATCATCTCCCTTTTACTGATGGGGAAACTGAGAATTAGGAAAGGCATATGACTTGCCTGTAGTCATGGCCAGTCTCTTAAAATGCCAAATCTAATGGTTCTTATTCTACTTGACCTCTCTGCAGTTTTTTTTAAAATTATACTGTGGCTCATTCCTTCCTTCTGGACATTCTCTTCTTCCTTTACTTTTGTACCACTCTTTTCTGCTTCCTATTCTACCTGTTTGCTCACTTTTCTTTAGTTTTCTAAGCTGTATTATTATCTCTTTACTACCCACTAAGCATGGTTGGTATCTTATAAAACTCCATTTTTGGGTCTTTTCCTCTTCTTTCTCTATATCCTATCTTTTTAAAAAAATATTCATTAGCCTTTACTGGTTCAAGTGTCGTCTCCAGGCAGATGATTCCCAACTCTCCAACACTAACATTACCTCTCCTTCTCCATCTCTCCAATTCCTGACTATAGCTCTATATCAACCACTTGCTGGACATCTCTATGTGAATATCTAATCAATGTCTCAAATTCAACATATCCAAAATAGAACTTCTCATATTTTCCCATACCCACCATTCCCCCTCCAGATTTCCCTATTTTTGTTGAGGATATCTCTTCTTTCCAACCACCTAGGTTTGTAATCTTGTAGTCTTCCTTGATTCTTTGCTCTCATTGTGTTCCCTTCATTTAATCAGATACTACATCTTGTCAATTCTAGCACAATGTCTGTCACATCTGTTTCCATCTTCCCATTTGCAGTCATTAGGCAATAGTATCCTGATTGTCTCTCTCCACCATTCTCTCTCCTTTCCAATCCATCCACACTGTCACCAAAATAAACTTTCTTAGGAACAGATAAGACCTTGCCACTTTCCTGTGCAAGAAACTACAGTGGCTCCCTATTGCCTCTACAAAGTTGGCATTCAGAATCTAGCTCAGAGCAGACTTCAGCCAAAATGGCCTTCCTGTTTCCAGAATTCTACATTCCACCTACACATTGCCATGTTTTTGTATAAGCTGCCCCTAAAGTGTATTTGACACACAGTCCCTCATCATCTTAATTTTTTGGAATCTTTAACTGTTTTTAAGACTCTGCTTACATGCTACCTTCTACAGAAAGTCTTTCCTAAACCACCCTTCCCCAGCTATTAATGTTTCCTTTCTCCTCAACATATCTACTTTACATGTTGATTCCTTCAAGTAGAATATTCTCTTTGAGAGCAGAGACTATTTTCCATTTATTTTAAAGTCCACAGAGCCTTACGCATAGTGAGCACTTAAAAAATTATTTGTTGAATTAAATTATACCATTAAAAAACAAGAGTAGCCCACTGAATTATGAGTGATCAGTTTGTAATTGTCCATAATGACCAAACTATTGGTCCCTTCTGCATCACCAAGTAGGCATAATAGAGGACCCACAGTATGTACCCAATAAATGCTACCTGATTGATAATCTTTGTCTCATATTCTAGGGGTGAAGGTAGGAAGGGGAGACATTATGCCTCATCTCCTTGAAGGGTTTTGGTCTGGCTGAACAAAGTATTTGATTGCAACTGACTAGGTAAATTACAACATGTGCCCACATAATATTTGGGTATCAGCATGTTTTGTGTACCAAAAAGTAAGACAGAAAGTTACCAGATATTAAAATAGATCTCTTTGACATAAATGATTACCCTTGAATGTCAACTACTTTAATATAAATTATCTTGCTGAATTTTTTATTTCCAAATTTATTGAACTCACATATTAGTCATGACACATTAGGCACAAATAACACAGTAATCCTTAACTTCCTTCAACTTAATTATTCCTTTCTGGTTTTGAATAACAAACCAAAATACTCTCCGGAATTGCAGAGGGAATAAAGACCCCTTTCTTCAATCCTTCCCAACACCAATATAAATTTCAAATATAACTAGGGTTATGCCCTAGAATTTTCAACTGGAACCATTGCTGGCAAATGCAAATTACTATGGAAATATCCATAGGTGTTGTGTAGGGTCATAGACCCATATAGGTCAAGATCCCTTCCTAAATGCTCACAAACTATCCTTTTAAGATAGTCTCCAATTTTGCCAGGAATTTAAATAAAATTTACCAGTCTTTAATTTGAAGACTCTACCATTTCCTTTTTTCCTCTTCCTTCCTAGAGTTGGAAAAGATCTCAGAAGCAATCAAATCTAATCAATACTAATATAAAAATCCTCTTATAGCATCACCCACTAATAGTCCTCAGGCCTACACTTAATAACCTCCACAGAAAGGAATTCACTATCTCCTAAAAAGGCTCATTCCACTTCATTCAGAAGTTTTTTTTCCTTACATCAAATCAAGATTTACCTCTTTGGAATTACCATATATTGCTTCTAGTTTTGTTCTCTGGGGTCTAACAGAATAAGCTAATAATCCTCATCCATCTTCCAAATGATAGCCCTTTGAATGCTTGAAGAACACAATTATGGATCTCTTAAATTTTCTTCCTCAAACCGAATATAATCAGTTCTTTCAGCTAATTTTTACATGGCATGGTCTCTTATTCTCTCTCCATCCTGGTCAACTTCATCTTTATTTCTTCTACCTTATCGATGTTGTTCCTAAAAGGCAGTGCCCAGAAATGAATACAATACTCTAGATATAATCTGAATGGGACAAAATACAACAATACTATTACCTTCCTCTTTCTGGACACTGTTTCTTAGTAAAACCCATGATAAAATTAGCTTTTGTGCTATGATTTTTGCTGTACTAACTGGACTATTAATATTGAGCTGGCAATCCACTAAAATACTCATATTTATAACATGAACTTTTGTCTAGCCACACCTTCTCCCTCCTGTACTTAGGCAGGTGATTTCAAACTCTGTTGTGAATTTAAGATTGCTGAGATCCTGGCATATGAATCTTTACATTTATCCCTGTCAAATTAGTATTATTAGGTTCAATCCATCATTTTAGACTTGAAATCTTTATGAATTATAACTCTTCAATCCTGCATGTTAATTATCCTTCTCAGCTTTTATATAATCTACAAATTTGATAACATATACCTTCTTCCATGCCATTGATTAAAATCTTGAATTATGCAAAGTAAAGGATAGATCCCTGGAATTCTCCATTAGAGTCTTCCTTCCAAGCTGGAATCAAGCCAATTGTTCAGATTCTTTGAATCTGACATTCAATCAGTTCTAGATCCATCTTACTGCTATCATTTAGCTTTCTTCTCTCCATCATGTGCCTTAGGATAGTAAGAGAAATTTTGCATATTGTTTTGCTGACATCTAGGTATGTTAGGTTTATGTCATTTTTATGATCTAGCAGTATATCTATTTTTAAAAAAAGGAAATGAAAGAACTTGATGGAGCCATGTCCTTAACAATGAATACTTCCCTTTCCAATGCTCACAAGCCATCCTTTTAAGATAGTCTCCAATTTTTCCAGGAATTTAAATAAAATTTATCAGTTTTTAATTTGAAGACTCTATAACTCTACCATCTTCCTTTTTCCTTCTTTCCTTCCTTCCTTCCTTCCTTCCTTCCTTCCTTCCTTCCTTCCTTCCTTTCTTCCTTCCTATAAATGCACATTAGCTGTCCAAAAGGTGTCCTGTGACTCCTTTTTATGATTTTTTCAAAGATTACTGACAATAACTTAGTAATCATATTTGTCACACAAAATTCTCCCCTCCTCCAAACATGTGCAGAATGGGGAACTAAGAAAATATTTCCTGAGTGGCATGGTAGAAATAGTAGTGGAAAAAGTATTAAATCTGGAGTCAGAACACTGGGTTCTACACTCGCCAAGTGTGTGGTTATGGACAAGTCACTCACATCCCTGAGTCTTAGTATTTTCATCTATAAAATGAGTTGTACTACTTAGCAACAGTTGTACTACTTAATTTTTAGGTTCATTATAATAAAGGTCCTTTACAAGGATGGAGCCAAGATAGTGGGATAAGACAGGAACTCTCTTGAAATGCTCCCAAACTCACTTCCAAACAATTATAAAAAAATGCCTCACAATAAATTCTGGAGTGGCAGAATCAACAAAAAGATGGGGTGAAACAATTTTAGCCCAAGACAGTGTAGCACAGGGGTAGGCAACCTGTGGCCTCAAGGCCTCGGATTCTCCACCCCTGACCTAGAAGGTTGGCAGGAAAGGTCTGTTTCACTTGGGTTAAAAAGGAGCACAGTCCAGTGCAGATAGTATTTTGGCAAGCAGCAGGCTATATCCCAGAAAACCAGCAGGAGGTCCCAAGACCCAGTGCAGGTTAGTGGCAAGGCCTGGTGGCCCTGGCACAGCAGGCCACCTGTGAAGCCTTAAACCCTTGTAGCAAGCCAGCAGCCAGACCTTCAGTCCCCAGGACAAGAAGTTTGGGAAAGTGACCCTTCCACCCCAGAAGCAGAGCCCAACTTTAAAAGTAACAAAATAGCCTGGAAATGTGCAAAAAAAAAATCCAACCATAGAAAGTCACTACAGTGGCAGGGAAGATCAAAATGCAAACTCAGAAGAAGACAACAATGTTAAAATGCTGACACGCAGAGCCTCAAAGCAAAGGGTGAATTGGTCTTCAGCCCAAAACAATACTCCTAGAAGAGCTCATAAAGGATTTTAAAAATCAAATATAACAGGTAAAAGAATAATTGGGAAAAGAAATTAAAGTGATGCAAGAGATTTACGAAAAGAAAGTTAACAGCTTGATAAAGGAAGCACAAAAATTGAAAAAGATGTGCAAAATTCACTGAAAAGAAAAATTCCTCAAAAATGACTCCATGAGACATCAAGAAACAATAAAACAAAATCAAAAGAATGAAAAAATAGAAAAAAATGTAAATTGTTTCATTGGAAGGACAACTGACTTGGAAAAAAAATCTACGAGAGATAATTTAAGAATTATTAGACTATCAGAAAGGCAGGATCAAAAAAAGGTCCTGGACATCATATTTCACAAAATTATCAGGGAAAATCACCTTGATATTCTAGAACCAGAGGATAAACTAGAAATTGAAAGAATCTACCAATCATCTTCTGAAAGAGATTCCAGAGTGAAAACTCCCAGGAATATTACAGCCAAATTCCAGAGCTCCCAGGTCAAGGAAAAAGTAATGCAAGCAGATGGAAAGAAACCATTAAAATATCATGGAGCCAAAGACAGGATTACACAGGATTTAGCAGCTTTTACGTGAAAAGATCAGAGGCTTGGAATATGATATTTGGGAAGGCAAAGGAGCTAGGACTACAACCAAGAATCACCTATCCAGTGGAACTGAGCATAATCCTTCAGCAAATTTAAAAAAAAAGGATTTTCACTGAAATAGAGTATTTTCAAGCTTTCCTGATAAAAAGACCAGAGTTGAATAGAAAACTAATTTTCAAATACAAGCCTCAATGGAAGTCTAAAAAGGAAAAAAAAAAAACCATAAGGGATTCAATAAGGTTAAACGGTTTGTATTCCTACATAGGAAAATGACACTTTTAACTCCTAGGAACTTTCTTATTATTAGAGCAGTTAGGAGTATACATAGACTTGGGGCACAGTGTGAGTTGATTATGATGGGACAATTTCCAAAAAGTAAAATTAAGGAATGAAAAAGAGGAATACGCTGGGAGAAGGTGAAAGGGAAAGGTAGAATGGGGTAAAATATCTCACATGAAGGAGGCACAAAAGAGCTTTTTACAGTGGAGGTCAGGATGAGGGCAGTGGGGAGCAATTCTTAAGCCTTCCTCTCATTGGAATTGGCTCAAAGGAATACACATACCACTATCTTATTAACACCCACACAAAAACATCTTTAATTAGACAATTTGAAAGTTGATTCTACCTGAATAATTTATTATTCTCATGGGGAATATATCTCCCTCCCCTATTCCCCCCCCCTTTTCCCACCCCACCAACTCCCAAGCCCACCTCCACTCAAAGTAGCATCCTGGAATCTCAGTGTTGACCAATTTGCTCTATTTTCATTTCTTGGTAATTCAGTAAATAGATTCTCTTGGGGAAACTGCCTAACACAATGCTCAGAGCTCCTTGGATAAAAAGTCCCTTTTATTCACCTCTCCATTTAATCTGTGTCAGCCTTAAAAGTAAATATGGGAAATTAACCAGTCTGCATTTTTCATTTGTTTCTTTATTTAAATAGACTTGGCCATCTGTTCACTAGGAGATTCTGGAAAGAAAAATGCATGGGAGGGCAAAGGCAAGGAAGTAAGTCACTGTTTGGAAGGATGACTTTTTCTGCATAAATAATAGTGGAATAGTCAAAAGGTCAAATAATCATTGCATTCATTTCAACTGCAGAGGAGGTTTTTATTATCGTTAACAACGATGATGGTGGTCATGATCACAAAAATAATTCACATCTATATAGGACTTTAACCTTTACAAAGGTCTTTGCTCACAACAACCCTGTTGGGTAGATATTATAAATAATATTGATCTAGTTCTGCAGATGAAAGAACAAATGACTTGTCCATGGTCGTATAGCTATTAGGTGAAAGGGTTTGATTTTAACACAGATCTCTTGACTTCAAATTTAGTATTGTTCTACCATAAAAAGAATGACGCATGCCCTTTTCACATTTGGTAGGTATTTTCCAAAGATGACTGCTATACATAAAGGATATGTTTTTAAAAGTCTTTTTAAAACAATGGATTATATTCAGTTGAATTTAATAATAATTTATCAAGGATTTACAATGTGTGTGAGACAGGTAGATGCATTGGTAAAAATGGTTAAAGCACTGGGCCTAGAGTTAGGAAGACCTGAGGCCAAATCCAGTCTCAGATACTTACTAGCTCTATGACCATGGGCAAGTCATTTAACTTCTACTTACCTCAGTTTCCTCTTCTGTGAAATCAGAATAATAACAGTATCTACCTCTCAGAGAGTTAAGTGAGATAATAAATGGAAAGCACTACATAAATGTTAGACATTATTATCATTATTATTATTAATTATTCCTGACTCCAGGCCCCAGTACCTCTTAGCTGCTTAACTACCATAATCACATAAAAGCAACAAATACTAAAACTTCTACTGAGTGTCTGCCCAGCCATTGCCTCTTCCAGAGTTCAATAGTCCACAGAGTATAAAATTGAATCAAACTGAGGAATTCTAGAAACTGAACAATGTGAATTTGTTTAGTTCCCTGTGAACACTCCTCAGGGAACAGGAAAATAGGTATGAACTGTCCAATACAGTTTTCACTTGATGTTTAGCTCACACTTCCTGGAGGATCGTATTTTGATGAAGACCAGAAAGTATGTCCCCTGGGATCTGTGGTTCCTCCTCCTGCATGAGGACTTAGGCTCAGGACCCAATAGATATGGGGGAAGACAGAAGTTCCCCAGGGCTAATGTTTTTCCTCAGTCATGGCTGGCCTGTCATTGGCAGGAACCTCCGACTTCATTTAACTATTTGGCCTATCACAAAGCAGGAAAAGTGAACTCAGCACCTAGCTCTGGAGAGAGGTAGTTATCTCTATTCTACCCTGGCAGTTCACTGACTATTTGCATGCCATCCTTTTCATAACAAGATGTGGAGTTACTTCCTCTCTTTTTCCCCCTTCCTAGAGCTAAACCCCATACCTCTACAGAGAGTGTTGGAGAAACAGACTGAGAGAGGTAAAATGATACAACCTACTAGACTTTGTATAGCCTTAAAGAGCTCCAGTACCACAATGAGGCAACAACGGAGGTATAATAAATCAGTTCTTCACAATTATTCCCCTTCTTTTTGCTACATATCACAATGATGGGGGTGTTCATTGGTGTTCATATGATCAGAAATCAAGAATCAAGGAAAGAAGAGAGCTAAGGGGCAGGATAATCTGCAAACTAGATAAGGACTTCCTGAATAAATACATTTGGCTATAGATAATTTATTTTAGTGAGACTTCAAATTTATATCTGGCTTTCAGTTATTTCATCCTCTACGTTAATAACAGCTTTGAAAATTCAAAACACATTCACTTCTGTAGCTGATCATGTATTAAACTTGAAAAATTCTATTTAATTTAATATACTTGGTTGGAGAAATCTGTTGCCATGCCCTCAGAGCATCTGTCTGTTTTAACTATCTTCATTATATAGCACCTAAGCGAATACACTTTATAAAACACAAAGATGACCTCTATTTTCAAAGATACTATTTGTTGTATTTTTTGCTTCATTTCATTCCACACCCTACTTCTCTTTTCCAAACCCATCTGCTTGCTCTTGAGTAAATATGAGTAATTTGGTTGAAGGTAAAGCATCCAGTGGCCTTTCAAAGCAGTGTAACTTTGGCAAGGGAAGAGATCCCAACTGAAATTAAGAAAATTGCAATTAGCATAAACAGAAGGGGGGTAGGGAATGTTGCCTTGTTCAGAGTTAGTATTTCTTCTTAACATTTTATTGGTTGCTTGAGCCTCCCAATCAGTTCTTTTATCTAATTAAATATTCTAAGCAATTGTTGTTGTTTAGTTGTTTTCAGTCATGTCCAATTCTTCATGACCACTTTTGGGGGTTTACTTAGCAAAGATACTGGAGTAGATTTCCATTTTCTTCTCATGCTCATTTTGCAGATGAGGAAACTGAGGCAAACTGGATTATACAGCTAGTAAGTGTCTGAGGTGAGATTTGAACTCAGGCTTTCCTGATTCCAGACCTGGAACTCTATCCACTGGACCACCTAGCTGCCCAATTACATCCAGCCAATTTTAGGACTAGCTAAAGACTTACACAGCTTCCTGACAAGGATATAAATAAGAGTTGTGAAAAACTTCTATATGAGGCCTAATGGTGGTGGTAATGTAGAGGGGGAAGAAGTGATTAATTATTAGGGGAATGAAGAAAACCTTTCTGGAGAGGAGAACATTTAAGTTGGACTTTGAAGGTTGGGTAGGAATTTAACAAGTGAGAGAATGTAGAGGTCATTATAGAAATACAAAACAATGGGAAGAGAGAGGTAGTAGTTAGAATTCACAAGCAAATATAAGTAGTCCAGTCTGACTGGAGTATAATGTATTGGGCAGAACGGTATGAAATAAGACTGGAAGGGTAAGCTGGTACCAAACTATAAAGGGCCTTGAATGTGAGACTCAAAAATTTGAAAGAAGTTGCTAGTACAAGCTTTCTTGATAGATAATTTAGATTATATTAAATTAAAAAGATTTTTCACAAACAAAATCAATGCAGCCAAGATTAGAAGAAAAGCAGAAAACTTTGTGCATATGTGTGGGGGTGGGATTCAGAGTGAGTTTCTCTGATAAAGGTCTAATTTCTCAAAGGTAGAGAGAAGTGAGTCAAATTTATAAGGATATGAGTCATTCTCGAATTGATAAATTGTCAAATCTTATGAACAGACAGGTTTTAGATGAAAAAATCAGTCATCTATGGTCACATCAAAAATGCTCTAAATCACTATGGATTAGACAAATACAAATTAAAACAACTCTAAGATACCACCTCATCATGCCTATCAGATTAGCTAATATGACAGAAAAGGAAAATGACAAATACTGGAGGGGATTTGGGAAAATTGGGACACTAAAGCACTGTTGGTGGAGTTGTGAACTGATCCAACCATTCTGGAGTGCAATTTAGAACTGTGTCCAAAGGGCTACAAAGCTGCGCATACCCTTTGGCTCTGCAATACCACTACTACATTTGCATCCCAAAGAAATTTTTTTTAAAAAGGAAAAGTATCTAGATGTACAAAAATATTTATAGAAGCTCTTCTTGTTGTGGCAAAGAATTGGAAATGGAGGGGATGCCCATCAATTGGGGAATGGCTAAAGAAGTTGTGGTATATGAATGTAATGAAATATTACTGTTCTGTAACAAGCAGGATGCTTTCAGAAAAATGTGGAAAGACTTACATGAATTGATGCAAAGTGAAGTGAGCAGAACCAGGAGAACATTATATACAGTAACAGCAATATTGTATGATGACCGATTTTGAATGACTTAGCTATTCTCAGCACTACAATGATCTAAGACATTCTGAAAGGCTTATGATAAAAAATGCTATCTAACCCCAGAGAAAGAACTGATGGAGTTTGAATGCAGATTGAATCATGCTTTCTCTTACTTTCTTTATTTTTCTTGGTTTTGGTTATATTTGTTTGTTTGTTTTTTGGGAGGGAGGGGTTCTGTTTTCTTTCACAATATGACTAATATGGAAATATTTCTTTCATGACTGCACATGTATAACCTATATCAAGTTGCTTTCCTTCTCAATGAGGGGGAAGAGGAGGGGGAGAGAGAGAATTTGGAACTCAAACTTTTAAAAAATGAATATTAAAAATTTTTTACATGTAATTGGAAAATAAAATGAAATATTTAGACAGTGAAAAAAATTACACATTTGATGCCAGATAGAAACATGAAGAAAGAAAAAACTTTGGAGAAAGAAGGTAACAGGGAAATTGAGATGTCCACCCTTACTCAGATCTAGAGAAAGGCCTCTAAACCACACCACTGGCATAGCTCTGAAGGGAAAGAAGGGTGGCTATAGCAGGAAATTATCTGGAATGAGGCATAGTCTACACATATCCTTTCATTGATTATTTGAATCATATAGACTCAAGCTCTAAGGAAAGGTGCAATCCAACAGGGGAAGGACTGCTTGTTACTTTTTGGAGAGGGAAGAAGTTTTTGATTATCAGTGGGTTCAGGTATGAGTTGACTTTTTGTTTTCTGTAAGGTTAAATAAAATATTTCTTACATTTGCTGCCTTGTTAAATTGAGGGCAGAGAGGGTCTTTTTGCCTATTTCTGTATCCCCAGCTCCTAACATAGTGCCTGTCACATAGTGAACTTACTAATTGTTTATTAGGGCCATCTATTCAGAGAGGAAGTATCTGAATCCTAGCTAGGACATGCCACAAGTATGATGCAAGAGTGGTAGGTACCTGATACTTTGAAGCATAGGCAATTACATATGACTCCTAGGGGACTAGACATAGTTGTTCTCTGAACCTTGAAGATGCAATGCCTGGAGGTTATAGGATTTGAAAGTTTATAGTCTCTGGCCAGACAAGTTGGCGGTACCGAAAGTACAAAGGGTGTTTAGGTTAAGTGCCTAACTACTTTTGAAGAGGAAGAAGAGGTCTCTAGACTTATGCAAGGTTGCAAAGACCATTATACAAGACAGTGATCAAAGGCGCAGTAACTGTGGAGTTCATGAAACAAATTAGGCTAACCCACATGATCACAGGAAGGCTAAATAAAAAAACCCAACAAAATATTATTGCAAATATAGCTTCTTGTGTGGTAGGAACAGCCCCTCTGCTATGCTGAGCTGATCCATTAGAAAGAGGTGACAGAAGAGGGATAGATGTTTGGACAAAAAGAATGGTCAGAAGTGACTCTTTTGGGTATTGGTCACCAAAACCAAAATAGAATCTGCCTTGTTTCTAACAGATTTCACCAAAGAAGTTTGAATTAGGCCTTCTGTTTGATACATATTGTCCATTTACTCTTACCAAAAAGCCAATTCCATTCAGATTCAGAGATCGAGGACATCCACTTTGAGAATGGTATTGAAAGAACATGCCTAAAGTGATTGGACAGTATTTTGCTATAACTGGTCCTGGGCAACCTGATTATATTTGAAAGGTAAATCTATAACACTGATTTTCTAGAAGCGAAAGACCAACAGACCAGAATCAAAAGCTGAGGCTTGCTTGTGCCAGGAAACAACATAGAATCCTAAGTAATTAATTACTTCTGCAGAAACCCTTTCTAGGTCATTCTACACAAATACACAGGATACCATGCAGCAGTGACCATGAGGATTAAAGACTGTGATATATAAAAAGTTCTCTGGACTGAATGAGTACTACCCATAACATAGTTAGATCATATTTTTGGAATTTCCCAGGAAAGTCATAAGTCACAGAAAGAAGGTAGAAATGGCATCCTTGATATGTCAAGACCCACCTAATCTTTCCTGGGACTTGGTGCTGGGTAGGATGAACTCCATCTCATTTTGAATATGAGCAAATTAGAGTAGTATAAGGAATGTTCTGGAATTCAGGACAAGAATACCCTGACTTCCATGCCTCCTGCACAGCAGTGTACTGGCATAGAGGAGAAAGTGCCAGCAAAGTGTACTGAGGCTAGAATGAACTAAATTACTTGGTAGTAGATCTGAAGAAGTCCTAATTTAGAGGATCTCCAACTACAAGGAATGGAAGAATCATCTGAGCAAGAAACTGAGCATAAGGTCTAGATTGTTTTTTCTCACAGCCTTTAGGAGAAAGCCACAATCTAGTGCAATTGTTTGGGAAACTAAGAAATTTTCAAGGAAGGTCATGAGTGAACACATGATGGTTCCACTGGAAACCCGGGGTGGGAGTACAAGTCAAGAACATGAGATATCCCAGTGATGATGAGGCAGTATGGTAAGGTAGAATGACTGCTGAATGTGGAGTCACAAGGCTCAATTCGAATCTCAGCTTTGTTCTTTATTCCTTGAATGACCTTGGGCAAGGTGCTTACTGGGCCATTTCCAGTTGTCCTTATCTATATCTGGCCATTGGACCTAGATGGCTCCAGAGGAGAAAGTGAGGCCAGTGACTTTGCATAGTGCTCCCTCACTTACATCTAATTGACTTGTAAGTCCTGTCATCATCTTCCTGATGCCATGGACCTTGTTGAGAAGGAAGGACAAACCACAACCTGTGAGTAGTCTGAGCTGCCCCACTAGGGACCCAACTAGCCAGTTCCATTTGGGCAACTCAAGTCCTCCTCTCCTCTCTCCACATGCCCTTACCTGAGGGTGTTCTGCTCAAAGGAAAGTAAATTTTGGAGGCTAGATATCTTGGGGTTTACTGGGTAGATTTCTTTCTTAAAGACTATGCCTTAAACCCAATTCACTTTGGCTCTTATTAATTGGCCAAAAATTTGGCCAAGCACCACTTAACAGTTATTGTTTGGGCCCTGATGGCACAGAGTGAACATAAATAGTAATTGTTTCTTTTTTGGCCAGAAACCTTGAGGGTCTTCCCCTCCCAGTTTGATTGGGGGGGAGGGATAAAGTGGTCATCCATTGGCTCACTTCTTATACAGCCCTAATCTATGAATGGGTATTGACTCAGTCAAAATGAGAACTCAGAAAGAACTTAGCTTAAAAAGGCCAAGGTCTCCCACGGCATCCTGGGCCATCTCCAGTTGTCCTGATCTATATCTGGCCAGTGGACCCAGATGGCTCTGGAGGAGAAAGTGAGACTGATAATTCTGGATAGTCCTCCTTCACTGAAATCCAATTTACTTGCAAGTCATGGCATCATTTTTCTGATGTCATGATCCTTTCTAAGAACGAAGGACAAACCAAACCACAACAACATGGACAAGGCGCTTAAACTCCTTGGGTTTCCTCTATTTCTTCATCTGTAAAATGATGGGGTAAAACTAGATAACTCCTGAGGTCCCTTCCAGCTACAAATCTGTAATCCTATGATAAGACTATACAAAGGTCCATAGTGTCAGGTGCCAGACAGGGCTCAATTGACACAATTACACTTATTTTTCAACTGGAAAGAATACCCTGGGATTTGCTAAAGTTAGGTTTTGCCCTGTGCTAAGGGAAAAGGAGGAAATTGGCATATTCATTTTATTTGGAAGCTAGTTTCTCAGTTGACAAAACTTCAATGTTCTATATTGAAGATATAACTCAGAACTCATTGCAATCATTTCTAATGGGCCACAGGAAAATAAAAACTATTGGATCAGAAAAGGCTGGCTAGTAAAGCACATGTTGCATTTGGCTCATGCTGAATACCTAATGAAAATTTCATCTCTGTATGATTTGGGCTCCTTCCTGTCACTCGGTTCCCCAGACACCAGACATAGGGAAGGGAGTTGATGCATGGATTTTGTCATAGGCGATAAGTTAAGAAACAAGAAAGTGCATGGTAGTGGTGGTGGTACCATTTCAGCTCTACATAATTAAAGAATTAAGTACCTACAGTGAGTATGACTTTGGGTTAAGTATTACAAGTGAAAAGAAAAGAGTTGTAAAAGAGTTTACCATTTAGTTGTTTGGACTTGTAAAGGAGGTAAAAACCTGAAAAGGCTTTAGACTTTCCCACATACATAT
This sequence comes from Trichosurus vulpecula, assembly GCF_011100635.1. NCBI lineage: Eukaryota > Metazoa > Chordata > Mammalia > Diprotodontia > Phalangeridae > Trichosurus > Trichosurus vulpecula. The sequence continues at coordinate 138,491,354 of NC_050576.1, read as the reverse complement.
ACAAATGAAAGCTCAGGGATGTGCCTTGATAAGAAAGACAACCAATGGCCTTAGCTGTTGGGGCTTAGCTTTTGTGCTAGTTTAGATTCATTTGCTCATGAAATGCAAAGCCTGTTTTGTGTCACAAAAAGAGAGTACCAAGTATCAGACTTACACAGATCTATAGGAACAATATGGCGGAGCTCTCCTGAAAAGATTATTTTGGTGGGGGAAGGGCATATATGCCTTAATTTAAACAGGAATCCATATAGGCTTGCAAGATTGCGCCATATGCACAAAACAGAAATAATTGCCCCAGCATATTTTTTCAGCTATTTCAGATAAACATGTCTCCTAGAGGGGAACTCTGTGTGTGTGTGTGTGTGTGTGTGTGTGTGTGTGTAATTGTGCTTGAATTACTTACATTTCTGTTTACCCTAATCAATTGCTTGGGTACTGTATAAACTTTCCATTCTACTCTTTGGATAACTATTATTAAGTATTTGTTTGTGGTTTATTGTGTTGGGGAAGGGGCAGTGTTATTTAGTTTCTGTAGCTGAAAACAATATTGACTGGAAGGGGAATCCATCGAATGTTTATTGGTATATCTGCTCTTATTCTGGGGCCTCTAAGAAATTTACTAATTCATCTGCCTTGACTCCAGTCTGACAGGGAAGGGTATTGCTTCTTTTGTCATCAAAGAGGGTAGGTTTATATGAAAACAAAGGTTGTCAGTGAAGCATTTAGCCAAAAGGTCCCCAGATTTTCAAGTAAATTGTCCATGGCCCACAAAAAAGCCTCCAAAGGGGTATTAAAATGCTTAAACAGGCATGAGAGATTTTAGATGTTTGTGAGTTTTTCTTGTTAACATCAGTACAGAGCTGTTTATTTTTTTTAATACTTCTGCCTTGTAATCTTAATTTTCTGAAGGTATCTTAATGTATTTGCATTTGAGAGAGTACAATTTTGTAGGATTTTCCTTCCCTCCTTTAAGGTCAAAAATTCAAGGCTTGGATATCTCTTGTGAATTTTCTAGAAAACTGAGGTTTAAAAATATTTTTTCCCCTCTATGAAGGTCTTATAGAGCCTAGCAGCTGCCAAGATGAAGTGTTGCAATGACATACACCCCCACAAAGGTGTGTGCATCCCTAAAGGTTTTCAATGAAATTCCATTTTTAGTCCCTATCTCCTTCATTAGCACTAGCATCTTTACACATCACCGCAAATAGGACCTGACCTGTGCAGGGAAACACAGAGTCCAAGAGTCATTGGTGTGATGAGAATGCCTAATGGGCACCCGGCAGGAGTAGCATTTTCCTAGCTGAGCCAGATGCAACATAAGCCTGCCTTGATAAATCAAAACATTTCTCTTGTGTGCATGGCGACATGAAAAGTTTTTGAAGAGGGAATCTCTGCTCTACGCAGTTAGTAGCAAGGGAGTGAGGAGAATCCATAATGAGCATGCAGCAGCTGAGCAGAGGCAGATGGAAGCTGGTCTGTTGCCCACATTATTGTTTATCTTTGTTTCTTAGTACAGCACAGAGCAGAACAGGTAATAATGGAAATATGATGAAGTTGTTGAGCACAAGACAATACACTTGCTGCCACCCACATATAGTAAAAATACAGTTTGTTACTTCACCAGAGCTATAGTAAAGGTTGTGGAAAGTACCAGCTGGGGAATGCAAGCCAGGAGAATAATTTGCAGAAGGGAGGAGTGGGAGAGGAACACTGAAGGGAAGAATGACTGATTACCCATCACAGGCAGCATTCAAGCATTTTCCCAGTGAAAGATATGATAACCTCTCTTCTCCGCTGGGGAGGTGGACTCCAACAGGGGAGTCACCAAGTTCTACCACCCTCCCAGATCTCTACTTCTGCTCAAGTAATGACTGAGACAGACATTGGGTAGAAAACGCAGAAGGAACTGGTGGTGAGTCAGATAACTGATGGAACATGATCCCAGGCTTTCAAGCATGACCAATTAGAGAATGATGTTGGCATTGATAGTGAAGGGGGAAATTGGACACGACTATTAGTTTGGCTAGGAAGATAATAAATACAGTTTTATTCATTATTTCTAGTTAACACTGTATGGTCCATTTAGAGTTGACTTTTTTTTCCATCTTACATTTCCTGCAACTTTGTTTCACTGGATTTTCTGGCTCTTCATCTCTCCCCCTTTCCAATCTATTCTTGGAACACCTTATAATCATTTTAATGCACAGTTTTAATGATGCCACTCCCATGCTCACAAAACTTCAACGACTATGACCTTTAGAACAAAGTAGAATCTTGTTATCCTGACAAATATCTAAGGTCTCACTATCCTTCTCCTGTCCTAGCAATTACTATGTAACTTCCCTCTCTTTTATTCATAATGTCCTAGAAAGACCAGAAAAAGTCTATACTCGTGGTCTCCATCTTCTCACTACTAGTTGGAGCAGTAGATAAAAGGCTGTTGGGCCTGGAGTCAGAAGACCTGAGTTCAAATCCAGTCTCAGACACTTACTAGCTTTGTGACTCTGGGCAGATCACTTAACTTATATTTGCCTCAGTTTTCTCATGTTTAAAATGAGGAATAATAAAAGCACCTACCTATGAAGTGAACTATTGAAATATTTGTAAAGCATTCAGCACAGTGCATAGCCCCTAGTAAGTGCTCTATAAATGTTAGCTATTATTATTATCGTTAATTATTCTCTACTTTTTCAAGCTACCTTCTCATTACTACCACTAAAATCAAAGCATTCTCTCAAGTTACCGATGACCTCCTTCCTGTTCAATCTTATTACTCATTCTTTTTTGCTCAATTATTAATACTGTTTCAACCTATTATATAAACACCTAGCATATTCCCATTAGAATACTTTACAACATATAGTCCATGAAAGCTGTTGAATAAATCAGTAAGACAAACTAGTCATACACACAATGAATAGTTTTGTGTTTGTTAAAAGAAAGGCTGGGTATATATTTCATAAGTTGATACTGACTCTGTCAGATGGTTTATCAAGTTTGTCACCATTAAAACTTGTAATTTACATAGTCGTGGTTATTGGGTATATTCCTCTTTTTGTCCTTTGATCATTCTGCATCATTCCATATAGATCCTCTGACATTTCTTTGAATTCTTCTTATTTGCTGTTTATACTTATTTACTGTGAATAAGAATTCTTCTTATTTGCTTCCTTCATGGCTGCTTTGCATTTATGTAATACAATTTGTTCAGCTATTCCTCAAACATTGGTTATACGGTTTTGTTTCCAATAAGCCCTTGTTGGATCAAAGGGATTTAACAATTTTGTAATTTTTCTTGCTTAATTCCAAATTGATTTCTAAAAGGATTGGACCAATCTTCAACTTCACCAACACTGAATTAGCAGGACTATTTTCCTTCCTCTCCTTAATAAGCAAGATCTCCCATGTTTTGCCACTTTTACCATAGATGTGCAATAGATAACAGATGTGAAATGATTGCTGAGAGTTGTTTTAATGTTCGACCACTGGCCCTTTTGTCATCCTCCTTCACCTTTCTGCAGTCTTAGACATCAAGGGCCATTTTCTTTTCTGGGGTAATCTCTCTTCCCTTGGCTTATATGAAACTGCACTCCCCTGGTTCTCTCATCTGTCTGACCACTCTGTCTCAGTCCCCTTTGTTAGATTACATTTATCTCCTAATGCCCTAATATATCCTAAAGTATAGGGTAATATAGTTATCTCCTAAAGGTCAGTTCCAGGTCCCATCTCTATCTATTTTATCTCTCTTGGTGAACTCATTTATTCCTGTGTATTCAGTCATTATCTCTATGCAAATGACTTCCAAATCTGTGATGCCCCTAATGTCTCCCTCATACTCCAGGTCTGGATTTTCAAGTGCCTAATGGGCAGATTGCAAGGCTTTCTTTGTTTGTTTCAGGGCAGGGACTGCTTTGCTTTTGTTTTTATTAGATGTTTGGCACACTGCCTGTCACCTAGTAGGCTCTTGATATAGGCTTTTTGGTTGATGCCTATTGATTTACTAGATATCCTACCATACCTCAAACTTCAAGATGTCACCATCCTCCCAGTAACCCTGCTTCAATACTTTGAATTCATTCTTGGCTCATCTCTTTCTCATCCCCTACATCTAATAAATCTTTCCTATATCAGTTCTATATTCACAATATTTCTGACATTGCATCCACTGTCATAATCTTGTTCAGACCCTACCTGAAGTATTGTAATAGCATAATTGGTCCCTTTGTCGGTACTTTCCCCCAATCCATTCTTCACACAGCTGCCAAACTAATACTCCTAAAGGCACACATCTGCTCATGTAGCTCTTCTGCTCAAAAAATTTTAATGGCTCCATGTTACTTCCGGTTTAAAACTACTCAGCCTGATATGTTTAAGGCTTAATCACAATGTACCTTCCTATAGGAGACCACTTTACTTTTGGACAATTCTAACTACTAGAAAGTGAGCCTTTATGTCCAGCTTCGATCTGCCTCTTTAAAATGCCCACCCATTGTTTCTTGTTTTAAAAAATCCCCAAAACAACAGCAATCTTGGTACTCCAATTCTTTTGATGGTTTTAATTCTACTCTTTTTTTCCCCTCAGGTTTCCCTAGCCTTTGAAAGAACAGTGACAGATTGGAGTGAGGGGAGGGGTCTGGACACGATCAGAATTGTTGAGGGGAAGGAACATGGAACCATTCCAGTGTCTTTTTTCCCACGACTTCAGATCCTGTACCAGATACGCAAATGAAGAACTATTAGAAACACTTTATTCCCATAAAGATGGTAGGCATTCATCTCACATCTCCTGCATTTTCAGGGAACAAAAAAGGTTTGCAGATCATTTCTCAGGTATTATTTGCCATACAATGTTTTGTCATTTCATGTTGTAGGGCCTCAGAGACCAAAGTGTGATTGGATTAATTTTCTAACTGGTCTATTCTCTCTTCAGTTTCCAGACTGCAGAGCTAATTGGTCCACACTTTGCTTTGTATCATTTCTGTTCCCAAAGTTTCACAGCAGGACAAGATTGTCAATGTTTTAAGGCTTCTGACATCTTTGAGTTCACTACTTATTTGGAAGGAATATTAGTCATGCCTTTGCATAGTTATCTATGTATTCCCCATGGCCACAGTTTGAGGAAAGGAATTTTGTTACTATAAATCTAAAATAATGGAAAGTTCAGCAGCAGCCCAAGTCTCAAAACATCATTGCCATCATCTAGTGACACATAATTTTGAGTTAGTAGACACATAGGATGACTAGGGTTTTAGTATATTGTATTAGTTTTGATATATCGTGCAGACATTTTATTCAGAGTTATATAGCAGATGGAATGGCAAAGGTATTTTCATTGTCAGGCATCCAGATTGTTTGAATTGATTGAGAAAATTGGAACCAGAAAATAAATATTAAAATGTGAAAAGAGAGGTCAAATGGTTGACCAAATTAACCCTATTATTCTGAATGTCTTCCTTGCTTCATTTACTTACTCACTCATTTATCCATTCCTCTATCCAATTAGAATCTATTGAGCATTTATCAATTTCACAGAGAACACTGTATTGTGGAATATAGAAAGAAACTATACGCAGAATTATACAACAATCTCTGACCTGCAGACTCCTGCTTTAGGGAGACAAACATATATACGGAAAACACCTAAATAAAAGCTGCAAGAAAAAATATCATGTGGTACATACCATTTGCATAAATTCTATGGAAATATTCAGGATCATATTCATAAACACTATTTTATGAGTGTCAGGGAGTCAGAGTGATTCACTGGATAGAGCACTGAATTTGGGGTCAGAAGACATTATTTCTTATCCTATCTCTGACACCTATTGACTGCAAGATTCCGGGTGTCACAACCTCTCTCTGGCTCATTTTCCATATTTGTAGAATGGAATTAATGATAGCACCAACTGAGTAGGGTTAAGGATATAATGTATATAGTACTTTGCAGACCTCAAAGCTATAGAAATATGAGCTGTTGTTATTTTATTTTATATTAGCTATTAGTAACATTGAACAGATTATTCAGGGTGCCTAACCTCAGAGACCTTTCACCCTGATGGATATTAGTGAGCCCTCTTTACTGATTCTCCAGGTATGTTTGTTTAACTCAGTCGTTGGCCATTCCATCTCCCATCCTATGTTCTCAAATGAGATCTTTAGTAGGAGGAAGTACTAGACTTCTTGATACTACAGTTTCCACAAGAATAGGGCTGGGCCAAATATCACTGACCCAGTCACATTAGGAGGAATTTTTGTCATTGTTGACAAAGTATAAATACCTAATGTATTTAAGCCAACAAGGAAACAAAGTTGAAAATGGCACAGTCCAAGACCTCAAGGAGCCTACAAATTAATGGAAGAAATGAAATATTCATGCAAATAATGATGATACAAGATAGATCGTAATCATAGCAAATGGAGAAATAGGCAATATTCTATAAGAAATTTGAAGAGGATAAGGTTATTTTCAACTGGGCCAGAATCATGGAAAACTTTGTGGAGAAGTTGGCACCTGAGCTGGGTAGGATTTCAATAGGAAGGGATGGAAATAATGGACATAAGAAAGTACTCATGATCCAGTTTTTGTAAAGAAGAGCAATGTGACCTATGACTAGAAAGGTAGGTTGAAACCAGATTGAGAAATGTCTTGAGTGCCAAGCAAAGACACTCATAGGCAATGTGAATCCACTGAAAGTCTTTGAACAAGGAGGTTGACATGATCAGAGCTGTGCATGAAAAATATTTTTTGACAGATGAGTGAAGGATTGCTTCCACAAAAGTCTACTTAGATGTCTCATTTTGGTGTGGTGATGAACCTAGCTTCTAAAATACTATGCCATCGGAGTCCAAGCTCTAGAAGAATAAGAACTAATTTTCGATGGTAGAAGATGATGAGCAGTAAAATATCAAGAAGCAGTAGAAGGGAAAAACGTTTTCAGAAAGCTTGATATGAGATCCAATTAAGCCAAATCATCCCAAGGGCATTTAGAGCTAAAATTTCAAGGAAGACAACTGAACAAACTATAGAATAGATCTGTTGGTGTCTCTAAAACAATTTTTTTTCTTCAATGACAGTAATGTGAACTCAGGTATCAGTCCCCCAAACCCTGCTTGAATAAGTGGCACAGTAGAAAGAATGTTGGAATTGGCATCAGGAAACCTAGGTTCTAATACGGTTTCAGTCACTTACTATGTGACCTTAGGCCAAGAACACAACCTTTCATAGCTTTAGTTCTCTCATCTGTAAAATGGGGATCATAATACTTGCACTAGCTCCCTCCTGTTGTGAGGAAAGTCATTTGGAAACTATATAAATGTTAGTAATTATTATTGAGCTCTTGTGTGCAGTGCAAATACTCAATACATAGTTGAGGTAAAGCATAGCCCTCCCGCTTGCCCCAGGAAAAGTCATTGTCTTACTAGCCTGTCATAATATCAATATGTCATGTGAACTAACAGAGGTGTTTAAATTCATATATTGTTTGGTTTTAAAAATCCAAGATACCTACAGGAAGAAATAGACAGCAAAACTATAATATTGGGAGACCTCAACCTCCCCCTTTCTGAACTTGATAAATCTAACCTCAAAATAAATAAGAAAAAAGTTAAGGAGGTAAACAGAATTTTAGAAAAGGCACATATGATAGACCTCTGGAGAAAACTGAATGGGGAGAAAAAGGAATATACTTTCTTCTCAAAAGTACATGGCACATACTCAAAAATTGACCATGTACTAGGGCATAAAAACCTCACATTCCAGTGCAGAAAAGCAGAAGTAGTCAATGCATCCTTTTCAGATCATGATGCAATAAGAATCATTTTTAATAAAGTACCATGGAAAAACAAGCTAAAAACTAATTGGAAACTAAATAATTTAATTCTAAAGAGTGAGTGGGCCAAAGAACAAATCAGAGAAACAATTAATAATTTCATTCAAGAGAATGACAATAATGAAACAACATACCAAAACTTATGGGATGCAGCAAAAGCAGTTCTTAGGGGGAGTTTTATATCTCTAAATGCCTACATGAATAAAATAGGGAAAGAGGAGATCAATGATCTGGGCATACAGCTGAAAAAGCTAGAAAAAGAGCAAATTGAAAACCCCCAATTAAATACCAAATTAGAAATACTGAAAATCAAAGGAGAGATTAATAAAATTGAAACCAAGAAAACTATTGAATTAATAAATAAAACAAAGAGCTGGTTTTATGAAAAAACCAATAAAATTGACAAACCTTTGGCCAATTTGATTAAAAAAAAAGAAAGAAGAAAATCAAATTACCAGTATCAAAAATGAAAAGGGTGAGGTCACCTCTAATGAAGAGGAAATCAAAACAATAATTAGGAATTATTTTGCCCAACTGTATGCCCATAAATTTGACAACCTTAGAGATATGGATGAATATCTACAAAAACATAAACTGCCCAGACTAACAGAGAAGGAAGTGAAATTTCTTAATGACCCCATATCAGAAAAAGAAATTGAGCAGGCCATCAACGAACTCCCTAGGAAAAAATCTCCAGGGCCAGATGGTTTTACATGTGAATTCTATCAAACATTTAAAGAACAACTAATTCCAATACTTTGTAGACTATTTGGGAAAATAGGTGAAGAAGGAGTCCTACCAAATTCTTTTTATGACACAAATATGGTACTAATACCCAAACCAGGTAGAGTTAAAACAGAGAAAGAAAATTATAGACCAATTTCTCTAATGAATATTGATGCAAAAATTTTAAATAAAATATTAGCAAAAAGATTGCAGCAACTCATTACGAGAATAATACACTATGACCAGGTAGGATTTATTCCAGGAATGCAAGGATGGTTCAATATTAGGAAAACTATTAGCATAATTGACCATATCAACAACAAAACTAGCAGAAATCATATGATCATCTCAATAGATGCAGAAAAAGCCTTTGACAAAGTACAACACCCATTCCTATTAAAAACACTAGAAAGCATAGGAATAAGTGGAACCTTCCTCAAAATTATAAATAGCATCTACCTAAAACCATCAACAAGCATTATTTGTAATGGGGATAAACTAGATGCATTCCCAATAAGATCAGGGGTGAAACAAGGATGTCCATTATCACCCCTATTATTCAATTTGGTACTGGAAGCATTAGCTGTAGCAATAAGAGAAGAAAAAGAAATTGAAGGAATTAGAATAGGAAAAGAAGAAACTAAATTATCACTTTTTGCAGATGATATGATGATTTATCTAGAGAATCCTAGAGAATCAAGTAAAAAACTACTTGAAATAATAAACAACTTTAGCAAAGTTGCAGGATATAAAATAAACCCACATAAATCCTCAGCATTCCTATACATTACTGACAAAGCCCAACAGCAAGAGATAGAAAGAGAAATTCCATTCAAAGTTACTGAAGGCACTATAAAATATTTGGGAGTCTATTTGCCAAGACAAACCCAGGGCCTATATGAACATAACTATGAAACACTTTTCACGCGAATAAAATCAGATCTAAATAAATGGAGAAATATCAGTTGCTCATGGTTAGGCCGAGCTAATATAATAAAAATGACAATTTTACCTAAATTAATCTATCTATTCAGTGCCATACCAATTGAACTACCAAAAAATTTTTTTACTGAGCTGGACAAAATAATAACAAAATTCATTTGGAAAAACAAGAGGTCTAGAGTATCTAGGATATCAATGAAAAGACATGCTAGAGATGGTGGCTTAGCCACACCAGATATTAAACTGTACTACACAGCAGCAGTCATCAAAACTGCCTGGTACTGGTTAAGAAACAGGGGTGTGGATCAGTGGAATAGGATAGGTACACAAATAGGTGAAATCAACAAGTTTAGCAATCTACTCTTTGATAAACCCAAAGAGGCAAGTTTCTGGGCTAATAATTCACTATTTCACAAAAACTGTTGGGAAAATTGGAAAATGGTAGGGCAAAAACTGGGCATAGACCAATATCTTACACCATATACCAAAATAAAGTCAAAATGGGTTCATGATTTAGGAGTAAAAGTTGATACTCTAAGTAATTTGGGAAAGCAAGGAATAGTTTACTTATCAGATTTGTGGAAAAGTAAAGAATTCATGACCCAACAAGAGATAGAGAGCATTACAAAATGCAAAATGGATAATTTTGATTATGTCAAATTGAAATGTTTTTGTACAAAAAAAGCCAATGCAACAAGAATTAGGAGGGAAGCAGAAAATTGGGAGAAAATCTTTGCAACTAGTATCTCTGATAAAGGCCTCATCTCTAAAATATACAGGGAGCTGAGCCAAATATATAGGAATACAAGCCATTCCCCAATTGAGAAATGGTCAAAGGATATGAACAGGCAGTTTTCAGAGGAAGAAATTAAAGCTATCTACAGGCATATGGAAAAATGCTCTGGATCGCTGCTGATTAGAGAAATGCAAATCAAAACGACTCTTAGATACCACATCTCTCCTGTCAGATTGGCTAAAATAACAAAACAGGAGAATGATAAATGCTGGAAAGGATGTGGGGAAATTGGAACATTGTTGCATTGCTGGTGGAGTTGTGAGCTGATCCAGCCATTTTGGAGGGCGGTTTGGAACTACGCCCAAAGGGCTATAGAAATGTTCATACCCTTTGACCCAGCAATTCCGCTTCTAGGGTTGTATCCCAAAGAAATCACGCAAGCGGGAAAAGGACCCATATGTACAAGAATATTTATAGCGGCTCTCTTTGTGGTAGCCAAGAATTGGAAATCAAAGGGATGCCCATCAATTGGGGAATGGCTGAACAAACTGTGGTACATGAAGGTAATGGAATACTATTGTGCCATAAGAAATGGGGATGATGCAGACTTCATAACAACCTGGAAAAACCTACACGACATAATGCTGAGTGAGCGGAGCAGAGCCAGGAGAACGTTGTGCACAGCCACAGATATATGGATTCCGTGAGGACCAACCTTGACAAACTGTGCTTTTCTCAGCAACCTAAGGGGCAAGGACAACTCCAGGGGACTCACAATGGAGAATGCTATCTTCATCGAGACAAAGAACTGCAAAGTTTGAATACAGACTGAGGCACACTACATGCTCGCCTTTTCTGCTTCTCTTTTGTTTTTGTTTTTGGGGTTTTTTTTTTTGGTTTTTTTTTTTTTTTTGGTTCTGTTTCTTCTTTCTCATGATTCATTCCATTGGTCAAAATCCTTCTCCACGACTTTACTAGTGCATAAATTAATTCAATGTGAAGTTATACATGACAGTTATATGAGACCTCATGCCGTCTTGGGGAGGGAGGGGGGAGGGAGGGGAGAAAAACTGGAACTCAAAACTATGTAGAACCGTGCGTGGTAAACTAAAAATAAATAAAGAAATTTATTTAAAAAAACAAAAAAAAATCCAAGATACCAAAAATGGAATTGTCCACCAAGAATATTTCCTCTCTTCATCCTATCTATTCTGCATGGCTGAATGGTTTTGAATGGTATTAACTCTGACATTGTACACCTCTAATTCTTTCATGGAGATTGACAACAGAAAACATTCAAGTCCTGTCATTTAACATATGGAATCAATGAAGTGCAGACAAGCCACACACCTGGCCTAGGGCTAAGCAACAATTTCCTACCTGAGCCAAGAAGAGCTGATGACTCTTCACTGTTCTTTGGAGATGATCTCCTTTAGACAGTTCCTACCACTCACTCTGCTGCCCGTGTCCTTTTGCTTCCCTCTCCATGTTCTCAATGACAATTCTTCCTACCATATGTAAGAGCACTTGTTCAGAGTCCAAGAAAAGGGCTTGTTCAAGGCCAAGCAATTTTGTAGGGGTTAAATTTTTTAAGTGTTTTCACAGCTTGCCTTTTGATTCTCCCTCCCCTTTAAATGACACCACCATATTATTCCCTTTCTCTTAGTTCCATGATTATATAGGATATCTTTGCATGTTGGAATCCTACAGTTGTTGCATTATTTTTTTTTTATATTTGTTTTATTGGCCTGCCTCCTTTCCTCTCTCTCTTGGAATTCCTGACTTCCTTCAAGACTGGGTGTGAGTATCACATTCTGGAAAAGACATTTCCTGGTCTTCCCTACCCATCCCCTGCCTTCAACCCCCAACTGCTAGTGCTTTCCCACCCAAGATGACCTTGTGCCTGCTTTTTATAAGTATCTTAAATAAACCTACATATGTACGTCTTCCTTATTAGAATGCTAATTCCTTGAGAATAGTAACCATTTCGCCTTTGCTTTGCTGAAGACTGAGGCCTGGTATATAGTAAGCACTTAACAAATATCTGTTGCTTGACTAATCATAAGATGACAGTGGTTTCTAAAAGAAAATATATACAAGTTAACAGAATGTTGATAAAAAGGTGATAGGAGCAGCTTTTGATGCTCCTCCCAAATATCTTTTATTTGTTCTTTTATCTCATTTATTATTAAATTGATCTTTTTATATCATCTTCATATTCAAAAATATCCCTTCTTCACCCCTACCAATTAACAAAGAATAAAAAGAAAGAAAATAGCTCTATGAGACTAACCAATGCAACAATTAAGTGTGATGTTTCAATAACATTGCACATCCATGGTCCTGTGTGTAACTGATGAAAGGAGGGAGGGTTGCATTATTATTTATTATTATTAAGCACTTACTCCATGCAACACCCTATGCTGGCAGCTATGAGAAATATTTTAAAAAATTGAAGATTCAGTTTCTGCTTTCCAGGAAGATATATCTGGGATATGAGATAGAGATGCAAATTTGTAATCTCCTGGAAGACAGGGACTGTGTATCCCCACAGTGCTATATTTGTAGTAGGTGTCCAGTAAATATTTGTGAAATGAATGATGAAATTCGAGAGCAAATAGGAAATTGGAATATATTGTGTTTACGATTTAACACCAAGTCTGATTCTGGTTCTTCTGAATTTCCTATATGGGGGAGTTAACTCCTGTCCTTCATTTGGTAGCTCTTAGCTATCACAACATTCTTATCTAATTCTCTCCATCTGTCCCCCATCTCCTTCCCTGCATACTATAGAACATAAGCGCCTTGAAAGCAGGAACTGTCTAGATTTTGCTCCGACATCTTAGCACAGTGCCTAGCACATAGTAAGTAATAAAATCTCTTGGAATGATTTATTACGCCTCTGCTCCCAACTGTTCTTCTTTCAAATTTATGCCCATCTTTAAAATTACCAACTATTACCTGGGTTTTGCCATGAAACCTCTTAACCTTTCTAGCACATAAGGATCTCTTGGTCTTTGAATTCCATAGCATTTATTATTCAAGTTTCTCATGTTCTTATGCCTGATATGTTACTTAACTTTTTGACTGGAAATCATTTCTCCCAGTCGATCCTCATCTGACCAACTCAAGGCCCTTTAACAAGCTAGGTGCCCTCCTCTGGACATTTAATCAACCTCCTTCTTAAGTTGAGCACCCAGTACTCAAAATGCTGCCTGAGCAAGGCAGAGCACAGATGGGCTTTCATCTCCTTATTCCTGGAAGCCTTGCCTCTCAATACAATCCAAGGTTGCATTAGATTATCTGGTGGCCTCATCACACTGCTGACTCATACTGAGCCTTCAGTCCATCAAAACACCCAGATCTTTTTCTGATAACTCCTGTTTACACATCCATCCATTTTCTGAGCCAGTGAAACTGATTTTTTTATAAAAAAAAAGTCAAGTCTAAGATTTTACAATAACCTATAATGAATTCCATCTTATTTAATTCAGCACAGTGGTCTAAACTGTCAAGATCTTTTTGGATTTCTGTTGCCCGATACAGTCTATTAGTGGTTCATCTTTCCTAGTTATCAGTTGTGGTTTTGTTTTGTTTTGTTTTAAATTTAATTCGCATTAGTTCCATGTCTTTATCAAAATCATTGATAAAAATGTAATATAGCTCAGGCCCAAGCAGAGAACTCTTGGACCCTCCACTTCTTATCTTCTGTCTTATATTATACTGGTTTATGTCCTTGTTTTATTTCTTCTATAAGCTCATAAGTTATTTGAGGGCAGAAACAAATTAACCCTAAAACTCAAACCTTCTCAGTACCCCGTGCCCTGGGGTCTTTCTTTCCTTTGATTGGAGAGGATGGGGGTGGTGCTGTGAACAGTAAGGGTCTTCCCATATCTGCCATTTTAGGATGGTGTCTAGGGCAGCCATCTCATCATTTTTTACTCAACTACATTTCTCTAGATTTCATTATATCCTCTCCTCCCCCCAACCTCATTTTCAGATTCAGATTCTTGGTCTTTCTCCATTAGATTGGTTGGGACTATTTATCCTGGCACATTTTCGTATCTCAGCACAATGCCTGACACATAGAAGGAACTTAACAAATGCTTGTTGATTAATAGTATTTATTAAGCACCTACTATGTGCCAGGCACTCTTCTAATTACTGCCATTTTTCATCTTTGTATTCTCATATCTAATATGGTGTCTGACACAGTAGAGATTTAGCAGACATTTCTTGAAGTTTAAGTAGAATTAATCTATTAACAGTCAGGTAAATCTTATATATCAGTAACTCCCAGGTATTAGCACAACAGTTTGTCCAATATAGATATGCAATAAATATTTGTTTAATTGATACGAAGAAACAGTAGGGATTTTCAACTATCTTGAAACAGACTCTTGGCCTTGTTTTATGGGAATTTGTATGGTGTCTTTTGTATGGAAATCAAACCCCAGTCTCAAAATGACCCTTATTTCTTTGGGCTAGTGAAAGATTCTCTATGATCATTAAAATGTATTTCTATTACTATACTGCAGCTGTCACTTTTTTAATGAAATGGTTCAGATTTCTTTTTTACTAGGTAGAATTATCTCATTATGTTCTATAAATAGTGGGCTCTCTAATTCAAACCAATCTCTTTTAATATTCAGAGGCAACAATACAATTGAATACAAACCTAGGTACCTTGACACTTAGGGGAATCTTTGGCATGCAGATTATTAATCAGTATGCAAATGACCACTCTCATCCACAGTGGTATGCCACCCCCTTCCCCTGTCTTAGGGGCAATATCTTAACCCCTTTTCTCCATGCAACTTAGGCTAATTCTTTCCTGAAAGGTAACAAAACTATCCCTGGGTTTGATTGGCCCAATGGGCTAATGCTCAAGTTGCTCCTCTCTTCTTTTAAAAATTTTATTATTTTTATTTAACATTTTAGTTTTCAACACTGATTTCCACAAGATTTTGAGTTACAAATTTTCTCCCCGTTCCTACCCTCCCCCCATTCCAAGATTGCATATGTTCTGATTGCCTCATTCCCCAGTCAAACCTCCCTTCTGTCACCCCATTTCCCCCCATCCCCTTTCCCCTAACTTTCTTGTAGGGCAAGACAGATTTCTATGCCCCATTCCCTATATATCTTGTTTCCCAGCTGCATGCAAAAAGCAACTTTTTTTTGAGCATCTGCTTTTAAAAATTTGAGCTCCAAATTCTCTCCCCTCTTCCCTTCCCACCCTCCCTAGGAAGGCAAGCAATTCAACATAGGTCACATATGTATCATTATGTAAAACACTACTCATGTTATGAAAGGCTAACTATATTTCCTTCCATCCTATCCTGTATTCCTTTCTTCAATTTTCTCCCTTGACCCTGTCCCTTTTCGAAAGTGTTTGCTTTTGATTACCTCCTCCCCCTATCTGCCCGCCATTCTATCATCCCCCCTTTCTTATCCCTTTCCCCCTACTTTCCTGTGGAGTAAGATACCCAAGTGAGTGTATATGTTATTCCCTCCTCAAGTTAAATCTGATGAGAGCAAGAGTGACTCATTCTCCCTCACCTGCCCCTTTTCCCTTTGCAACAGAATTGCTTTTTCTTGCCACTTTTATGTGAGATAATTTATCCAATTCTATCTCTCCCTTTCTCCTTCTCTCAATATATTCCTCTCTCACCCCTTAATTTGATTTTATTTTTTAGATATCATCCCTTCATATTCAACTCACCCTGTGCCCTCTGTCTATATATATGTATATTCCCTTCAACTACCCTAATACTGAGAAATGTCTCATGAATTACACACATCATCTTTCCATGTAGGAATGTAAGCAAAACAGTTCAACTTTAGTAAGTCCCTTATGAATTTTCTTTCTTGTTTACCTTTTCGTGCTTCTCTGTATTCTTGTATTTGAAAGTCAGATTTTCTATTCAGATCTGGTCTTTTCATGGAGAAAGCTTGAAAGTCCTCTATTTTATTGAAAATCCATATTTTGCCTTGGAGAATTATACTCAATTTTGCTGGGTAGGTGATTCTTGGTTTTAATCCTAGCTCCTTTGACCTCCAGAATATCATATTCCAAGCCTTTGATCCCTTAATGTAGAAGATGCTAGATCTTGTGTTATCTGATTGTGTTTCCACAATACTCAAATTGTTTCTTTCTGGCTGCTTGCAGTATTTTCTCCTTGACCTGGGAACTCTGGAATTTGGCAACAATATTCCTAGGAGTTTTCTTTTGGGGATCTTTTTCAAGAGGTGATTGGTAGATTCTTTTGATTTCTATTTTACCCTCTGGTTCTAGAATATCAGGGCAGTTTTCCTTGATAATTTCTTGAAAGATGATGTCAAGGTTCTTTTTTTGATCATGGCTTTCAGGTAGTCCAATAATTTTTAAATTGTCTCTCTTGGATCTATTCTCCAGGTTAGTGGTTTTTCCAATGAGATATTTCACATTGTCTTCCATTTTTTCATTCCTTTGGTTCTGTTTTATAATATCTTGATTTCTCATAAAGTCATTATCTTCCACTTGCTCCAATCTAACTTTAAGGTAGTATTTTCTTCAGTGGTGTTTTGGACCTCCTTTTTACATTTGGCTAATTCTGCCTTTCAAGGCATTCTTCTCCTCATTGGCTTTTTGGAGCTCTTTTGAGAGTTGGCTTAGTCTATTCTTTAAGGTGTTATTTTCTTCAGTATTTTTTGGGTCTCCTTTAACAAGTCATTGACTTGTTTTTCATGGTTTTCTTGCATTACTCTCATTTTTCACCCCAATTTTTCCTCTACTTCTCTTACTTGCTTTTCCAACTCCTTTTTGAGCTCTTCCATGGCCTGAGACCAATTCATATTTTTCTTGGAGGCTTTTCATGTAGGCTCTTTGACTTTGTTGGCTTCTTCTGGCTGTATGTTTTGATCTTCTTTGTCACCAAAAAAGGAATCTAGAGTTTGAGTTTGAGTCTGAGTTCGTTTTCACTGCCTGTTCATGTCCCCAGTCAACTACTTGGCCCTTGAGCTTTTCGTCAGTGTATGACTGCTTGGAGAATAGAGAGTACTTTGTCCCAAGCTTTAGGATTCAAGCACTGCTGCTTTCAGAGCTACTTCTTTTTCACCATCACCGCAGGTTCTTTCACAGCAGCGCTCCTCCTCCCTCAAGAACCACCAACCAGGACCACAATTCAGATCCAAGAAGGGGACAGCCAGAAAACCTGCCTCTGTATCCACTAAGCACTCCTTGCACTCCCATTCTGATCCACTGCTAGATTCCTGCCACTGTGTGAGCCAGGGGATTCGGGAAGCAGCTGATGCTGGAGCTCTGGAAGCACCCTCAGGAGCTTCCTGCTGCTGCCACTGCCTCTGCTGCACCACCTCTGCCACCCCCGGGGATGGGGCCAGACTGCTCTAAACTCAATCCCACAGTTTCCCACAAACCTGCTCTTTGGTGTTTGTGGGTTGAGAAGTCTGGTAAATGCCACAGCTCAATGATTCATGGCCCTAAGGCCTGTTCTTGCCAGCTATCTCCTGATCTGGTCTGTCTGGGTGTGGCCCACTCTGGGCTGTGCTCTGCTCCCAGCACCATGTGATAGACCCTTCCCAGTGACCATTTAGGCTCTCCTAGGCTGGAGACCTGTTTCCCACTGCTATTTCGTGGGTTCCACAGTTCTAGAATTTGTTCAGAGCCATTTTTTACGGGTGTTTGGAGAGATTTGGGGGAGAGCTTAAGCAAGTCCCTGCTTTCCAGCCACCATCTTGGCTCCACCTCCCAAGCTGCTCTTCTCTTGATACAGCTTCCTATTATCCTCTGGACATGTTGACTTGGCTTCCTAGTCACCTAAGTGCATAAAAAGGCCCAACCACATGGAGTCAGAATCCTTCAGACTTGCTGGATGTTCCAAGATGTGGAGAGCGACTACACATTGCCTACCTTATCAGAAGTGTTCCCATCTGTTGTTGGGGCTGGGGGGTCAGGACTTTTCAGAAGCTAAGTGCTAAGTATCCTTGTTGAATATTGTTAATATGTTACAGATAAGTAAACCTCTTCTTGTTATGTAAACCTCTGTTTGTTAGCTGTTGAATGACTCATAAATGTTTCAATTCCTGCAAAATCAATATGAACGAATAGGGCATAAGCCTGAGTCAGGGCTACCTGGGAGCCCTCCTCAATTTCTATGGCTATCCCATTTGTTCCTCATTAATCCTGTCATTCTGTATTGTTATTTATTTTGTTTGTTCTCTTTCATTCCCATTAGACTAATACATTGAGGGAAAAACTATGATTTGTGTTTCTTTGTATTCCTAATAACTCTTATAGTACGACCTCAAAATAAAATTTGCTGATGATACTGATAATGACAATACAAAGAAAAATAAATAACATTGAAGTCAGTATTCTTAAAGGATGACTATTATATTTTTATCAATGTTAATCAGACTTTAATTAATAATAATAATTAATAATAATTTATTTCATACACTGTCCTAGGTGCTGGAGATATAAATACAAAAGACAGATCCTGCCCTCAAGGAGCTTACAATTTGACCAAGGGATACAAGATGGTCATAGAGACATAATTACAGGATATATACAGAGTAAATACAGTGAAATTAAGGAAGGAACAAGGTACATACTAAAAACTGAGAAAATAAGGTGATACTTGAGTCTTGTGGGATCTGGGCTTTGTAAATAGCAAAGGTGAAGGGATAAAGCATCCTAGGCATAGATGGAAGCCAGTGAAAAGGTAAAGAAGTAGGGACAGGCATGTCATGCATAAATAACAGCAAATAAGCTAGTTTGTTTAGAACAGAAATGTCAAACTTCTATCTTGTCCACTGAAAGGGCCTGCAAAATCCATTAAGATATAATTGGGAAATGATTAACAAAATAAATAAAAATACAACGCAAGATAGTGTTAATTTTTGGTCTGACACCACTGAACTAGAACAATGAATATGTGGTGGATAGTAACATGTAATCATCTTGGAGCCATATTGTGAATGGCTTTAAAATATCCAACAGAGAAATTTGGGAGGCAAAAGAGAGCCACAGAAACTTCTTGAGCAGGGGAGAGATGTGGTCAAAACTATGCTACAGGAATATCAGTTTGGCAGCTGTGTGGAAAATGGAAAAAGCAAAGAATGAGTCACTGAAGAAGGAAAGGTTCAAAATTAAGAGGACCAAAAGACTAAAGGAACATATCACTAAATTTAATGGACCAATCCCAATGGCCTAGGTCACCTGTTGTCCCCTGAGGAACTTCTTCCCCCGAAAAAGAAATCAGAAGGAGCCCAGAACTCCAATATATGGATATGATCTATAAGACACATTCTGATCCGACAGCCTTTTCGTCAGAATGACTATCTCACAGAGAGAGAACATAGCAAACAGCCCTATTCCTGTAAAATTTTGCTCATGCTGAGTCCAAGTACACAATGGGATTACTAATACAATTCTGCAGTAGCACTTCCTCCTGTATGAACTAGCTTCCTTCCCCACATGTGACTGATGAAAACATCCTCAAACAGAACTCAGTTCTCAACTACACAACTTTCAAATCTTATTCTAGAATACAGCTTCCAATTCACTTTCCTCATAACCCTCACTTCTGCATCCACAATCCTTTGATAACTTCTCTCAGGGTAGTTTCTTATCCTCCATTTTGACCAATGCCAGCCCTGAGGCTAGTTCCTAAGGCTTCTAAATACTTTGCTGAAATTTCAGGCAACTTCATTCTCTTGTGGCCTCTGGGCATACTTGTTCTCTCTCTTTCCCTTTTTGCCTCATAGCATGTCAGAACCTTTCCCAACATTATATATTCTACAATTATAGTTTAACTCTGTTTAAAGACATCTTGCAAAAAAGATATCTTCCCTTTTCAGTAGGAATTAATCTTAGCCTGTAGCTAAAGGCGGTAGCATCTAATCCAGAAAGTATTTTCATTATATATAGTCATCCTGATGAATATCAGGTCACTGGATCCAGGTGGCTCTGGAGGAGAAAGTGAGGCCGGTGACCTTGCACAGTCCTCTCTCAATCAAATCAAAGTCAACTGCAAGTGATGTCATCATTTCCCTGATTTTGTCCTTTATTTTTGAAGAGGACCAAGACAACAAAAAGGAGGGATGGAAAATAGATAGGTACTTATTCACTCCAAGCTTCCTTCCTCTACCAACTCTCAGTTAACTTCTTTTGTTCTAAGAAAGAATGGGCCTCCAGCAGCAACTCCAAGTTTTACTTAACAGCCTGCCACCCCCCAAATATATTTGTATGTATAAATATGTATACATACACATGTATACAGCCATTTCTCATTGTCCTGATGAATATGTGGCCACTGGACCCAAATGGTTCTGGAGAAGAAAGGCTGGTGACTTTGCACAGCTCTCTCTCACTCAAATCAAAGTCAACTGCAAGTCAGATCATCATCTCCCTGATATCATGGTCCTCTTTGAAAATGAATGACAAACACAACCTGTGAGTAATCCAACCTGCCTGAATGGGGACCCAGCCAATTGGGTAACTCATCTCATCCTCTCTCTTTCTCCTTCTCTCCAAAGGAAGGTAAATTTTGCCTATACTCTGCCACATACGTGGATGGCTAACAGCTGCCCAGTTAACTTAGGGTTTACTGGCTAGATTCCTTTCTTCCTTTCTGACTCTGGCTCTGTCTCTCTCTGTCTCTCTCTCTCTCTTCTCAAAGACCAAACCTTAAACCCATTTCACTCAGGAGCTCACAGAATGCACCACAAAAGGTCCCCACCCAATCTCCACTTAATGGCTATATTTTGGGCCCTCCTGACTCAGAGTGAATGTCAGTAGTAACTGTTCTCTTTTGAACAACAACCCTGAGGGTCTTCCCTTCCCAGTTTGATTTTGTTTTAAATTAAAGGGGCCATCCCTTGACTCACTTCTTTAAAGAGGCCTATTCACCAAATGGGCCTTACCACACTCAAAGTGAGAATCTGAAAAGGCCTTAACCTAAAAGACCCAGGCCTCCCACCTCATCCTGAGCCATCTCTAATCATCCTGATGAGCATCTGGCCACTGGACCCAGATGGCTCTGGAGGAGAAAGCGAGGCTGGTGACCTTGCACAGTCCTCCCTCACTCAAATCAAAATCAACTACAAGTCATGTCATCACTTTGCTGGTGTCATGGTCCTCTTCAAAAATGAAGGAGAAATACAACACACACACACACATATCTATATCTATATTTATATATATATATATATATATATATATATATATATATATGATAGGAGGAATAGGGTAAAATGCAGATGATGCACCATCCAAGTGATGAGGTGAAGCAGAAAGGAGTGCTCAAGGCAGATAGAGCAAGCAGGATGCAGGATGTGAGATATGGGATAAGAAGCAGGATGTGACCAAAGTGATCAAAGACTGAATTGAAGCCCTCCAATGTGGACTTATATGTGTGCTTTCACAAAACATCCCAATTACCTTACATTTCCAAAACAACTTGTTCCCTCCCCTTTCCTGTTCCATTTGCTTATCTGTATGGACTCTAGTGCAGCACCCCCTTCCTCCTTTCCTATTCTCTTATATGACAAAGGCACCTTCAGATTACCTGATATCCCAGGCATCCCAGAGCCCTTCTTGCCACTCCTCCCCTTCCCCTATCCTATGAGTTGTATATAGACCAGGCACCTAACCCCAATAATTGCTCTGCCTCCCTTAGGGGAGCAGGGCTTGTGCCTATACTCTGCCCCATATGTGGAGTAAAGCCGTTGAGTTCTGCTTCATGGAGAGCAGGCTGGCTTGGTTGCATTACCCCAAAAATGTCTTTCTTTAACTTGGAGAACTGTCCAAGTAAATTTCTTTCAGGAAAATAGGACCCACATGACTATACTCTGTCATTTTTGGTGTACCCCAAAATTCTTGAGGTGCTCCCTGAACTCATCAAAAGCTCCATTTGTGTCCTTGCTAAGGGTTACAGCTCCACTCAATCAATGTATTGTAAATCCACTCCCTCAGCCCTTGCTGATCAGCCAATATATCTTCACTCTTTCCACACAGTAGTATGGAAGCTCAGGCTTATTTTTTTTTCTACAGTGGTTGAGACGTAGTAGGCCCAGTACTCTATCACATATACTGCAAGATATTGTCCTGACCCAGCTGATCCTAAAACAGAGTAGTTTGCATACTGCAGGTTAAGTTAAATATTAAATTTCTAAGCATTAAGTGGGCTCTTGAGCAGTGTTTTGTTTTCCCACAATAGCCCAGGCAGCCTATGATAAACAGGCTCTCCAGGCACAGAGCTAGGCTGACATTTAGATTTGAATTGAATATTCAATTATGAGCTTCCTCTTCCTCAGTTTGGGGGAATGCTTTGGGGCAGCTGAAGCTATTTAAAGCAAGGCTGTCCCTAGATAAAACTGTGAATCTGCTGAAGTCATAGGATCATAGATTTAGAACTGAAAGGAAACTTGGAGACAAATTGAGCAAAAACCCCCAACCCATTCATTTTTACAAATATAGAACTGAAGCCCAGATTTGTTCAAAGTCACACAGGTCATAAATTGCAGAGCCAGGGGATTCAAAACAAGATCTTATAGCATTCTCATTCTTCCCCTGAACCAGACTGCCTCCCCATTCATTTTTTTATGTTCTCCACTTCCTTCAATCTTTCTTTCTGTAGCCCATCTCTGAATCAGTCACCTTTTGTTCATTCTTTTTATTTTAGCTGGCCCTATTCCCTCCCCCAAGGTATTCCAGTTACACCTGCCTTGCTTTGCATCCTCTATCACACTCGTCTTAGTTCCCTAGTCAAAAGGTACTTAAGCCCAGTTTCACTCTCTCAGAGGCTTCAATGACTAATTTGAGTAGCCAATTGGAATGAAGGTGTTAATGGTTAATCATGACTTAATGAATTGTCTCTTCAGATAACATTTGGATTTCAACAGGGGTCTCTAAGGCTTACGTAAAAGGAACACAATGGAGATTCCAAGTATATGGTGCTAGGCAAATTATGGAGATTTTTTTTTTTAGCAAGGGAAATTTTTCAGAAGAGGCACCTTAAAGCATGTCTCAAATTGTCACAAATAGCTAATTGCCTTCATGTAATTCAGGAACTTGGGATACTGGGAACTGAGAGGATATAGAGGAAACACAGGTATGCCTTATGGAAAATTTCCTTTCTGTCTCTTGAAGTACTGGAGAATTCTCAGAGTAACAAGTAAGTATTTGAAGTTTCCTGGAAGAGTGGTATTTAGGAGTGTTAGGAAATAGCCCCAGGGTATGATATAAGGTAATACTGGCTTGAAAAATGTGCCTGTGAGCTATGAGAGAAGGAAGGGGGTAGAAGAGAGAGATTGAAGGTATGGTAGAAGTGCAGAATTCACATATCTGCCAAGGATTAGATAGTGAATTAGAGAGGTGTTTGGTGTGAGAGTGATTGCAATGGTTGAAAATTTGGGAATGGCTAGATAAGCAAGAATCAGAAATCATCTGAACTCAGATGAATCTGAACATATAAAAGACTTTGGAAACAATTCCCCATTTGACAAGAACTACTAGAAAAGCTAAAATGCAAATTGTCAGAAAAATAGGTTTTAAGCCAAAAACTTACACCACAAACTAAAATAAGCTCAAAATGGATGTAGAACCTGAATACAAAGGTACTACCAGTATGAAAACAACAACTAGAAGATAATAGGATTAGATGCCTTTCACAACTAAGGTTAGGGAAATATGGGGGAACATGAGAGTTGAGATAGAATTTTTGACACTTGGTTTTGACAACTTAAGGAATTGCTGTACATTGTGGAAGTGGTGGGGAGAGATATTGAAGTAAAACTAGAGACTATGTATGGGGATAGGGCTATGACATAGTTTCTGGTGCCCTTCCCATCCCCAGCATTAGTATTAGGAATTCCAACTTAAGGAAACTTTCTTTTTCTTCCTGGTCTACTTCTTTTTTAAAAAAAATTCTTTTATTTTTTAGAGTTTTTATTTTTAGTTTACAACACTCAGTTCCACAACTTTTTGAGTTCCAAATTTTTTTCCCCTCCCTCTGCTCCCCCCTCCCCCCAAGATGGCATAGAATCCAATATATGTTCTACATATACCTTCTCATTAAACTTATTTACATAATAGTCAAGTTGTAAAGAATTATGACCAATAGAATGAATCATGAGAAAGAAGAAAGAAAACCAAAAAAGAAGGGGAAAAAGAGCAAATAGTTTGCCTCAATCTGCATTCAGACTCTGTAATTCTTTCTCTGGGATGTAGATAGCTCTTTCTATCATGAGTCCTTTGGGGCTGTCTTTGAACCTTATATTGCTAAAAAGAGCCAAGTCCATTAAAGTTAGTCATTACAGAAGCAATATGTCTGTCCTTGTGTACAATGTTCTCCTGGTTCTGCTTCCCTCACTCAGCATCATATCATGTAGATCTTTCCAGGTTATTATGAAGTCCATATGTTCCCCATTTCTTATAGCACAATAGTATTCCATTATATTCATATATCACAACTTGTTCAGCCATTCCCCAATTGATGAGCATCTCCTTGATTTCCAATTCTTGGCCACCATGAAAAGAGCTCCTATAAACATTTTTGTACATTCAGGTCCCCCTTTAAGGAAATTTTCTTGACCAATGTAAGCCAGTACTTGCTCTGTAACTTAAAGTCTGGAGAATTGTCAAGACCACTGAGAGATAAAGTGACTTAGTTAGAGTTACACAGCCAATATATGTCAGGGGTGGAATTTGAACCCAGGTCTTCCTGGCTCTAAGTCCAGCTCTGTATTCATTAAATCACATTGCCTCCCACTCTTAATAGAAAACAATTATTTTCATTCTATTCTGTGGCCATAGATTGCATTCCACTCAAGCTGATGGCCTTTCATGGAGTCACAATGGTTTATTATAAAGGAAGATTAGTTGAGAAATTTCAACTTGGTTCAGTGCAAATCCATCACTACTGCTAGTGGAATCATTAAAAAAGATATGCTTATTTGAGAGTGGGTGCAAGGTATCATCTTTATATTCAGTGCTGTGCCAAAACAGATGAAAAACAACTCATATGTCATTCTCCATTTCTGGAAAATATGAGAGAAAGCAACCAAAGTTGGAAGCAAAATGGGTATTGTGTTAGCACCTTCAGATATTTCCTCTGAAAGTGTCAGCAAAAGTAATATGTTACAGCCAGACACAAATGTTTTGGCCCTGAGGCATGCTACAGTGTATTGGAAAATAATTAAAGAACTCACTTTAGAGGAAAAAGACATGTACAGCCAAAAAAATAAACAAGAACCTAGAATTGAGATGATAAGGAAGAATCTTAGGAAATTAAGTTCTTTTGACTAATCTAGTTCAACTGACTTAATAAAAATGCCTTGGAGGGGGCAAGTGTCAGAATATTAATATTTTTATTTCTTAGCACTTTAGTTCAAGAAAACCCACAGAATTAAATACAATTTGCTCCAATTGCTCCATCTCTTAATATAATCAATATAACTTGGGTAAAGAGGTAGGTATTTTTGTTCCTATTTTAAAGTTTGGGGGAGGACAGAGAGAAGATAGTAAGGAAGTTAAGTGAGTTTTCAGGTGCTACTTGAGTTTTAGAGTCAGATGCTTTCAATAGAATATTAGAGGCAGCTAAGTGTCACAATGGATAGAATGCTGGACTTGCAGTTAGGAAGACTTAAGTATTTTAAAACTGCACCTCAGGCACTTCTGTGTGACCCTGGGCAAGTCATTTAAACTCTCTTTGCTTCAGATTCCTCCTCAGTAAAATATGGACAATAATAGCATTTACCTCCCAGGGTTATTGTGAGGAGCAAATGAGATAATAACTGTAAAGTACTTAGCAGAGAGTATGACACATAATATGTACTATATAAAGTTAGCTAGTATTGTGTTGATGATTATCAATAGTAGGAACAGTAGCAGTAGTGATGGTGGAAGTAGTAGTAGTAGTAGTAGTAGTAGTAGTTAAGTAGTAGTAGTACTAGTAGGAGGAGGAGGAGGAGGAGGAGTATTAGAATTTAAGCTCAAATGGGCTAATCTATGTTGTTGTTGTCCAATTGTACAAGACTCTTTGTGATCCCATTTGGAGTTTCCTTGGCAAAGATACTGGAGTGGTTTGCCATTTCTGTCTCCAGCTCATTTTGCAGATGAAGGAACTGAGGCAAATGGGGTTAAGTGACTTGCTCAGGGTCACACTGTTAGCAAGTATCTGAGGCTAGATTCGAACTCATGAAAATGAGTCTTCCTGACTCTAGGCCTGGTGTTCTATTTACTTCACCACCTCACTGCCCACCTAATCCATAGATTGCTTTATAAAATTAAATTTAGTTTAGGGCACTTAGAGGGATGCTGATGCATATTAACAAGACTTACTAGGGTAGAGTTAATTAAATGAAGCTGTCCTGGATATCATTTCTACCGTATCTATGCAGTAGGATCAGAGTTTATGAGAACAACTGCACTTCCAACAGGAGAAACACTTAAAAACCAACAAGCCAATCCTCTTCTTTTCAAAATACATATATAACAAATTTATCTTTAGGTAAGTTTCAAAAGTAGCCACCCTTGTTTTAAGCATTTCATTGTGCACTGGAAGCCACAGAATAGATTGTAAAAGGGTAAGTGGATGAATGAGTAATGTAAATGCTGAACTATCACAACAAAATGAAAGAAAGATTTAACAAAATGGTGGATTGAAATTGCAAAACAGGTAAAAGGGGGAATCTTGAGATGCCTACCAAAGTATAGAAAGGTCCCAGTCTCCCTTTGGGAATGGAGAGAATATCCATTTTAATGGAATCATATAGCTTTTAAAGTAGTGGACTTTGAAAACACTTGTATCACTCTGTTTAACTACTCTTTATCTTTTTTATTATCCACTCGTCATTGTGTATTTTCATGTTTTACATGGGTTGCTGTGTTTAATTTTAGGGAAAATGCATTTTTGATATGATAAAGTGATGTCTCCTCTCATTCTCATGTTACTCATTTTCCACAATCAGACTTTCCACTAAAACATAGCTTGTTATTCAGGGAACAGATCTTAGTGGTCATCATGGCAGGGTGGAAGAGACTTTCAAAGCACCTTGTTCTTAAAGGACCTTGTTTGAAGAGCTCCTTGTCTGTGGAGTTGGGAGTGGTTGGGAGGTTGGTTGATAAATTTATAGTTTACTTTATCATAGTTCATAAACTATTTTCTTTGCTCATACTTCAGCCATTTGGGACTGGTCTCTGTGGCAGTTCCCCATTTTTCTCCAGAGCCTAAGAAACCAATACTACAAGGAAAAGTTTAAGAGAACTCCAACTGTTTATTCTAGGTTGGAAAATCAAAAGTATAGTGATCAGCCTGGGAGCATCTGGCCCTCAGCAACATTCCCATACTTCATTAAGCTGTAGTGTTCAGTACCTTAGACAGCTCCCAGGGACTTGGCTTGAGAGCTGTTTACCTATTATCTAAATCCACTATAGATTATTATTTACACTTGTACCTAATTATCTGAAGGTAGGCAAATGACTTAGCCTCTTTTCGCCTCAATCTCCCCCTCTCTATGTGAAAAGATTAGACTAAATGAATTCTAAGGTCCATTTCTACTTGGACATTAAGTGGTTTTATAATTCTTCATGATTGGCAATGAGGTGCAATGGAAAAAGCAGTGGGTTTGAAGTCAGAAGATCTGATTTCAAATCTGATTCCATAGATTAATATATTTATGATCTTGGATATGCCACTTAATCTCTCTAGGGACTAGTTCTTCATCTCTAAAATAAAGGAATGGAGCAGATGACCTCTGAGGTACCTTCTAGCTCTATATCTATGATCACCACAAATTTTTTGAGAGCCTAATATGTTCAAGACACAGTGATAGACACCAGAGATACAAAAAAACCCAAAAATTACAGTCCTTGACCTCAAGGAGATTAAAGGCTAACAAAGGAGAGAGGACATACATAAATTAGGATACAGGGTAATAAACTAAATGACAAATTATTGGGTTGAACAACCAGTACTACAGAAGTTGAGAATGGGGAGGGGTCTGGACAAGATCAGTTCTAAAACTGTAATCTTATTCCACCATATGCTTTTTCATCCTGACCATTTTCCTCCCTGTTACTGTTGTAGTAACATCTTTCAAACTGGACCTCCAGAGGCCTTGCCCAAGAAGAGCTAAGTTATTTGGTTCTGCACTCCTTGTGATGATGCTTTTTCATTGCAGACATTTTCTATTCTGCCACTTGGAGTAATTTGTTCCACATATACTCCTCCCTCCCAGTCAGTTAACAAGAAATTTATTAAGTGCTAACTATAAACACACACACACACGCACACACACAGACACACACTTTCTACTTCTTGCTCTAAGAATTGTAACCAAATCAACACTAACTGACTCAGGGAATGGCCTGTCAATCAATTTCCCTATGATTCTACTCCACATCCCTATGGTTTCCCAGATCAAAACATACCTTCCTGGTAACCTCCTCTATATGTTTTGACTCCCTTAAATAATATAAGCTCCATAAGGTCAGGAATTGTTTCATTTTGTGATTTGTATCCCCAGTGTTTAGCACAAAGCTTGGCATAAAGTGCTTACATTTTTTTTCAGGCATTCCTTATTCATCCCCATTGTATCCTTTTTTCCACCAGTTTTTCACACTTTTCTTTCCTCTTCTTATTTGTTTTCAATTTTCAAATGTTAAACGTTTCCATGATCAAAGTTTATGAGAAGATAGCCTTGAGTACTCTCCATAGGAAAAATGTGACTTAAACTCAACGATTTGTTACTGATCTAGGTGGCAACACATCTCTTACTAGAATGATAAGTACTTAGTGACTGAATAACTAGAAGACTTTTAAAAAGAGGGTAAGTAGATGGCTATGCAAAATGACAAAGGGACAGCTCTTTTGAGGACAAGTAGATATGATATCCCTTCACATTTATGATTTTATCATGTCATTATTTCAAGTAACAACTTTCTCTTTGGTAATTATTCTTTTTCATTCATCTACTTGTGTTTTTTTTCTGACTCTTTAAAAAGAATTGATACATTTTCTTTTGACACAATAATCATTTCCCAATAAACAGCTACTGACCCTTTTTATCTCTTAGAAAATCAATTAGGTACAATCTTCTAATATATTGAAACGAATAGAAATGCGAGTTTCCAATCTCATTGTTTGCTATTTCTTAATAGGAAGGAAGTACGTTTAAACATCAGTTTTTTGGAACTAGTATTGTCTATTGTATTTATCTATTGTATTTAACAGTAATCTAATTCTGTTTTAGTTGTTTTCATTTTATGTGCCATATTTACAGAGATACAGAACATCTCTCTAGTCACCATGTACATGTTGCTCTTTTGATCTTGTTTGCTTCTCTTTGCATCAAATCAGATGCCTTCTCATGTTGTTCTCAATTTTGTCACATTTTTTTTTTAATTTTCACTCTGTAACCCCATTCTCCTGGTCAGTTACTACCTCTCCTGGAATATAATTTCAGGAAAGCCCTAGTACAGTTTTACTTCACTCTCTCCTCTACTTGTCTGCTGCATGCATACTTCTTACTTACACACACACACACACACACACACACCTTCTACACTCTGGTCTAAAACCATATACCATGATTAAGCAACTCTACCACTCTTCTCTGATGGGACATGTTGATCTATTTCCCTAGTGCCCCTATTCATCAGACACTAAATTTTCATGACTAAGGTGCCTCTTCCTAGCTGCCGCTTTACTATGAATATTGTTGTTCCTTATTAGAATGTAAACTCCTTGAGGGCAGAGACTATCCTTTTTTTTGCATTTGGATCTTTAGCATTTAGCACAACATTTGCACACATTAAGGGCTTAATAAATGCCTTTTATTCATTATCATACAATAATTTTCCATTACATTTATACTTCTTTTTGTTAGATATTCCAACAAGTGGGCACCTATTTTGTTCTTTGGTTTGTTTTTATATCACAGAAGTATCATTAATAATATTTTGGCATATGTTAGTATATTTCAAAATATATTGGGCATTTTTTTCTCTCATTGTCCTCCTAGGGGGCATAAACCCAGAAGAAGGATCACTGGTTCAGAAGGTATTAATAGTATAGTAAAATTTCCTCAAATACTTCCAGTTTTCCAAAATATTTGGACCAATTCACAGCAGTACCAACAGTGAATTAGTGAGTCTGACTATATGCAGATCTTTCAGTGTTGACAGTTTACACATTTTATCACTTTTTTCCATATGATGGATGTGAGGTAGTACCTCAGTGTTTTTAATGTGCATAATAATAATTGCAAATCAGAGCTTTGACATATTGTTGTTGAGGCTTTGCATTTGAAAACTATCTCATATCCTTTACTTATTCATCTACTGGGTGAAGATAGACATAAATATATCAATACTCTACATAAAATTTTGGATCTCAGACTTTTATCAAAGATATTTGATGGAAAGTTTATTTTGCTCAATCCGTAACTTTTCTCCTAGTGGCACTGGCTTTATCAAAGAAAACGTATATTTAACATCATTGAAAGTGTCTATTATTTCATAATTTTCTCTATCCTTCACCAAGTTATCAATTTCCCACTAACCTTAATTGTGCAATATGTGATCCTCCATTTGCCTGTTTTCTTTTAATGATGTGGCTTTTTCTATTTACATCGTATATCCAGTTTGAATTTTTTTGTGATACTACATATAAGGTCAAAAACTATTTTTCTTTTTTTTTTTTTTTTTTTTTTTTTTTTAAATGCAATTTATTTATTTAACATATTTGGTTTTCAGCATTGATTTTCACAACAGTTTGAATTACAAATTTTCTCCCCATTTCTGCCCTCCCCCCCCACTCCAAGATGGCATATATTCTGGTTGCCCTGTTCCCCAGTCAGCCCTCCCCTCTATCACCCCCCTCCCCTCTCATCCCCTTTTCCCTTCCTTTCTTGTAGGGCAAGATAAATTTCTACGCCCCATTGCCTGTGTATCTTATTTTTTAGTTGCATACAAAAAGTTTTTTTGTTTTTGAACATCTGATTTTAAAACTTTGAATTCCAAATTCCCTTCCCTCTTCCCTTCCCACCCACCCTCCCTAAGAAGTTGAGCAATTCAACCTAGGCCACACATGTATTATTATGTATAACCCTTCCACAATACTCATGTTGTGAAAGGCTAACTACATTTTGCTCCTTCCCAACCCATCCCGCTTTATTGAATTTTCTCCCTTGACCCTGTCCCCTTTCCAAAGTCTTTGTTTTGATTACCTCCACCCCCATCTGCCCTCCACTCCATCATCCCCCCGCCTTTTATTTTTTTTTTTTATCTTCCTCCCTCTTCTTTCCTGTGGGGTAAGATACCCAACTGAGTATGTATGGTATTCCCCCTCAGGCCAAATCTGATGAGAGCAAGGTTCACTCATTCCCCCCTCACCTGCCCTCTCCCCTCCTCCCATAGAACTGCTTCCTCTTGCCATCTTTATGCGAGATAATCCACCCCATTCTATCTCTCCCTATCTCCCTCTCTCAGTATGTTACTCTCTCATCCCTTAATTTCATTTTATTTCTTTTAGATATCTTCCCTTCATCCTCAACTCACCCTGTGTCTGCTCTCTCTCTTTTACATATATATATATATACACATACATACACATACATGCATATACACATAGATACATACATACATACACATTCACTTATATATATACTTAAACATATATATATATATGCATATATATATATGCATATTCCCTTCAACTACCCTAATACTGAGGTCTCATGAATCATACTCATCATCTTTCCATGTAGGAATGTAAACAAAACAGTTCAACTTTAGTAAGTCCCTTGCAATTTCCGTTTCTTGATTACCTTTTCATGCTTCTCTTGATTCTTGTGTTTGAAAGTCAAATTTTCTATTCAGTTCTGGTCTTTTCACTGAGAAAGCTTGAAAGTCCTCTATTTTATTGAAAATCCATATTTTGCCTTGGAACATGATACTCAGTTTTGCTGGGTAGGTGATTCTAGGTTTTAATCCTAGCTCCATTGACCTCCGGAATATCGCATTCCAAGCCCTTCGATCTCTTAATGTAGAAGCTGCCAGATCTTGGATTATTCTGATTGGGTTTCCACAATACTCAAATTGTTTCTTTCTGGCTGCTTGCAGTATTTTCTCCTTGATCTGGGAGCTCTGGAATTTGGCAACAATATTCCTAGGAGATTTCTTTTTGGGATCTACTTGCGGAGGCGATCGATGGATTCTTTCAATTTCTATTTTGCCCTGTGGCTCTAGAATATCAGGGCAGTTCTCCTTGATAATTTCCTGAAAGATGGTATCTAGGCTCTTTTTTTGATCATGGCTTTCAGGTAGTCCAATAATTTTTAAATTATCTCTCCTGGATCTATTTTCCAGGTCAGTGGTTTTTCCAAGGAGATATTTCACATTGTCTTCCATTTTTTCATTCCTCTGGTTCTGTTTTATAATATCCTGATTTCTCATAAAGTCACTAGCTTCCACTTGCTCCAATCTAATTTTTAAAGTAGTATTTTCTTCAGTGGTCTTTTGGACCTCCTTTTCCATTTGGCTAATTCTGCCTTTCAAGGAATTCTTCTCCTCATTGGCTTTTTGGAGCTCTTTTGCCATTTGAGTTAGTCTATTTTTTAAGGTGTTGTTTTCTTCAGTGTATTTTTCAGTATTTTTTTGGGTCTCCTTTAGCAAGTCATTGACTTGTTTTTCATGGTTTTCTCGCATCCTTCTCATTTCTCTTCCCAATTTTTCCTCTACTTCTCTAACTTGCTTTTCCAAATCCTTTTTGAGATCTTCTATGGTCTGGGGCCAGTTCATGTTTTTCTTGGAGGCTTTGGTTGTAGGCTCTATGACTTTGTTGTCTTCTTTAGGCTGTATGTTTTGGTCTTCTTTGTCACCAAAGAAAGAATCCAAAGTCTGAGACTGAATCTGGGCGCGTTTTCGCTGCCTGGCCATATTCCCAACCAACTAACTTGACCCTTGAGTTTTTCAGTGGGGTATGACTGCTTGTAGACTAACGAGTTCTATGTTCCACGTTTGGGGGGGAGGTGCCAGCTCTGTCAGAGCTGCACTCCTCCTTCCCCAAGGACCCCCAGTCCAGACTGGGCTCAGATCTTCGGCAGGCTGTGCACCCCTGCTGTGATCCGCCACTTAATTCCTCCCACCAGGTGGGCCTGGAGCCAGAAGTAACAACAGCCGTAGCTGCCCCACCTCCGCTGCCCCCGGGGCTGGAAGCCGAACCGCGAACTCCTTCCACTCCCGCAGCTTTTCCCACTAACCTTCTCCGCAGTCTTTGGTGTTTGTGGGTCGAGGGGTCTGGTAACTGCCGCAGCTCACATATTCAGGGCGCTAGGGCCCCCTCTGCCCGGCTTCTGGTCTGGATCGTCCACGCCGCTCAGGCTGGGCTCTGCTCCACTCCTTTCCCAGCTCCCAGCTCCCAGCTCCCAGCTCCGTGTGGAATAGAGCTCACCCAGAGACCATCCGGGCTGTCCTGGGCTGGAGCCCTGCTTCCCTCTGCTGTTCTGTGGGTTCTGCCGTTCTAGAATTGGTTCAGAGCCATTTTTATAGGTTTTTGGAGGGACTTGGGTACGGAGCTCACTCTAGTCCGTGCTTACCAGCCGCCATCTTGGCTCCGCCCCCAAAAACTATTTTTCAATCAACTGCTTTCTAGTTTTCTCAGCAATTATTACTAAATAAAGTGTCCCTCCAACAGTCATTTGTTTCTAAGTGAACTGAACACTGGACTGCTGTGCTTATTTGTACTAAGATTTTAAGTATCTAGTCCCTTCCACCAGAATACTTACCTATTTTTTAACCTTTTATTTGATTTTTACTGTTAGGGGCGCTCTGGACCTGGGCCTCCTGAAAGGGTAGTGAGACGCCAGGGAGTCTGGACCTGCTGACGCAGCAGTGCCTGTGTGGCTTCTGTTACGTCAGTACCGGGGCGGCTCCAACTGGAAGGGCTCCACCTTCGGGGAGGAACTGGGGAGGAGCTAACCCGAAACTCCCAATATAAGGAGCACCCCAGAGAGGGTCAGTGGGATTTTGTGTAAGATTTCTGGTACGCCATTGCAATAAAACTGCTTGTCGCATTCCGGTAGCTGCCTGGTGATTCTCCTCTCGCGTCCCCCGGGAGGAGCCGGAGACGTCCAAAGACCCGTGGGCAGGGTGAGTGTGAGGCGGTAGTCGGGGAGAACGGGGTGCTATTGTGGGGCACACCCGTCCGGCCGCCGACAGCTGGCGCCCAACGTGGGGCTTGACCAGTGAGGCCGCTCCTGCTCCCAATAGATAAGGGGAGCGGAAGACCAGGCAGAACCCAAGGAGACAGGTTGAGCCCTTGGGATGGGACCGAAGGTCTGTAAAGCCCGTGTTGAGCCGGAGGACAAAGGCGTACTCGCCTGCCAGATCTACAAGGTCTGTAAGGAGCAAGGCGTTAGAATTCATATAAGAGCATGTAGAGAGTGGGTGGAGAAAGTTTGGGTAGTTAGCCCGTGGTTAGAACACACGGGGGTAGATCTGCAGAGATGGGGTTTGGTGGGCCAGCAAATGGCCTCTTACCATAAAACAGACCCCACATTCTTAGACCCCAAGGATTTTGCGATTTACTCGGCGATTGGGGCTGCCCTATCGCCCCAGCCACCCCCTATACGGGACGAAAGGGGGGCCCAAGTAGGGGCATCCCTGGCAGGCTCGGATGATGACGATGAGGAAGAGAAAACTCCCGAGCCAAAATCCATCTACCCTTGGGAGGCTTTACAGCAAGGCAAAGAGGACTTCCCATGCCCCCCTCCGAGGGAGGGGTTGTTAGCAGCCCCCAAAAGGAAGGAAGAGCAGAACTCCCTAGGCAAAGGAGGTGCTTCTTTACCGCCTCGGCACCTCTTCAAAGAGGGAAAAGAGGAACAGACAGGCTGGCATAAGTGGGAGGGAACTCATGAGTTCAGGGAGAAGGAGGAAGGGGCCACTGCCCTGCTGGCAGAGATGACACTGGGGCCGCGGAAAGGCTTTTCGTTCAGTACAAAGGGTGCAGCTGCAGCCCGGCCCCCACAGAGCCTGCTGTCCTTCAGCCTACGCCAGGCTGTGAAGGACGGGGAGGATGTAGATTGGGCAGAGTGGGACTCCCCGCTGGCACTACCGGTGCTGATAGAAAATCCAGGCGATATAGACGAGGACAGATATCACCGACCTGTTCCCTTTAAGTTTATTAAAGATTTGAAGGAGGCAGTCCAGAAATATGGCCCAGGCTCAGCCTATGTACAAAAGGCTTTAGAATCATCCTGCCTTACGCTCCCCTGGACCCCATTCGATTTTCAGGAAGTTGCAGAGGCGATTTTTGAGCCCGCCACGGCAGTAGCCTTCAAGGCTTACGTCCGTAGGGAAGCGCAGAAGTTTATTACAGAGCATAATATTGCAGACGAGCAGGATGCCTTAGACATGATTTTGGGACAAGGACCTTATGTGTCTTTACAACACCAGTTAAATTATGACGACCTGGTGAGGAGGGCAGTGAATACCTGCCACATTAAGGCCCTCCAAAAATTAGGCACTCCTGGGAGCAAGGTCTCCTTAACTTCCCTCAAGCAGAGGAATAATGAATCACCTCTGGACTTTATTAGCAGGGTGAAAACAGTAGTCCATGCCACCTTTGGCAAGACGGGCGCAGCACCACCTCTGATAGTGCAGTTGGTGAAGGGAGGGCTGTTACCGCAATATCGTGCAGCGCTTGCATCGCTGCCACATAATCCCTCCCTTGATCAAATTATTGAAAAAATGATGGATTTGCCACACCGAGACCCTATGACCATGATGGCTTCATGCCTGGAAAAACAAACTCAGTTGATGGCACAGTGGGGTGGGAATGGAAGGAGGCTTACTTGCTTCAACTGTGGGAAAGAGGGGCATATGAAGAACGCTTGCCGTGCGCCATTTAACGGCATTAAATGCTTCTCATGTGGCAAGTTAGGGCATGTAGCCAAAAACTGTCGTTCCATGCTAAGACCATTGGAACTATCCTTACCCAGTCAAACTGCCATTTCTGAAAATGAGATTTTAAAGAAAGAGTTAGATGCCTTGAGAGCCTTTTGTGATTCAGTTAAGCAAGATAAGATTAAGCTCCAAAATGAACTGGCCCATAAGGTGGCAGTATGCAAAGCTTTGGCATTAGAATGTGAAAGAGTCAAGGAGGATTCTGATGACCAGATAAAGCAGTTGGAGGATGCTTTAAAAGATGTGCAAAAGAGAATGTATGATTCAGAAGGTAAAATAAAGCAAATGCAGACTCATTTTCTTGCTCTAAAGGAGCACTTGACGAATGAAGCAGCTTCAGGAAATAACAGATTAACAGAAGAACTAAGGGAGCAATTGAAAGAAATGAAAGCAAAATATGAGGGAGCTTCTGCTGAAGCAGGAAGGCTAAAGAACCAAATCAAAAGAAATGAAAAGTTAGTAGAGGAATTTAAAAGGGATAAAGGGAGACTAGGAGAAGAAAATAAGCGACTACAGAAAGAATTTAGCATGTCTGAAATAGAGCGAGAGAAGAGAGGAAGAAAAGCCTTGGAGATGGAAGGCCAATTAAAGGAGTTAGCAACAAAGTTGGCCCTCTCCATCCCTACGGAAAAATTTGAAAACATGAAGAGCTTACTATCAAATGAAGTGAATGAGAAAGCAAAAAAGTTCGTAGAGATGGAAAGGGAATATGAAAAATCACAGGCTGAACTTAGGCAGTTAAAGAGAGAACTTGAGAACTATGAAGCTAAGCTTTCTCAACATGTTAGGCCAGAAGAACATGAACAACTTAAAGACAAATTTGAACAAAAGTCAGGTGAATTTGGAAAGAAGATCACTGAGTTAACTTTGAGGAATCAGACATTACAGAAAGAACTTGAGAAGGTTGGTTCAGATAATAAGCTACTAAACCAACAGTTGCAGAACTTAGAGATTGAGATGCTGAACACAAAGCCAATGAATGTGACACAAAAGTATAAAGAAAGAGAAATGGAAACTGAGAAACTTAAGCCACGGATCAGGCCACATTCATAAGAATCATATACAAGATGGCCAAGATCAGGGGTGTACAATCACTCCCTGAATTACAGATGTGGCTACCGGAACAGAGCAAGAGGAGGAATTTGCACACTTGGTAGACTCCAAGGACAAGATACCAGAAAAAGGCAACTTAGCATATGGTCCGAAGGAAAGAATGAAGTCTTCTTTGGCCCCTTCCCCAACTCCTCACTTTCTGAAGAAGTTAGTAAGAGAAAGCTGTCTCTTTAAGAGACCAGCCAGCGATCTGCCTCTGATCATCTTAAACGCAGGGTCTCCACAACCCCAATAAAGCATGGCACCTGGCCTCCGTTACATCAGAGGGCCAAGCAATTTGTGCATAGGATTCAAAAATCCTCTCTGTGTTTTTTGTCTCTGTGTCTGTGTGCTGTATCTGTGTTTCTGTGTGTGTGTAACCTGACACCCTGTAATGTCCACTGTCTCTTTCTCTCCCTCCCTGACTCCAGTCTCTTCAGAGGAGCGGGAGGGCAGGGGGGGAGAGCAGGAGAGAGGAAAATGTCTTCTTGTTTAACGGTTTATGGTTGTTGAAAATAATGCTCTTTCTTTCTCTCTTCATCCCAAATCTGGCCAATTTGGGATGTGAGGAGAGATAAGAGAGGAGGCGGGGACCTTTTCCCTGAAATTTAAAGAAATGTGTTACTCCTGATTTGATGCTTAAGATAAAGTCAGAATTTCTCATACCATTTGGCACTAAGGCAAATTTGGAAAATGCATAAGGAAGAGACACTCTGAGTCTCCCAGTATGAGGAGAAAGGGACATGGTACCACTGGATCTTTTCCAGAGTCCCACTCACCTTAGACTGGCAAATTCAAAGCTCTCACTTCCAAAAAAGTTTTTAAGGAGTGAACACAGAAGTAAAATTTACTTGAGAAAATTAGAACCATTAAGATCTTGATTTAGCAGATTCTGTTGTAAAGAAAAATCAGTTTATAAGACAAAAGATATTCTGTATCCCCCTCCAATCCGTAGACTCCTTGGGGGGCTAAGAATTCCAGCTCTATGTCAGAAGTATATACAAAGATGTTTTAATTCCTGTGTGGTGAATGAGAATCACCATGAGACTAGTATAGATAAAAAAGTTGGAAAATATTTAATGACATAACGGTATTAAATCTATAGAGTTGATAAGTACTTTTCAATCTACAACTACAGAGATCCTTATGTGCAATTTAGTGACCCTCATTCCTGTTTGAATTTGAAACAAGTGGTTTAAAGCTTCCAAAACAGAGAAATGAAAGCCAAACGTGAAAGCCAATCTGAACATAGTGTACCCAAAGGACTGTTACTGACTGTTACTGTAGTCCTGAGAAACAAAAATACTTCTTCGGATAGGAATTATCTCCATAGATATAACCCAGTCCGCCCGGGTGAAAACATTTCTAGCTCGCTGTGATTTTCCTACGTTTGCTACTTGGAAAGTTTAAAGTGATTCGTAAATATACAATAGAGAGTTGGCTTCTTTTCAAAATAATTGCCCTGTGTACAAGCTGCTTTTTCTTATTTAGGCCCTTTTATTCTGATGTGCCTTTCCCCTAAAAGTCCTCAAATAAATTAAATCATAATACATAGAAACTGTAGAAATTAAAATACAACCCCTATAAGAAGGTAAAGATCTCTCTGGGACCCCTCAATAATTCCTTAGACCTTTAATTCAGGTGCTGGACTCTGCAGCTTCCCAGCACCTTCCCCCCTTTCAGTCCACAGCCAGGCTCTGCAACTATGAGGAGAAGAAAAGCCTCTATGCTTGGTAAGCCTAATGTATGTAATGATTTGGGAATGCAGTTAATGTCATCTGAAATTTTTCTATTGTACTTCTGAATTGTAGTAAAATTCTCCTACGTTGTAAAATTTAAGTGACTAGATATGAGATTAGACAAAGTGATCTTTAATTTGAATTTTGGTGAAACTACAAAATGAAAACAATTGTGTAAAACTGGTTAAGTTACTTTCTCAGCCTTGCTAACCCTACCTTGTTAAGATCACAGCTAAAACACTTCTGCCAGCACTTAGGAAACTTGTAAGATTGTTAACTAGGTTATTTGGGATTACTGTTTTAGTGTTAAAAACCAATTAAGTTCTGAAGAGATAAAAGAAATTGTGTCACCCACCTTTTGACCTAGATTTGTGGGTGGGTTCTATTAAATTTTATACGAATATTGATTAGGGTAAAGATGTTGCTTATTATGAGTTGTTATGATTGCTGTTCAATTAATTATCAACCCCCTCTGCCTGGAAGGGAAACCGACTATACCTTCTTAGCAATGTTTCAAATTTCTTAGGGCAAAAGAAGTAGTTAGAATACTGGCCCAGTACATTTTAAACCGATCTAATTATAATACGTGATTGCAAACTATTTGTAAAACTTTCCCAAGAAAAATGTGAAGGGAACTTAGAAATTCATATTCGAATAATTGAGAAATTTATTAACTATATAGCCCCAAGAAAATTCTATTTACTGTAGTTTGCTGTTCAATAAGGGAATGGTGGTGGAATCCATTCCCAGGGATGTTACAAAGATCGCATAATTGTAATAAGATACATGCTATTTAAATGTAAACTGTTTTAAGTTAAAAATAATTGCTTTATATTAATTTTATGTGGATTTTCTTCAATGTGAAGTTTTGGTAATGAGATGAATGATTCTCTGTCTTAAGCAATTTGGGGTCATATCTGACTGCGGTGAAGCCACCAAAATGGAAATTAATTTGTCTTGGTTTTCAAGTTTTAATGGATGATAATTATGGTTTTTTTTGATATTTTGTTATACGTCTCAAATTTTTCAGCTATATCATCTGTGTTGTTAGAAACGCAATTTCTTTTATAATCTAACTGTTATTCGGTTCCGAATTGTAATTTGAGAAATCTTAAATTACCAAATTTTGTCTTTAATTGTTTTGCTATCATTTGGGAAATTTGTGAGATCATTAATTAAGCTATTGATGTTGTTGCTTAGAGATAGTATTTACTATGGTGAGTTTAGTTTTCCTTTTTTTTAATTATGTGGAGAAGGTGGAAATTAATAATATCAGGATAAATTATAAGCTGTCTGAGAAAGAGAGATTTTTTATGAAGGAAAGTTTTGTGCACTCCTTTGCATAATTTTTGGTAAGACTCGACCTTGAATAAGTTTGCTCAGGGGAACAGCAACAGATAGCACACAGAGTTCTCTGTGTAACCCCTTCCTAGAGACCATGTTGCTTCTCCTTATTTTGTAACATTGCCAAGGCCCTTGGAAACTCTCTGCACTCTCTGCACGGGCAAGGTCATCAGCCCAGAGAAAGAACTTGTTTGAGTTATGTAGGTCCTAAACAATGCACTTGACTTGCTGAGGAACTGAATGTACAATAGATGGAAAGGATTCTAATATTTGGCTTTTACACTGGGATAAGTTTAACGTAGAGGATGAAAGATGTTTAATTAAATCCCTTATATATGTGAGTCCTATTCTCATAAAACAAAAAGGGGGAGTGGTGGGTAGGCTGACCCATGCGCAGCTCGCTACAGCTACCTTTACTGCCCATTTTTTATTACTGCCAATTTTTTATTTTTTACGATTTCGTGATGATGGCCTCACGCCTGCGCTAAAATATTATGCTGGAGGCCAGTGTGAAAGACAGGAGCCGGGCCAAAAGGAGACACCGCCGCCAACTGCGTGCCTTCAAGGCAGCCCAGTCTGGTGGAAAGATGAGAAAGGGGTGTGGCACGGGCCGGGGAGGGTCGTAATTGGAGGGAGAGGGTATCTTTGTGTCTCCACAGATGCCACAGGAGAACAAATCTGGGTGCCCATCCGCCGGGTCTGTGAGGTTGCGCCCCCGTCGACGCCCCAGGGAACGGAGGCCACGGCGGAAAAACAGGACCGTCCAGAGAAGGAGGGCTGCCTTGAACAATGCCCTTAGCTGCCTGCTTGCCATGATCCAGTTGGCGACCCCATCCACATCTGCTCCTGCCATCTTGCCACCCCTGGCAGTGAATCCTACGCACTGGGCCATTACCCCGAATCTCTGTGTAACCCCTATTCCCTACAATGCCTCCCAGTATGCACAATTAGAGACACTTCTTATAACACTGCCACTAATTTCACAACTGAACTGCATATGCTAGATGAGGTCATTGTGGCCATACAGAATGCCACTATACAATTCAATGGCGACTGGGAAGAGAACTATACCAACGCTAAGGCCTGGTGGGACACTCTCAGTGTCCACCAGTTGCTCCAATGGGCCTCCATTGGAGGACTTGTTCTCATACTAGCCTTTCTTATCTGTCTGTTCCTGCCCTGCTTGATTTCCTGTATGATTGGGGTTTTGCGCCGCTCCTTAGAAGCTGTAAAAGCCGATGTCA
Source organism: Trichosurus vulpecula (assembly GCF_011100635.1). NCBI lineage: Eukaryota > Metazoa > Chordata > Mammalia > Diprotodontia > Phalangeridae > Trichosurus > Trichosurus vulpecula. The sequence goes on along the minus strand of NC_050576.1, from coordinate 138,449,730 downwards.
TTAAACAAAAAGGGGGAGTTGTTAGGGGCGCTCTGGACCTGGGCCTCCTGAAAGGGTAGTGAGACGCCAGGGAGTCTGGACCTGCTGACGCAGCAGTGCCTGTGTGGCTTCTGTTACGTCAGTACCGGGGCGGCTCCAACTGGAAGGGCTCCACCTTCGGGGAGGAACTGGGGAGGAGCTAACCCGAAACTCCCAATATAAGGAGCACCCCAGAGAGGGTCAGTGGGATTTTGTGTAAGATTTCTGGTACGCCATTGCAATAAAACTGCTTGTCGCATTCCGGTAGCTGCCTGGTGATTCTCCTCTCGCGTCCCCCGGGAGGAGCCGGAGACGTCCAAAGACCCGTGGGCAGGGTGAGTGTGAGGCGGTAGTCGGGGAGAACGGGGTGCTATTGTGGGGCACACCCGTCCGGCCGCCGACATTTTACTGCTCTTTAATTTGGGTTTTAAAAATGCCAGGCCAACAGATATATGGATTCCGTGAGGACCAGCCCTGACAAACTGCGCTTTTCTCAGCAACCTAAGGGGCAAGGACAACTCCAGGGGACTCACGATGGAGAATGCTATCTTCATCGAGACAAAGAACTGCGAAGTTTGAATACAGACTGAGGCACACTACATGCTCGCCTTTTCTGCTTCTCTTTTGTTTTTGTTTTTGGGGTTTTTTTTGGTTTTTTTTTTGGTTCTGTTTCTTCTTTCTCATGATTCATTCCATTGGTCAAAATTCTTCTCCACGATTTGACTAGTGCATAAATTAATTCAATGCGAAGTTATACATGACAGTTATATGAGACTTCATGCCGTCTTGGGGAGGGAGGGGGGAGGGAGGGGAGAAAAACTGGAACTCAAAACTATGTAGAACCGTGCATGGTAAACTAAAAATAAATAAATAAATTTATAAAAAAAAAACAACCTACTATCAATATTTCCTTTTGCTATAATCACTTTTTTTTACATCAGTTGGCATTAAGTTCATAAAATGAAAAAATTTTTAAAATTCTAAACTTACAACCTAAATAAAATGAATATTTTTTAACACAAAAAAAATGCCAGGCCACTTTCACAAATACTTTATTCATTATTTCCCATTTAAATTATTGAACTTTTTGTTCCTTCATATAAATTTTATTCTTTGCCTATTTCCATAAAATATTTTCTTGATTATTTGGCATAGCATCAAATCTGTAGATTAGTTTAATGTGTCATTATTTTTATTGTATTGGCATGGTCCAACCACGAATACTGAATGTCTCTCCAGTTGTTTAGGTCTTTGTTTTATTTCTGCAAAGAGCATTTGAGAATTATTTATGAAAATCCAGTGTTTTTCTTGGTAGTTTAACTACTAATAGTATTTACTTTCTGTTTTTAATGGGGATAACAAAATATTCTTTTCTAAGGTGTCCACTATAATATCCTGAAAAGACTCATGAGAAATTATTTAACATATATTGTAGAAGAACCAAAATCTGTTGTTTTTTGTGAGTTGACAAATTCTGGGTCAATATGGAAAAAAATCATCAATTAGTGGCCAACCTAAAATTCTATTTGGAATATATAATCCATTGTGAAAATGGGTCTATTAAAAAATTGGTACATGGGAAATGGTTGGTTGTGAAAGGTGATATTAAGCAAGTTTCACAGAATAAGAGTTAAATGTAGCGCTCTGAGAATAAAATTGTGTATCATTTGCATTCTAGTGTCCTTCAAGATATCCACAAACACACACATTTGGTTATTCTCCCCACTTCCACAGCCCCAATAAATATGTTATCCTGAATATTTATTCCAAGTGATGAAATCACAGAAACCTACTGAATAAGCTAATACAAGTTGCTTGCAGAAAGTCAGAGACATGGTGGAGCCAAGATGGCGGCTGGAAAGCAGGGACTTGCGTTAGCTCCCCACCAGGTCCCTCCAAATACCTATAAAAAATGGCTCTGAACAAATTATAAAACTGCAGAACCCACAAAATAGCAGAGGGAAGCAGGGATCCAGCCCAGGACAGCCTGGATGGTCGCTGGATGAGGTCTATCGTGCAAGGAGTGGAGGGGAGCGGAGCTCAGCATGGGAGGCAGCAGGACCAGCCAGACCAGGAGCCTGGCAGAACAGGCCCTAGCACCCTGAATCAGTGAGCTGTGGCAGTTACCAGACTTCTCAACCCACAAACACCAAAGACAACAGAGAAGGTTAGTGGCAAAAGCTGCAGGGGACAGAGTTCATGGTTTAGCCACTGTCCCAGGGGCAGCGGGGGAGGTACAGCTACAGAACTACAGCTGCAGTTACTTACAGCCCCAGGCCCACCTGGTGGGAGGAATTAAGTGGTGGTTCAGAGTAGGAGTGAAGAGACTGCTGAAGATTTGGGTCAGGTCCAGGTTGGTGGTTCTTGAGGAAGGAGGAGTGCTGGGGTGGCAGAGCTGGCTATATAGAAATAGCCCTGAAATCAATGGCACATCCCCTCAAGCTTGGAACAAAGTACTCTTTTCTCTACAAGCAGTCATACCCCAACAAAAATCTCAAGGGTCAAGTAAGTTGGCTGGGAACATGGCCAGGCAGCGAAAACACACCGAGATTCAGTCTCAGACTTTGGAATCTTTCTCTAGTGACAAAGAAGACCAAAACATACAGCCTGAAGAAGTCAACAAAGTTCAAGAGCCTACACCGAAAGCCTCCAAGAAAAACATGAACTGGTCTCAGGCCATGGAAGAGCTCAAAAAGGATTTGGAAAAGCAAGTTAGAGAAGTAGAGGAAAAATTGGGATGAGAAATGAGAATGATGCAAGAAAACCATGAAAAACAAGTCGATGACTTGCTAAAGGAGACTCAAAAAAATACTGAAAAAAATTGAAGAAAACAACACTTTAAAAAATAGACTAACTCAAATGGCAAAAGAGCTCCAAAAAGCCAATGAGGAGAAGAATGCCTTGAAAGGCAGAGTTAGCCAAATGGAAAAGGAGGTCCAAAAGACCACTGAAGAAAATACTACCTTAAAAATTAGATTGGAGCAAGTGGAAACTAGTGAATGTATGAGAAATCAAGATATTATAAAACAGAACCAAAGGAACGAAAAAGTAGAAGAGAATGTGAAATATCTCATTGGAAAAACCACTGACCTGGAAAATAGATCCAGGAGAGATAATTTAAAAATTATTGGACTACCTGAAAGCCATGATCAAAAAAAGAGGCTAGATATCATCTTTCAAGAAATTATCAAGGAGAATTGTCCTGATATTCTAGAGCCAGAGGGTAAAATAGAAACTGAAAGAATCCACAGATCGCCTCCTCAGAAAGATCCCAAAAAGAAACCTCCTAGGAACATTGTCGCCAAATTCCATAGCTCCAAGGTCAAGGAGAAAATACTGCAAGCAGCCAGAAAGAAACAATTTGAATATTGTGGAAAAATAATCAGGATAACACAGGATCTGACAGCTTCCACATTAACGGACCGAAGGGCTTGGAATACAATATTCCGGAGGTTAATGGAGCTAGGATTGAAACCAAGAATCACCTATCCTGCAAAACTGAGTATCATGCTCCAAGGCAAAATATGGATTTTCAATAAAATAGAGGACTTTCAAGCTTTCTCAGTGAAAAGACCAGAGCTGAATAGAAAATTTGACTTTCAAACACAAGAATCAAGAGAAGCATGAAAAGGTAAACAAGAAAGAGATATCATAAGGGACTTACTAAAGTTGAACTGTTTTGTTTACATTCCTATATAGAAAGATGATGTGCATGATTCATGAGACCTCAATATCATAGTAGCTGAAAGGAATATGCATATATATATATGTATGTGTGTGTATACATATATATACATATATGTGTGTCTATGTATGTATTATGTGTAGGTATATATATATATACACACACCCAAAGGGCACAGGGGAAAGGGATGATATCTAAAAAAATAAAATCAATTTAAGGGATAAGAGAGGAATATATTGAGAGAAGGAGAAAGGGAGAGATAGAATAGGGTAAATTATCTCACATAAAAGTGGCAAGAAAAAGTGGTTCTGTAGGAAGGGAAGAGGGGGCAGGTGAGGGGGAATGAGTAAATCTTGCTTTCATTGGATTTGACCTGAGGAGGGAATACCATACACACTCAATTGGGTATCTTACCCCACAGGAAAGAAGGAGGAAGAAGATAAAAAAGGGGGGATGATAGAAGGGAGGGCAGATGGGGGAGGAGGTAATCAAAAACAAACACTTTCGAAAAGGGACAGAGTCAAGGGAGAAAATTCAATAAAGGGGGAGAGGTTAGGAAGGAGCAAAACATAGTTAATCTTTCACAACATGAGTATTGTGGAAGGGTTTTACATAATGATACACATGTGGCCTATGTTGAATTGCTTGCCTTCTTAGGGAGGGTGGGTGGGGAGGGAAGAGGAGAGAGAATTTGGAACTCAAAGTTTTAAAATCAGACGTTCAAAAATAACAACAACAAAAAAAAAAGTCTTTGCAAGCAACTAGGAAATAAGATACACAGGCAATGGGGCATAGAAATTTATCTTGCCCTACAAGAGAAGAAGGGAAAGGGGGATGGGAGGGGAGTGGGGTGACAGATGGGAAGGCTGACTGGGGAATGGGGCAACTAGAATATATGCCATCTTGGAGTGGGGGGGAGGGTAGAAATGGGGGGAGGGTAGAAATGGGGAAAAATTTTGTAATTCAAACTTTTGTGAAAATCAATGCTGAAAACTAAATATATTCAATAAATTTAAAAAGAAAAAAAAATAAATAAATGGAATTATAATCTTAAAAAAAAAAAGAAAAGTCAGAGACATGGTATGGCAGGAACATAGAAAGAGAGTTGGAAGGAAACTTATAGGTCATTTAGCTCAACCTTATCATTTTATAAATGAGGAAACAGAGGCTTAGTGACTTGCTCAATGTCATACATTCCATTAACAATATAACCAGTACTATATTTACTGTTTTCTGACTCTTAGTCCTGAGCTCTTTCTACCATACCAACATGATTCTCATTTTAGTCACCCAGGTTGAGTAATTAGAGGTTGCCTTTGTAAACAGTGATATTCATTGATGCTGAATAAATACATGTGTGGGAGGAGCCAGATCCTTATGCAAGCAAAGGGGTATTTAAATGGATTGAAATTAAGATGATATGGACCAGGGCATCCCTGTGCACCTCTGGAATTGTAGTGTTTAATTGAGAGAACATTTGCTTAGGAGACTTCCATAGTCCTTTTACCAATTCTTAGCAAATCTCATAGACTTGGTTGAGGCAGCTTTTAGCCCATAATGTATCACAGAACTTACAGAATTTGGAAGTTGGAAAGGGCACTAAAGATCATGTAGCCCAATTTCTTTACTTCACAGAGAAGGAAAATGAGGTTCAGAGAAGAGAAGTGACTTTCTCAGGGTTATATAGTCAGTGGCAGTGAGCTGGATAGAATAAAGGCTTCCCAATTTGCAGTTCAACAGTATTTTCATTACATGCCTTCCCTCTGCTTCCCAAACTTAGAGCAGTAGTATCAAATCCTGACCCTCATTCAGGAATGACATGAGAATTGAGGAGAAAGCTAGATCCTTATGGATACTAAGTCAACAGAGTAATTGTGAGCATTTTGGATTATTGAATTACAGTGAAACCTCTCTGTAGCAAGTTTATGATAGGTAGATATCAAAATAATCACAAGCTTCATCTAGATACACAAAGCAAATGTTTAAGTTAACTAGTATAAAGTCACAAGGCGGATAATATGAGAGCACAAAGGGATGAAATGGATTAATGGAAATGGATTAATAGGAAACACTCACAGTTTGATATTTTATACGTAAGGAAACTAAAACTCTGAGAGGTGAAGTCACATAGTTAATAATGTCAGAGATAGGACTAGAACCCCTTTTTCTTTACTTAGTCCCATCGTCCTTCCATTAAAAATAACAGCTCACATTTATATAGCACTTAAAGCTTTGCAAAGTACTTTATACATACTATCTCATTTTATTTTCACAACAGGAAACTGAGGCAGACAGAGGATAAGTGACTTGCCCAGAATCACACAGCTAGGAAGTATTTGAGGCAGGATTCAAATTTGTCTTCCAGATTCCAAATCCTGTACTCTATTTACTGCACCACCTAGCTGCCCAACATTGTGTCATATTGTCTCTAACTATTGTCATCCAGACATTTACTCCAGAACAAGTGTTACAGGAATGATCCCATACCCCAAGATAAGTAATAGTAGTCTTTTTTATGTATAGGAAGACCTGACTAGATGTTTCCCTATGAAAAAAAAGATCAAATATTCTGGGCTCTTTTTTCTCTCTATTTTCTGAGTGATATCATAAGTTCAACTTATTATCTCTGTGCAGTTGGCTGCCATTTCTATATATCCACTCCTATCTCTCTCATGTTCCTGTCAAATATTTCCCACTGCTTGGTAGACATCTCAAACTCAACAGGTCCAAAGTCAGTGGTGTTTTCATTGTACCACAGGGTCATTCTGTCTTTCATGCTGGCATTTGATGAGAAAATACAGCAGAATTTATAGGTCAGACTTTAGGTAAATCATTTTATCTCCCTGTACTTCATCCCCCCATCTTCCAAAAGACTAGTTATTTCCAAAATGATCAATCATGCAGGGCGCGGTCTGGTCTACAACAGATTCTTATTGGTTTTTAAAGCTTTTGCCACCAAATGTCCTAATTTTTTAAAATCTATGAATTTCAAGTTGGCCATTCCTTCTCAATCTTGAGTCATACTTGACTTTGCAGTTTTCCTTACCCTCCATATTCACTCAGTTACTATGGCTTCAAAACACAGCTCCCATCTTTTATCTTCTTTCTGCTCATACTGTCTCTGCCTTAGTACAGTTCCTCATCATTTTTTTATACTGGATTTCCCTCTTTCACCAAGGCAGGAAGAGCAGGGGCTACTCATGGTGTGATTCCATTCTTATTAGCACAGAAGCTTTGATTTCCCCCATTTCTGACTTGGGCCAGTTACCCCTTCTTAGGCAATCAATTGGCCTCTAGGTCCAGAGGGGTGGAGAGAGAACAACCATAGTAATTCCAGGGTTAGTTTAGACACTTGGTTATCTTAGCAGCTGCTCAGAATTCCAAATTCAAAAGATTTGCTAGCCTTAGCCTCCCAGGTAGCAAGGATTATAGTCATGGGTTGCCATGCCCAGCTTCCTCATTGTCTCTTGCCTGGACTATTGTAATAGATGCCTAACTGAATTCCCAACTCCCAGTATTCTCTAAGCTACACAACCTCCCTGCCTGCCCCACCCCCATTGTCTCTACAAGGCCCCTATGTGGCTAAGTGGATAGTGCATAAAGACTTCTCTCCCTGAGTTTAAATTTAGCCTCAGTCACTTACTAGCTCTGTTACCCTAGGCAAATCATTTGATCCTATCTGTCTCAGTTTCCTCATCTGTAAAATGAGCTGAAGAAGGAAACAGAAAATAACTCCAGTATCTTTACCCAAATAGGGTCATGAAGATCTGGACATGACTGAACAACAACATTGCCTCTACAAATTCCTCAGCTTGTTTCTTAAAGAGCCTTTCAATCTAGTTCCAACCTGGCTATTCAAACTTATGTCACTTTACCACCCTTCATGCAATCTCTTCCAGTCAAACCAGCTTACTTGCTATTCACCAAAGCCAGCCTGTTGTTTCTAGTCTCTGTCCTTCTGCCTAGGTCACTTGATAAGCCTGAAAAGCAGCCCCTTATTATCTCATTCTCTTGGCCTCCCCAGCTGCCTTCAAAGCTCAGTTTACGCATCTTCTGTTCTTTAGCTTCAAATTCTCATGTATATACTTATCTGATTACCTACTGTAACCTCTGCCCCCAGCAGAATATAAATTCACTGAGTTCATATTCTAAGGGTTTGTTTTTGTATACTCTGCCTAGCACAGTGCCCTGGATACTACAGGTGCTTAAGAAATGATTGTCAGATTGCAACATTTTTGTACATCAGAGAAAATATTGCTGATTAAGGATAGATGGGCAGCTAAAATGTTGTGAGGGTTGTTCTTTGTGGCCTCATCACAGAATTTCCTTAAATCTTTAAGTTCAAATCATACTCTCAGTTTACATAAGGCAAAGCCAGACACACCTTTTACGCTTTTATTTTTACTATTGAGGATCATTTAATACCCTTTTATATCATTTTTGTAATTTCAGTAAGGGTCAGAGCCTTTTATTAATGATCAACTAGAAGAAGAGCTGAACCCAAGCTCCTTTGTTCTCTGAGTTTACCCAGAAAATGCCTTTTCCCCTGTCAACAAGGCCAGATCGGGCTGACCTAAGAACGTTCTTTCCCCTGTTAATCATTGAAAGATGAGACCCTAATCCCGAGAAACTATCTCGCTTAATATTTTATGGGCATATGCTATGTTATGGAATGTTAATGGTGAATTAAACACATAAACGCTGGCTTGTAGTTTCAACTGACCCTTGTCAACACTCTTATCTTATTGTATTTACAACCTATTCCATTAAGGAAAATCCTTGTCTTGTATCGTGGTTAAACATACATGGGGATCATAACATTGTAGTAAGCCAGATATGCTGAGTTGCAACTGTTCTAAAAATGTATATAAGCTTTCTCATTTTTTTGTTGAGCAGTCACACTTTTGTCTGGCTTCATGCATGCATGTCCGCTATGCTTTAAAGGGAATAAACAATAAGGATTTTTCTATCACCTAGTTTGTTTGCCTCCTTTAACCAAACTTCTCAGGTCAACAATATTAAGTAGTAGAAGACAGTCCTAAGTAAAGTCCCATAGGATAACAGGGAAAGAAGTTAAAAAAAACCACTATTTTGATGTAAAAACAAAAAAAAAATTATGTGCATGGCCAAAGTCAAGAATGCTGTCCAAAGCCACAGAATCATAGAAAGTAGAACCTGTGTGTAACAGAACCAGATAAAAATAAGAATAGAGGAAATGCGTTCAAACCCCACCTGTCATTTGCTACCTGTGTGACTTGGGTCTCAGTTTCTCATCTGTACAATCAAAGGATTTAACTGGATGACGTTTGAAGTTCTTTTAAGCTCTACATCAATGATCCTTTGACACATCATACTAGGCATGGTTTGCGAAAGCATAGATAGGATACTAACCACTGAATTCAATTTATAGATTGAAAAAGATTTACAGGTCATCTGATCCAATCTCCTTCACTTTACAGATGAGAAAACTGAAACCCAGGGAAGTAAAATAATATGGCCAAGTTCATATAGCTAATAAGTGACATAGGAAGAATCCAAGTCAGTAAATCATAAATCAATAACTGTAAGGAACCTCAGAGGCATCTAGTCCAATCCCCTCATTTTGTAGATGAGGACACTGAGGCCCAGGGATGTATAATCACTTGCCCAAAATCACATAACCCAGGGCCTCTGACTCCAGAGCCAGTTCTCAGATTCAAAGGCCAGTGCTCTCTCCACTACACTACACTACACTGCTTTACATGTCTTCTATTCTGACCTTTTGACAAGAACATACCAAAGTAGCTTGCTCAGTCATTTTTCAGTTAGGTCTGACACTTTGTGATACCATTTGGAATTTTCTTGGCAAAGATACTGGAGTGGTTTGCCTGTTTCTTCCCCAGCTCATTTTATGGCTGAGGAAACTGAGGTAAACAGGGTTAAGTGATTTGCCTAGGGCCGAAGTACCCAATCTTATTTGGCCTCCCACCCCCTTTAAAAAGAGAATACTTAGCACCCCTCTGGAAATCTTTAATGTTTTTTTATTTGCATAATTTCAAAAAAATAAAATATATTTTTAAAATGATGCATTTAAATTTAATAAGTTATTGTAAATTTGTGGTTTTTTTCTTGCATTGAAATTTTGATGATGCGACAAGTCATTACAGGCACCCATTCCTGTCAATTCACGCTGGATTTCCCAACAATGCACGATGCAGTCACCTGCCAACACCTGCTTGTTAAGACCTATTGGTGGACTTGGCCACTGATTGGATATAACTTGCATTTTGTGTGTTTATTTGGAAAATAACATAATTGCTACACCTTTAACTCTGTTACACAATAGATGAAACAGGTAAGAACAGCTTTTCAAAATTCTCTTCTCTCCTTATGCTTCCTCCACCCCCTTATTTTTAATTCAATCCAACCATCCAACTGTGCCTGAGGCTACTACCCCCCCCTTCATTGTTCCAGCACCCTCCAGGGGGTAGTATTGCCCACTTTAGGAACCTCTGGCTAGGGTCACACAGCTAGTAAGTATCTGAGGCTGCATTTGAGCTCAGGAAGATGAATCTTCCTCACTCCATGCCAGGCATTCTATCCACTTCACCTTCAAGCTGCCCAGCTCAGACCTGAAGTAAATCACCCAATTCCTGTGGACTTCAGACCCCTCATCTTTATAAGCAGGAGATTAGAAAAGTATTTTGCAATTGCTGTTGGATAGCAAATGCCAGTTTAAGAAAATTTTTTTGTCTTTAAAGCTTTTACTACCATATGTTTAATTAAAACCTATATAGTATTTAATGCTTCCCTTCTTCCTTTTTCTTATGTTCTGAACCTCTCTCCAGAATTTTATTTTTTTTTCCATTGTTTCTAATCTCTGCTGTAGAGCAAGGACAGGTTGGAGTAGGCCAAGGCAGAGATTAAGATGGATTTCTAGTATAATATATATTTTAGTTTGAGAGAAAATGACTAAGGGATCTCTGAGGGCCATACAGTTTTGACATCCTATGATTCATTGTTCCTTATTTCCTACAATCTGAATGACCATAAGATATCAGCTAGAAAGGGAGGAAAAGGCTTAAGAGGCCAATTCAGGGTCACAAAAACCCTGGTTAATCCCATCCCTCAGTCAGGGCTAGATGATGACTCTGCTAAAGCAGAGTTTTGGGCTGGTCTTACTGAGAATTTTCCATTTGCAAATCAGTCATTTGGTGGCAGTGAATATCATTTATTATGAAGGCAACCTCTAATTACTCGAAATGCACATTAAACTTTATAGCAAGTATTCATCAAATCAAATAAATTACTCTTTCTTCCTGTTCTGCTCTATTTCTTTAAACATTAGTAAGCAGAGCTCATTAACGTTCCTTGAAGCTGTTTATGCTACCCCTTTATCTTTAGTTTGAAACAAATGTTTAGTTCCTTCAGACTATATATACATATCTCTCACTATCATTACCTAATCTATCTATCCAGGCAGCTAGGTTGCACAGTAGGCAGAGTGCTGGACCTGAAGTCAGGAAGACCTGAGTTCAAATGTGATCTCAGACACCTACTAGCTGCATGACCCTGGGCAAGTCACTTAACCCTGTTTGCCTCAGTTTCCTCATCTGTAAAATGAGCTGGAGAAGCAAATGGCAAACCACTCTAGCAACTTTACCAAGGAAATTCCAAATTAGTTTATGAAGAGTCAGACATCATGGAAACAACTGAACAACATCTATCTATCTATCTATCTATCTATCTATCTGTCTATCTATCTATATATCTCTTATATAATCTGAAGGAACTAAACATTTGTGTGTGTGTGAATGTTTACACACAGATATATGTATATATCAAACATGTGTTTTTTTGTATATACATGTGTCTGTCTGTATACAAGGAACATATATATATATATACACACACATGGGTATATGTGTATGTATAGGTAAACATAGGCAATTTACATAGGTGTACCTATATGCCTATATTTCTGTGCATATATTCACACAGTTTGTATACATATACAGCTATGTATATGAAATGGAGCCCTGGAGTAGTGTCTAAAGATCTATTCTAATAGTTGAAAAGATCTGGGTTCAAGTTCTGTCTTTGATGTATCTGGCACAAGTTACTTACTTGACTTTGCAGGGCCTCCAGGCAGCTGAAAACCTAAGTTGTGACATTTATTGCAACTTGAAGAAACAATGTAGTCCAATGGAAAGAACACTGGCTCTAGAGTCAGGGGATACATGTTCAAATCCTAGCTCTTTCACCACCTGCATGACCTTGAGCCAATAAATTAACCCCTCTGCACCCCATGACCTGGTTTTGACTTTCTGCTGTGTCATCTGCCAGCTCAGTGACTTTGAACACGTCACTTCCTTCCCCTGAGCCTCAGTTGCCTCATCTGTGAAATGAATGTGTTGTTCTAGATTGCCTCTGAGGTACCCAGCTCTAGATCAATGATGTTAGGGCTCTACAATTCTATGAGAAGGTTGTGATCTGCATTGAAAGAGGGGGCATTTTCTCACAGGGAGTTCCCTACGTCAATGAAATCACAGGTCTAGACAAAAAACAAAAACAAAACGCTGCAGGGCAAATCTTACATGTAGGGAAAAGAGTCATTAAAGGGGGAAACTTCTTCTGCCCCTCAAATATTACATCAGAAAAATTCCACTTGATTCATTGGATACAGGGAGGAGAAAGGGGGAGGGAGAGAATAAGCATTAACATAGTGCCTACCATAAACTAGACACCATGCCAAGTACTTTTTTCAAATATTTCATTTTTAACCTCGTAACAACTCTGAGAAGTAGGTGCTATTTACAATTGAGGAAAGTGAGGCAACCAAAAATTAAGTGATTTGCCCAGGGTCACACAGCTATTATGTATCTGAGGCTGGATTTTAATTTAAGTGTTCCTCAATCCAGGCCCAGTGTTCTATTTGCTGTACCACCAATATTACACCTGAAATTCTATTAATTATCTTGGATTGATCTCCTTACAGGCCTTTTTAAATGTAAATACTCCTGAGAATATGGAATAAATTTACCAATGGGTAAATTTACCTATCCTTTTTCCATTAAAGTGGGGTCAAAGATGAGCTAAAACTACTGGGTTCTTGGGAGCTAGGATGAGGAAGGGGAGGTGGAAGGCATTAGGAGTAAGATTCCTGAAAGGAAGAAATTCAGTGTGGAAGATAAACTTTACATTTTCACAATTTTTAGGAACAGCTTAGTCTTATATTCAGCATAAGGAGTTAGTTTTAGAACCATTTAGATATCATGTCACTGAGAGGATCGAGAGAACCTTTTTTTTTGGAGGGGGAAGGCAGGGCAATTGGGGTTAAGTGACTTGCCTACAGTCACACAGCTAGTAAGTGTGTCAAGTGTCTGAGGCCGGATTAGAACTCAGGTCCTCCTGACTCCAGGGCCAGTGCTCTACTCACTGTGCCACCTAGATGCCCCGAGAACGTTCTTATAGTATCAGTTTACCTATAATAAAATCCTGAGGTGTAGACCTTTACAACAATATCACAGTACAATGCTGGCAAATATATATTTTTAAAAGGCTTGTTTATTTTTCTCTGTAAGAAGATGTTATACATGATCACTTTTTGTGTCCTCTGAGAATAACAATGACAAATATTCAAATCATAATTCCAGATACAAATCAAGCAAAGAAAAGCAATATGGTCCATAAGATTGAATGTACTCCACAATTTTGTGCATAGATAACTATATATTACCATGTAGTACTCTCTAATTTTTCTCTTATATGAGGATGTAAGCTTTTAAGGGCAAAGACTGTACTTTACATATACTTCATATCTCCCTCAGTGCTAAGCCAATAGATATTCTTTGACTAAATGACCAAAGGACCACAATATCAGAATCAACGTTGTTGTATTTTACTCTCCTAACTCCAAGACTTGGCAAAAACTCATTCTTATTTTTTGGCTACACCTCTTCCTACACTGACTTAGGAAAATCGAATTGATCCTTTTTCTAAAGACTAACAGATTGAGAAGTGGGTGGGAGGATATATGGAAATGACTATGATTTTGAAACAAAATTTATCAAATAAAGAATAAAAGAATTATCAGTATAGCAGCAATGATGGTAGGACACATGCCCTAGCTCTTTGCTAAAAGACATGGGCAGGAACTAAGCCAAAGTGGTAGAGTAGGAACATAGCTGGGCTTTCTCCAACTACTCCAACAATGATCTGGGAAAACAGAAGACTGAAGAGTGATTGGGAAAACAAAGGAGGAACTATAGTGGGTCATTTTTCCAGGCTAGGATCACAAATTCTAGTTACAGGCAAGTTACACCAAGGTAAAATTGTGAAATATGGTTGGGCTGGAATCATAAATTCAGCACCCAAAACTCTAACCTGGATGAACAGCACAGGGATACCTAGAGCTGATCTTGAACTCAGGCCCAAGCCAGTAGCACAAGGTCTCTCAGAGGGAGTAGGATGGTGAACTAAGCACTAGAGATCCTAGCTAGACCAGCAATGTGGATCTCTGGAAGAATTCATAAACAGAAGAGTAAGAAGTATGATGCCAAGGATGCCTGAGACACAGATCGGAAAGAAGGAAAGAAATGAGTATTTATTAAGTGCCTACTATGTAAAAAGAACTGTCCAGATGGCTTTACAAACATCTCATTTGTTCCTCCAACCCTGGGAGGTATTATTATCTCCATTTTACAACTGAGAAAACTGAGGAAGACCAAAGGCAAGAGAGTTTCCTAGGGTCACCCAGCTGGCAAGTGTCTGAGACCAGATTAAACTCAGGTCATTCTAACTCCAGGCCCAGTGCTCTATCCACTGCAGTACCAAGCTGGAGAATAACTGCAAAACATCTGCAGGCAAATCCTCAAAGAAAAACACAACTTGACCAAAAGATCAACCATAATTCTTAGAAGAAATGATGGGAAGCTTAAAAATGATGCTAGTAGAGGGAAGAATTGCAAAGAAATGAGGACTATGGAGGAGAGACTTAGAGAATTAAGAGCTTGGCACAAGAGGTATTGAGGGAAGTGAAGGCTCTAGAACAACAAGTAATAGTGGGAACTGAGACTCAATTCTGGATCTAGCTTAGTTTCCTTTCTATTCAGTTATACATCTAGTCCAATTTCTGTCTTGTGAGAAAACTTTATTCAAATGTGAGACAATGTAAGAAAATGTTATTGCATTGTTTGAACCTAGCCCTGCATGGCTGGGAAACTAAAATACCTCTACCCCCTGCTTACAGACCTTTAACTAAGGACCTAAGTTATGTTGACCAGAAACCTAGTCAGATACAAAGATTGATGCAAGGAGTTTTCTCACAATTATATCTCACAAGCAACCCATATGTCTCATCTAAAAACTGGCCCCATACTAGTCAATTAGTTATTGTTTCCATGTTCCTTTGATTTAATACAGACACTTGGGGGGAGTGGGACAACTCATTTTCTGATTTCATGGAATTTCACCTGTTTGCTCTCCCCTACCCACCCAACTTGGAAAGTTCCTAATCTTTCTTCCAATTAGAAATCAGATTACCTGATTTTGTATCCTGGTTAATGGTTTTCTTTTAATTAATTGGTCTTATTTGATTAATTGTTCTTAATGCATAAAAATCTGTCTCCCCCTATATTCAGAGTTCAGTGCCGAAACCGAGGGGGCCTGGTCCCAATCTGTTACACAATTGGTGCACTGCTTACTCAATTAATATATTTGGACATTTAAACCTTTGTTTACTCAGTTATTTCATCTTTCACCCACCAAGTACAAAACCTTAATCAAATAATATAATCTATGAAAATCAGAATGGACCAAACAGAAGTTAATGACTCCATGAGACAATAAGAAATATTAAAAACAAAGTCAGAAGATTGAAAAAGCTGGAAAAAATGTTGCAATTTAGTCTCTACCCACCCCAAAACTGTTGAGGTTTCATGATGTGTTGTGGTAGAACCATTTCAAAGAATTCAGAGACAGAACACCTCTAATCCAACTATAGGCATTTATTGAGATTGATGCCTCTCATGAAATGGTCTAAGGTCCAAGAGGAACCAGCAACTTCAGAGAAAGCAAGATGGATTTTAATAGGGTAAAGAAGCTAATTGCACAATAAAAATTTACACAGAATATAGGAATATGATTAATATTAAAAAGGCAGAAAGAGTTTCTTAAGGTATTAGGAGGAGGAGTCCCTTCTATGGTCTGGTGGTCAAGCATTCTGGTTGTGCTGCCCTCTAATTGGCTAGCTATTGTGGTCCTGTCTGGTCAAGACAGATAGTTAGATATTGTGGTCTTGTCTTGAGCTAGATGGATGATGTGATTGTGGTTGAGTACAAGAACACACCTGTTCAAATATGTGGAATGGGTCTGGGGGCAGTAGCTAGCTAGAGGCTGTGGTTGGGATCCCATCACATGGACATGCCTGTTGTTTCTGTGAGAGCTATGAGTTCATGGACACACCTGTTCTAGTGAGCAGCGAGGCATATATGAAGGAGTTAGGATATTGAGTGTGTGAGGCAAGGAGTGGCTAGGTAGGTACAGTGGGCCTGCTGTGCAGTGTGGCCTATAAGGAAGTTCAAATATTGGGGATGGGGGCAGCTTTATTAGGATTCTATCAAAAATATATGGTGTCTCATATCAAAAACAACTGACCTGGAAGATAGATCAAGGAGAGATAATTTAAGAATCACTGTATGACCTGAAAAATGTGACCAAAAATGCTCTGGATATTATTATTTTAAAATCATAAAAGAAAATTCTCCATGTATCTTAGACCTCAGAGGGCAAAGTAAAAACAGAGGTCACCAGTCATCTCCTGAAAGAAATGCCCAAATAAAACCTCTCGGGAACATTATAGTCAAAACCCAGAGCTTTCAGGTCAAAGAAGTAGTACTGCAAACAGTCAGAAAGAAAGAGTTCAAGTACCACGGAACCATATTCAGGATAATCCAGTATCTAGCAGCAAACACTACCAAGAAGCAGAGAGCATAGAATAAATAAAATATTTCAAAAGGCAAGATAACAACCTAATGTTACAACAAAGAGTAATCGACCCAGCAGAGCTGAGTAAAATCCTATTGGGACAGGTGTGGGATGGGGAGGAATGAACCTTTAAGGAAATATAAGACTTCCAAGCATTCCTGATAAAAAGACTGAAGCTGAATAGAAACTTTGAACTACAAGCATGAGTAAAGACAAACAACTATATATATGTATGTGTATATATATGTATGTATACATATATATATATACAATATGATATATATATACACATGTGTGTATAAATAAGTATACAATTGTAATAAATTTATATAAGGATGAAGTTCGTGTATTCTAATGGGGAGAGGAGAGTGATAAAAGCACCTCCTAATAATTATAATGTCACCAGGGGTCATAGAGAGAATCAAATAAGATGGAGGACTAGGAAGTGGTTTTTGTTTTGTTTTGAATGATTTAAAAGCAGTAAGGACTGGGAAAGGGGAAGGACATTCTTGGGTGAAAAAAAGAGTTAAATGGGGGGAAACATCTTACATGTTCATATTTTACAGTGAGAGGAAAAATAAATACTTAATTATTAAAAAATAATTAAAAATAAAGGACATTGGCAAAAATATGTAATTCTTCATGCATCAGACATACGAATAGATTGTTATGTGGATGTAAATAGGCAGGTGCTTACTATTTTCTGGCACTCTGGTAAGTATGGGGAATAAAAATAAAAGCAAAAAATAACAGACCCTTCTCTCAGTATATAAACAGAACATGAGAAGTGTTGGGCTAAGGGCAAAACATCCAGAGAGTCTGGTAAGCTGATAAACTCACTACCTCATGAGACATCTTTACTTTTTGGACAGCAGAAAGTGCTTTTCTTGTAACTTAGTGGAACTAATTCTGCCTTCTAGAACTACAAAGAGTAAGTGCAATCTCTCTTCCTCGTGAAAGATTTTTAAACATTTGAAAACAGTTATTGGATTTTCCATAACAATGTCTCATCTCTATCCAATTGCAGGAGCAAGTTTCTTCTCCAGGAAAAACGTGCTCCCAGATCATTCAACTCCTCCTCTTATGGCATGGTTTCCTTGCTGCTGGATTGGTTACCTTCTTTTGGATATATGCCATCTTTCCAATGACCCTATCATAAAGTGATGCCCAGAATTAGACACATTACTTCAGTTCACTAGTGCAGGGTACCATGGGGTCATTACTTTTCTTGTTGAACATTATATACTATTCCTGTCTGGCACTCTAGACTATAGATAAACTGGCCTCCTCCTTGTTCCCTGTACATAATATTCTGTCTCTTGTTTCTGATTTTTTGTGCAGACTGATGCCCATGCTTGGAGTGGTCTCATTCTTCACCTCCAGCTCCTAGAAACCCTAGATCCCTTTCAAGGCTCAGTGCAAGAGCCACCTCCCACTTAGGACCCTTCCTAAGCTCCCTACTCTTTCCCATCAAATATTATTTGTCCTTATATGTGCTCTACAGCTACATATCTGTGTATATATTTTATCTCTCTAGTAAAAGGCAAACCCTGACAGGCAAGAACTTTTTTTTCTTTTTGTCTTAGTGATTCCGGTGCCTATCACAGTATCTTATATATAGAAGGTGAATAATAAGCTCCTATTCAACTAAACACTATTTCTCAACCCCTTTCCTTTCTTTTTGTTAGGTAATTGGCTACTGTTTGCAAAGGGATTTGTTGGAAGAGATCAATCATTTCTAAACTAAAGCACCTGGGCTGCCTAATACTAGTTAAATAACAACCTCACTGACAGGTCTCCTTGATGCCATTTTATGGTAGAATTTATATTGCTTGGTGAAGATCTGCTTTTTCATCTACAGCTTGTTTCTGTGTTTACACCTGCCATGAAGTTACCCCTGACTGTATTCTTTTGTTAGCTCACAGTACTAAAAATGACTTGACTAGTAAATCAGTGAATGATGCATTGGGTAGGAACATCCTTTGTCATCAAATTATAGGACTTACAATAATCCTTTATAACAGAATAACAAAGCTAGAAGACTTAGAGTTTCCATTGTAAAAACCATTTTTAAGATCAAGTCTAATCTACAAAACAGGGCAGCTAAGTGGTTCAGTGGATAGAGCATTGGGCTTGGACTCAGGAAGACATCTTTGTGAGTTCAAGTCCAGTCTCAGACACTTGCTAGCTGCCTGACCCTGGGGAAAGTCACTTTACTTGCCTTAGTTTCCTCATTTGTAAAATGAGCTGAAGAAGGAAAGGGCAAACCCCTCTAGGATCTTTGCCAAGAAAACCCCAAATGGGGTCACAAAGAACTGTATACAATTGAAAAATGACTCGACAACAACAATAATCTACAAAACCCTCTGAAAGGTTTTCCAGGTGGGACAGAGGGATGGTATAAAGTAACTTTAATGTATTTTATTAGTCAAGAGTGCAAAGGTATAGAAAAACCATGAACTAAATAAGAAATGATTAAGAAAGAAAACATTCTTTTATCACTGCCACTAAAGCAGAATTGGAGTCATCTGATAGCCAAAAGAGAGTGGGAAGGGAAATTGGAGGAAGAGGAAGGAAGGGAGGACTCCAGAAGGTTCTACAGATCAAAGGATGCCAGACATTTACACTGCAGAGCATCTCAGAATGAATCTGACCCTGAGGATAAAAAATCATCATAATGTGCCAGGTAATATCATCATAACAGAGAAAGTTGTATGGGTGACAGATTTCTGGAACACCCCCTCAATTCAGATTCTTAAGGCAGAGATTCTTAAGAGGGAGTTATTTATATGGTAGGTGCTTATACATATTTGTTGAACTGAACTGAATTAAATGGCTTTAAAAATGTAAGCAAATGAATAAGACTTTATTCCCCAAATCCTTTCAACACTAAAACATCCGTCTCAAAATCCTGGCCAAGAAATGTAGGGATTGACAAGCTGTTAAATATGCAAAACATTTTAAACAACTTATTTAATATGAAAAATCTTTTTATTATTTTATTAAGATGGCAATTTTTATATAGGACTTTTGTATTGAAGGACTGTGGTTATTGTTGAGCCTATGGTGACCTTTGTAAAAGGCTTTTTATGGTAGAAGGCTAAAATTTAACAATAAACTAAATTCAACAAGCATTTACAACTACCTACCTTGTTAATCTTCCAAAATATTTTAATGGAAATGTTAAAATAAAAAGCAATACAGCCAACTAAACTGCTTGGAAAATGTTTATAATACTTTATAATTATGATAAAATATCATAACATTTTCCATATTTCCTTCTAAGCCCTCATTAGGATTCTTTGTCCATTTGTTCTCATCTACCACTCACTTTTTCAAGCCCTTGCAATCTGGCTCCTGTCATCACTACTCAACTGAAACTGCTTTTTCCAAGGTCACTAATGATCTATTTATGCCTAATTCTATTGTCCTTTTCTTGGTCTTTATCCTTAACCACTCTGTAGCATTTGAAACTACCAGTCACCACTTCCTTCTGGATACTTATTCCTTTCTGAATTTTTGTGACACTGTTTTACTGTGGTTCTCTTCTCACTTGTCTGAGAGATCCTGCTTAGATTCCTTTGTGCTATCACTGTCCATATCCTCTGTTGGGTAGATGTATCCCAAAACTCTGACCTTCATCCTCAAATCTTCTTGCTCTACAGTATATATCAGGGGTGGAAAACCTGTGGCCTTGTGGCCACATTTCCACGTCCTTAAGTATGGCCATTTGACTGAATCCAAACTTCACAGAACAAATCCCCTTAATAAAAGAATTTGTTCTGTAAAACTTGTACTTACTCAAAAGGCTGCACCCAAGGACCTAGAAGGACATGTGGCCTCAAGACCACAGGTTTTCCACCCCTGGACTCTTTTGGTGAATTCATCAATCCCCATCAGATCAACTGTCATCTCCATAAGGATGACTCCCCAAAGTACATATCCAACCTTCATCTTCTCTTCTGACCTTCAGGCTTGCATCACCAATCACCTGCTAGATATCTCTACCTTCTTTTCCCATAGTCATCTCAAACTTACAATATCCAAAACAGAAATCATTATCATTATCACCAATCACCTGCTAGATATCTCTACCTTCTTTTCCCATAGTCATCTCAAACTTACAATATCCAAAACAGAAACCTATTTCTCCTCCTAACTTCCATATTTTTATTAAGGTCACCATTATTCCTTTCCACACTTTAGGATTAACCCTCAATCTTCTCTTTCTTATTCATCCTCTAACTCCAACTAATTCCTGTCTTGTTGAATCTAATTCCACAACACTTCTCATATACATCCCTTTCTCACAACTCACATCACAATCACCTTAGTTCAGGCCCTCTGACCTGTACTATCATAACATAATTGGTCTCTCTATATCCAACCTATATTCAATAATATCTTTTCAGAAAAAGTTGCCAAACATATTTCTAAAACAGAGGTTTGATCTTGTCATTCCCCTTCTTAGGAAACTTTAGTAGTTTCCTATCCCTTGCCTTTTACGTGTGTGTCCAGAGTGCCAAGCACAGTGGCTGGTATATATTAGGCCCCTAATAAGTTGTGCATTTATTAAGCATTAATAATATGCTGGACTCTGGGAGTCTGAGAGCACAAAAAAAAACCACAACCCCACAAGAATAGTCTTTGTCCTCAAGGAGCTTATAATCTAATGGGGAAAAACATAGACAGATTAAAACTGTAAGATAAATTCAATGTAGATGGAAGGTTACCAGAGGGAATGGCACTAACAGCTTTTGATTGGTTTTCTCCCTATGCTGTTAGAGACAAGAGACAGCATCATTACACAGTGGACAGAGAACTGGCCTCTGAGCTGGGAAGACCTGTGTTCATACCCTAACTTTGAAACTTTCTGACTGCATGACTGTGGTCAAGTCATTTTATCTCTTAGTACCCTGGGAAATTCTTTAAGACTTTTAGTTGCAGAGGAGAGGGACCTCAGATGCAGAACTACATTGCTGGGTGCTCTCTATATCAATGAAATCACAAGACCAATCCTTATGACCCTATGGTCATAGTTATTATGTACTTCATTCTTCTTGTTCTGTTTTTCTCTTGCTTTATTTTGCAAAAGTTCCCCCCCACACACACATTTCTTTGTATTCTTCATACTTGCTCTCAATTTCTTTAGAATATTGTTTACACTGATGTACTACAGTTTCACCATTTACCTATCATATTGGCAACACATCCATACCTTGGGAGCTGCATTTGGTGATTTGTAATGTAAAGAGAAAGAGGTCACATAGAAGATGATGGAAAAAACAGTAGAAAGGAAGAGGGTCTAGTATGGGGGTGGGGAACCTGTGGCCTCAAGGCCCTATGTGACCCTCTAGGTCCTCAAGTGTAGCCCTTTGGCTGAATCCAAACCTTAATAAAAGGATTTGTTTTGTAAAACTTGGACTCAGTCAAAAGGCCTCACCCAAGGACCTAGAAGGCCACACATGGCCTCAAAGCTGCAGGTTCCCTACCTCTGGAGTATTACCAAGTCTTAAGCCATAATTATCAAATCACAAAACAGTAATCACCAAAACTATTTTGTACTAGTGAAAAGATAGAAAAGCTAATTAATGTCAAAGACTAGACAAGTCATATAATTTGTCTGTCTCTCTCTTTCCTCTCAACTTTCAACATACTCCATCACAAAAGCTCTTAGATCCTATTCATTCAGTCAATAAATGATCTATATTCCCACAAATACATTGAGGTATAGAATCTCATCATTCTGCTGAACTGTATCAAATGGGCACCAGCCTTAGAGGAACATACTCATATTCTTTTATGTAAAGTACCATATAAATCGGTGTTGTCATTATAGCAGCTCTGAACACAACTTCCAGTTATGGGTAGCTAAGTACACCTTTCATATTCCACATATGCTTTATAATTTACATATCTACAGAGACTATAAGTAAAATTTGCTACAATAGATATCTAAAGTACGGAGTTCTTCATTCTGGTTCCCTGGGGATACAAATATTAGGGAAAAGCTGAGGGGATAATAGTCAAGATGTCTACCACTACCACAATGACATCACACCCTCTGGATAGAGGCAGATACAAGATTGGCCTCCATGGTACTTTCTAAATTCAAACAAGGCTAAAAGCCTTCTTGCTGTCAATGTAACCCAAGGTTGGGTCTGGGGAGAACTGTCAAGAGAACCAAGTTTGTTGTGGCATTGGTTCATACTAATCATCATTTCCTTTCTTTGTCCTTTTTCTTTTATTTCCCTCCCCAATGGCAGTATCTTCATGTTTGCCTCTGGGCTATTACTACCTAATTCTGTGATGGTTCCTTCATTATACTGCAAGTTTTTGAATCTTCCTTCAAAGAATTATAGGCTCCCTGGGTTGAAAGGAACCTATCCAGTCTATACCTGAACAGGAATACCTGGAGTGAGTTCTCATCTCACTTTCACTTGATGATTTCCAATTAGAGAATACTTCAATGTCATCCTTCATCAAAAGCGCTTTTTTGTATTATGTTCCCTTAGGTTAATGGATTGATTACTTAGGTCATTGTTCTTCCCAGATTTTAATTTTAAGTGGTCATTCAATGCTTCCACATAATGAAGTATTGTAATGGCAAGCAAAGTGGGACTTTTTGCTATTTTTTTCTTTTGGAGTACTTCTCAGCACTAAGGCAATCAAATGCCTTTGATTGTCTTGCCTTTGTTTGAATCAAGAGTCTTTGATGACCTGCTTAAGTTACAAGAAAGCCTAAGTCACCTGAATTTCAGTCACATGGTTGTGATGCCCTCTAACCCCAAAGAAGTGTACATATGCTCTGAGATTAGCATTTTGCTTGGAGGCTCACTCATTGGAAGAGTGTTTGTATGATTTGGCTAGATGAGACTTTGGGTAGCTGTTAAGGAGCCTCCTGGCTTTGAAAACCCAGATGTTGGTGCTTCTCACTCTGGTAACTATGTGTGTATTGCTATGGTCAGACATTTAGAAACCTGTCTGTTGATTTGTGTTATTTTCTCTGCTTGTAATTTCTGTTTGTGTTTCCTCTGAAGTTCAGGGTGCAGACTTTTCCTGCTGAACTAAGTGAATGATATATGTATGTTTAATTTAAGTGAAAGTGTAGTCAAAAGAATGCAAGATGTAGAGACAAAAGAGGTTTGGATTTGAATCTCAGATCCAATATTTGTTGTTTTGTGGATGTGGGCAAATCAATTGGCCTCTCTGAAAAGCTCTTTCCTTATTCATAAAATGGGGCAGTAATGCCTGTAGTTATCTTCCACATAATTTTTAAAAGTACTCAGAAGGTGGTCATGAGGCTCAAATGGAATATCTGTAAAACATTTTCGTGCAACTTAAAATATTCTGTAAAAGTTATAATTATTTAATATTTCATCTATCTCTAATATCCTACTGTTATAGCTCTAATATCCAACTTCACTCAGTTCCATGAAGGTAAGGACAATATCAAAGGTAAACTTGAATCTCCAGGACCTAACGAAGTGTACTGCACACAGTCACTACTTTAATGGAAATGTAACTTAGCCTAAGTGTCTGGAGAGCCAGCCTTGAAGCCAGGATGATCTGGAGGTGTTCAAGTCCCACCTCCAATGAACACTGATTGTGTGATCCTGGGCAAATAACTTAACCTTTTAGGGTCTTAGGCAACTGTAAGACTATACATGCAAAGACGGTGTCAGTTTACATTGGTAGAGTGAGTTTCCTCACCTAGAAGTGGTATAAATGAATCACAGTTCTAGTTCCTATCCCTAGCCTTTGATAAAAGTTAAATTTGACTCTATTATTTAGCAATGAGAGATTCAAAGGAGGAGCATCTATGCAGTCTCTCAAATTAGTCCACAGGGGCAGTTTTCTACACTCTAGATATACATATACATCCCACATAACTTTTGATACAGTGAATAGAATGTAGAGCCCAGTTTGGGCTTTGAAAAGGATAAGGCAGTCTTGAAAAGAATGTTTAAGGGGCAAGAATATCGACTATGCCCTGTGAGAAGACGCTGAAAGAATTTTCTAAGCCTAAGAAACATGTAAAAAAAGATCTCAGATTGAATACCATTTCCTCCCTTCACCCAATTCACTCATCCTCTCTCATTCCCATGACTATTTGCTCTGTAAAACAACCCAACTGTTTATTAGATTAAAATTGAGAACTGATTTCTCATTTCCCTTCTGAGACTGTAGAGCCGTGAAGTATTTTGTTTAAAAGCATATTGGGAGGTATAACAAGAGAAGCCAAAGGAAATTCATCTCTGACATGAGTTTTCTTTTGTTTTAGCTATACTCTCAATGTTATTTTAACATATTTGGATTGTGGATAGTGTAAGTTTGAGTGCCAAGATGAAATTATCCGCAACAGGCAAAAATGAATAACTTTATGCAGCATGAATCATGCAGAGAGCAACTAAATTCTCAACAGGCAAATTGGCAAAGAGAAGATATAGTGTTTTTGCTTGATTAGAAATGAAGCAGCCTATTTAAGGTGACTGATTTTAGGGTATGAGGTGGAGCAAAATCAGGAAGGAAATTTACATGGAAGTTACCAAATGTTAAAAGACAAAAAAAAAAATCTGCATTATGCAGGAACTCCATAGTGGGTTGGAAATCAAGCCTGGTCAGGTTCTCCTTTGAAACCCACCATCTTCCCTTACTACATGTTGGCCAAGATATTTTCATTCTCAGATGCATAGGTGTATCTGCTTGTGACAGTATATTTTCTTATTAATTTGATTGTGACATGGTAGAGTGGATAGGGCACAGGACTTGGAGTCAAGAAGATCCCAGTTTGAATCCTGCTTCAGATATTTATTAGATTTGTAACTCTGGGCAAGTCATTTAGTCTTCCTGAATGACAGGTTCCTCCTCTAGAAAATGAGAGGATTGAGAAAGACAGCCATTGATGTTCCCCCTTCAGCTCTAAATCTATGACCTTATGACTGTATCCAGTGTCATCCTGATCTGAAGTTCTAGATAAATTTCAAATGTGATGGTTCCTCTGTCCAGGTAACTCTCATGCTTGCAATGTGTTCTTGTAGTACAGCCAGACCATTTAGAGTTGTAATGACTTTTTTTGCCCAGAGCAAATAGTATGAAATATGCCAATAAATCAACTTTTTATATTTTTTGTAATTTTAAACTTAAATACAAAATAAGAAAAAACAAATACTAAAACTTAAGTGCAAAATAAGAAAAAAAGCATGTCGTGTGTACAGCAGAACATGAGAGAGGATTCAAAATATAAAGCAATAAATTTCCATTTCAAGAAATCCTATATGAGAAATACTACAGATTGTGTTCAGAGCTTTCCATCTTTTCTTTACTTCCTTATAGGTTTTATTTTGTCCTCTACTGTGCGCTTTATACTTTTTTTTATTTTCCCCCCTTCCCCCACTCCTCCAAGAAGGCTACAATTAAGTCTGCGGGTGGGGAGGAATGAATGGAGAGAGAGCTTTGGCTTCCCAAACTCATTATGGTTCTAAGTCCAGTGACATTTAGCTTGGCATAACCTGGTTCTGGTGTAAAGAGCTATGGCAGGAAATCTAGTACTTACCCTGCTATGGCTGTGTGATCTGAGTCAAGTAACCTCTCAATGCTTCTTTATCTTAAATACTGTGTATAGTGATTAGAGTACTGGGTTTGGAGTTGAATCATGCAGCCCTGGGTTCAAATCCCATAATAAGCATTATTAAGTATGTAATTAATCATTGCCAAGTCATTTAACATTTACATATAGCACCTACATCCAAGTGCTATTGTGAGGACCAAATGAGATAAACTTTATAAAGTAATTAGGACAGGGCTTGGTACATAGTAGGTACTTAATAAGTGCATGTTTCCTTCCTTCCCCTTGGAGCCTCAGTTTTTTAATTTGTATAATGGGCATAGAAATAGTCTACCTACCACATAGGGCTCTTGCAAGAAAATTACTCTGTAAACCTTAAAGCACTATATAAATTCAAGTTCTCTATTAGACAGGGCAGAAGAGCAGTAGAATTAAGTATATATATATATATATATATATATGTATATATATATATACATATATATATATATATATATGTATATATATATATATATATATATATGTCCTGTGAGATGAGCTAATGGTCAGCAGAAGTGGAGAGGATTACTGAGAAGAAACAGCCCTAATGATCTATTGCAAACTATTAATCACTAGAAAAATACTCCTCCCAAATAATGGAATATAAAGCAAACAGAAAATGGTCAATTTGGGGATTCATTCAGTCAGCTCTAAGTTAATAGTGTGTCTTCACCCTACCTTTCCTATTTACCTTTTGTAATAAGTAACTTCCCTGGACATTTAGGCACAGAATTGCAGGGGTAAAATTTTAGAAAGGAATTTCAAAGACTTCTGGTCTTACACCTCATGTACCTGATTGCTCTGAAAGGCAAAAAGTGCTTGTCAAATTAGTGAAATTGATGCTCCAAGTTAGGAATTCCTGATACTTTGGAACTTATGTTTGGTGGGCATTTGTGGCCCTTTCTTCTCTCTTCCTCCCTCAAAATATGCAATATGATAGAGTCCATCAAAAATTAAAGTAAACTTTATTTTGATCTGAAAGTTTAGGTAAACACTATAATATTTGGGGGTACCTTGGTGAGACACAAAAATAGGTATGTAATCACTGAGATAAACCAATCGTTTTAGAAGTTTCTCTAGTCTAATATTTCTTTTTTTTAATTAAGATTTTTTTTTTATTTTTAGTCAACAACACTCAGTTCCATGTGATTTTGACTTCCAGATTTTCTTCCCCTTCCTGCCCTCCTCCCTCCCAAGATGGCATGGAATCTGATATATCTTCTACATATAACTTTGCATTAAACTTATTTACACAATAGTCAAGTTGTAAAGAAGAATTATGACCAATGGAATGAATAATGAGAAAGAAGAAACAAAACCAAATAAAACAAAAACAAAAGAGAAAAAAACAAAAGAAAAAAAGGAGAGCAAATAGTTTGCCTCAATCTGCATTCAGACTTCATAGTTCTTTCTCTGGATGTAGATAGCACTCTCTATCATGAGTCCTTTGAAGTTGTCTTTGAACCTTGTTTTGCTGAGAAGAGCCAAGTCTATGAAGGTTAGTCATCACAGAATCCATATATCTGTGGTTGTGTATAATGTTTTCCTATTTCAGCTCTGCTCACTCAGCATTATATCATACAGGTTTTTCCAGGTTATTATGAAGTCCATATCTTCCCCATTTCTTATATCACAATAATATTCCATTACATTCATATGCCACAACTTGTTCAGCCATTCCCCTATTGAAAGGCATCCCCTTGATTTCCAATTCTTTGCTACTACAAAAAAGAGCCGCTATAAATATTTTTGTACATATGGGTCCTTTTCCCACTTGTGTGATCTCTTTGGGTTACAGCTCTAGAAGTGGTATTGCTGGGTCAAAGGGTATGAACATTTTTATAGCCCTTTGGGCATAGTTCCAAATTGCTCTCCAGAATGACTGGATCAGTTCACAACTCTACCAGCAATGTAACAGTGTTCCAATTTTCCCACATCCTCTCCAGCATTTATCGTTTTCCTGTTTTGTCATTTTAGCCAATCTGGCAGGATAGATGTGGTACCCAAGAATTGTTTTGATTTGAATTTCTTTAATCAGTAGTTATTTAGAACATTTTTTCATATGCCTATAGATATCTTTAATTTCTTCCTCTGAAAACTTTCAGTTCATATCCTTTGACCATTTCTCAACTGGGGAATGACTTGCATTCCTATAAATTTGGCTCAGTTCCCTGTATATTTTAGAGATGAGGCCTTTATCAGAGACACCAGCTGTAAAGATTTTCTCCCAATTTTCTTCTTCCCTCCTAATCTTTGTTGCATTGGCTTTTTTTATACAAAACTTTTCAATTTAACATAATCAAAATCATCCATTTTGCAACATTTTGCAATGCTCTCTATCTCTTGTTGTGTCATGAGTTCTTTGCTTTCCCATAAATCAGATAGGTAAACTATTTCTTACTCTCCTAAATTGCTTATAATACCAGCCTTTATTCCTAAATCAAGAACCCATTTTGACTTTATTTATGGTGTAAGATATTAGTCTATGCCCAGTTTCTGCCCTACCATTTTCCAATTTTCCCAGCAGTTTTTGTGAAATAGTGAATTCTTAGCCCAGAAGCTGGATTCTTTGGGTTTATAAAAGAATAGATTGCTATAGTCATTGACTACTGCATCTTGTGCACCTCTTATTCCACTGATTCACAACTCTGTTTCTTGGCCGTTACCAAGTAGTTTTGATGACTGCTGCTTTATAATACAGTTTAATATCTGCTATGGCTAGGTCACCTTCCCTAGCATTTCTTTTCATTAATTCCCTAGATTTCTAGACCTCTTGTTCTTCCAGATGAATTTTGTTATTACTTTATCCAGCTCTGTAAGATAATTTTTTGGTAGTTCAATTGGTGTGGCACTGAATAAGTAAATTAATTTAGGTAAAATAGTCATTTTTATTATATTAGCTTGGCCTAACCATGAGCAACCGATATTTTTCCATTTATTTAGATCTGACTTCATTTATGTGAAAAGTGTTTCATAATTATGTTCATATAGGCCCTGGGTTTATCTTGGCAGATAGATTCCCAAATATTTTATAGTGTCTACAGTAACTTTGAATGGAATTTCTCTTTGTATCTCTTGCTGCTGTGCTTTGTTAGTAATGTATAGGAATGTTGAGGATTTATGTGGGTTTATTTTATATCCTGCAACTTTGCTAAAGTTGTCTATTATTTCAAGTAATTTTTTACTTGATTCTCTAGGATTCCCTAAGTAAATCATCATATTGTCTGCAAAAAGTGATAATTTAGTTTCTTCTTTACGTATTCTAATTCTTTCAATTTCTTTTTCTTCTCTTATTGCTACAGCTAACATTTCTAGTACCAAATTGAATAGTAGGAGTGATAATGGACATCCTTGTTTCACTCCTGATCTTATTGGGAACGCATTTAGCTTATCCCCATTACAAATAATGCTTGTTGATGGTATTAGGTAGATGCTAGTTATACTTTTAAGGAAGGCTCCGTTTATTCCTATGCTTCCTAATGTTTTTAATGGGAATGGGTGTTGTATTTTGTCAAAGGCTTTCTCTGCATCTATTTAAATGATCATAGGGTTTCTGCTAGTTTTGCTGTTGATATGATCAATTATGCTGATAATTTTCTTAATATTGAACTAGCCTTGCATTCCTGGAATAAATCCTACCTGGTCATAGTGTATTATTCTCCTAATGAGTTGCTGCAATCTTTTTGCTAATATTTTATTTAAAATTTTTGCATTAATATTCATTAGAGAAATTGGTCTATAATTTTCTTTCTCTGTTTTGATTCTTCCTGGTTTGGGTATTAGTACCATATTTATGACATAAAAAGAATTTGGTAGAACTCCTTCACCTATTTTCCCAAATAGTTTATAAAGTATAGGATTAATTGTTCTTTAAATGTTTGATAGAACTCACATGTAAAACTATCTGGCCCTGGAGATTTTTTCCTAGGGAGTTCATGGATGACTTGCTCAATTTCTTTTTCTGAGATGGAATTATTTAGGTAATTTACTTCCTCCTCTGTTAACCAGGGCAGTTTCTATTTTTGTAAATATTCATCCATATCCCTAAGGTTGTCAAATTTATGGGCATACAATTGGGCAAAATAATTCCTAATTATTTTTTTAATTTCTTCTTCATTGGAGGTGAATTCACCCCTTTCATTTCTGATACTGGTAATTTGATTTTCTTCTTTCTTTTTTTAATCAAATTGACCAAAAGTTTGTCAATTTTATTGGTTTTTTTCATAAAACCAGCTCTTGGCTTTATTTATTAATGTAATAGTTTTCTTGATTTCAATTTTATTAATCTCTTCTTTGATTTTCAGTATTTCTAATTTGGTATTTAATTGGGGATTTTCAGTTCATTCTTTTTCTAGCTTTTTCAGTTGCATGCCTAATTCATTGTTCTCCTTTTTCTCTATTTTATTCATGTAAGCATTTAGAGATATAACACTTTCCCTAAGAACTGTTTTTGCTGCATCCCGTAAGTTTTGGTATGTTGTCTCATTATTGTCATTCTCTTGAATGAAGTTATTAATTGTTTCTCTGATTTGTTCTTTGGCCCACTCATTCTTTAGAATTAGGTTATTTAGTTTCCAATTAATTTTAGCTTATTTTTCCATGATTCTTTATTACAAATAATTTTTATTGCATCATGATTTGAAAAGGATGCTTTGACTACTTATGTCTTTCTACACTGGATTGTGAGGTTTTTATGCCCTAATACATAGCCACCTTTTGAGTATGTGCCATGTACTGCTGAGAAAAAAGTATATTCATTTTTATCCCCATTCAGTTTTCTCCAGAGGTCTATCATATCTGCCTTTTCTAAAATTCTATTCACCTCCTTAACTTCTTTCTTGTTTATTTTGAGGTTAGATTTATCAAGTTCAGATAAGGGGAAGTTGAAGTTCCCCCATCATTATAGTTTTGCTGTCTATTTCTTCTGGTAACTCCTTTAATCTTTCCTCTAAGAATTTGTATACTATACCACTTGGTGCATATATGTTAAAAATGATATTGCTTCATTGTTTACGGTGCCTTTTAGCAGGATATAGTGTCCTTCCTTATCTCTTTTAATTAGATCTATCTTTGCTTTTGCTTTGTCTGAGATTAGGATTGCTACCCCCACTTTTTTTTACTTTAGCTGAAGCACAATAAATTCTACTCCAGCCTTTTACCTTTACCCTATGTGTATCCCCCTGTTTCATATGTGTTTCTTGTAAACAGCATACTGTAGGATTATGGTTTTTAATCCATTCTTCTATCCATTTCTGTTTTATGGGAGAGTTCATCCCATTCACATTCACAGTTATAATTACTCTTTGTGTCTTTTTTCCATCCTCTTTCCCCCTGTTTATGCTTTTCTTTCTCCCTTCACCCTTCCATTCCTCAACAGAGTTTTGTTTTTGACTGCCACCTTCCTCAATTTACCCTCCCTCTTCATTCCCCTCCCTTACCTTACCTTTTTCCCCT
The DNA here is from genome assembly GCF_011100635.1 of Trichosurus vulpecula. NCBI lineage: Eukaryota > Metazoa > Chordata > Mammalia > Diprotodontia > Phalangeridae > Trichosurus > Trichosurus vulpecula. The sequence continues at coordinate 138,418,000 of NC_050576.1, read as the reverse complement.
CACTACTTCTTCCATCCCTTCTGACCAACCCCCTCCATTTTCTTTCCCTTTTACCTACTGCTTGTAGGACAAGTTTGATTTCTATACTTATCAGGGTATGCTATTCCCTTCTTGAACCAAATCCAATGAGAGTAAAGCTCAAATACTGCTCTTCTCCCTCCCTTCTTTCCCCCTACTATAATATGTTTTTGTGTCTCTTCATTTGATGTAATTTACCCTTTTCTACTACTACCTTACCTCTTCTCCCAGGACCATCCCTTTATATCTCTTAATTATATTTTTTATCATTATATCAGTCATTTTATACTGACCTCCACAGTCTATCAATATCCTCTTCAATTGTCATAATAAGTATGCTATTCTCAAGATCAACATTATACATATATATATTATATGTAAAGCATATATAAAACAAAATAATGCTATATACGGATGTAACTAATTAGCCTTATTTCTTAACTAGAGTTTTTTTCCCCCTGTTTACCTTTTTGTGTCTCTATTGAGTTTCGTATTTGGAGATCAAATTTTCCATCGAGCTCTGGCCTTTTCATCAGGAAGGTCTGGAATTCCCTTATTTCGTTGAATGTCCATCTCCTTGCCTGGAAAATTATGCTCAAATTTGCTGTGTAATTGATCCTTGGTTGTAGTCCAAGCTCCTTTGCCTTTTGGAATACCATATTCCAGTTTCTCCTGTCATTTAATGTAGAAGCTGAAAGAACCTATGTGATCCTGACTGTAGTTCCATGATATTTGAATTGTTTCTTTCTAGCTGCTTGCAGTATTTTATCCTGGACCTGGTAGTTCTGGAATTTGGCTGTAATATTTCTTGGAGTTTTCAATTTGGGATCTCTTTCAAGAGGTGATCAGTGGATTCTTTCCATGACAATTTTACCATCTGGTTCTAGGACCTCTGGACAATTTTCCTTAAGGATTTCATGGAAGATAGTGTCCATGCTGTTTTTTTTTTCATCATGGCTTTCGGGTAGACCAATAATTCTTAGATTGTCTCTTCTGGATCTATTTTCCGGGTCAGTTGTTTTTCCAATCAGATATTTCATGTTTTCTTCTATTTTTTCATTCTTTAGATTTTGTTTGACAGATTCTTGATGTCTCATAGAGTCATTAGCTTCTACTTGCCCAATTCTAATTTTGAATGTTTTGTTTACTTCCTTTAGCTTCTCTATCTCCTTTTCCATTTGGTTGATTTTGCTTTTCAATGAGACATTTTCTCCATTTATATTCTGATTCTCCTTAACCTTTTCATCAATTTTACTTTTTGAAGATTTGTTTTCCTCAGTGAATTGTTTTCCATTTTTTCTTTTACCTCTCTAATTTGGTTTTCAAAGTTCTCCTTGAGTTCTTCCAGGAATGCTTTTTGGTCTGGAGACCAGTTTACTTTCCCTTTTGAGGGTTCAGATGTGGTTATTGTGTCCATGCTGTCCTCTTCCAAATTGGTATTTTGATCCTCCCTATCTCCATAATACAAATCAACAGTCTTTGCCTTTTTAGCATGCTTTTTGTGTTATTTTTTCCCTCCTGGCTTCTAAAGTATATCGCTGTTTCTGAGGTTCATGGGGCTCCATCCCAAGTTTCTTGTGTTGGGATCTAGCTTTATGTTCTATGGCCTCTGGTTTCACGAGGTGTGGGGGAGGGGTAGTCTGGCTGCTGGGAGTCTCCTCTTCCCCCAGGACTGCTGTACAGCAGGGGTGGTCTCAGTTGTTGTCTGTGTTCGTGTCTGCCACTTCCCCTGGCTGTTCAAAGCCATGTCTGGGGTCCTGGCAATGATGTTTGTTAGCTCCACCCCCCTGGGGCTCAGTTACTCTTGTTATACTGAGGTGAGGGCTTTTGGGATACCTCTCTTCCTGCACTAGTCTCCTTCTGCCACCACAAGAAGGGCCCTCTCCCCAACTTCTCTCACTACTGAAGCCCCGCTTCCGGCTCCTCTGTTTCTCCTGATGTAGTATTCTCTGGGTTTAATCAAGCGAGGGATGAGAGCCATTTTACCTGGCCATCATGGCTCCAGGAAGTTCAAGAAGGTGAGTTTCAAATCTTTAGATTGTGGGTTGGAGGCCTCTGGGCTAGCTGCTCCTGCCACCACATGCTCTGAACTCCAATAGAGTAGCTGTAGCTGGTACTTCCACCCTGGGCCTGTCCCTGCTCCAGTGTTCCACTTGCCCAGCGCTCTCCCAGATTGGTGCACTGGCTGTATTCCTCTGCTGTTCCTGGTTGGTTTGGTCTGGTGCCCTTGCACATGCCCAGAGCTCCTACCCCTCTCAGTCTACTAGTGGCTTGTAACTCTCTCAAATCTGCTCAGATTTACTTTTTTAGATGTATCTGACAGAATTTGTGAAAGAACTCTGGTAGTTCCTTCCTTTCACAGTGCAATCTTCACTCCATCCCACTATTCTAATATTTCTTAGCATGTGCTAGACCATGATATACCAATGCATAACTAAATCTTAACAAGCATTTATTAAATACCAGCTATGTGCCAGGCATTATGCTAAGTGATGAAGATACAAAAAGATAAAATTTCCTTTTCTCTAAGAATTTGAAATCTAATGGGGGAAACAACATGCAAATGTTTCTGTAAGAACAAGATATGTGTGTATGTGTACAAATATACATATATATGCATGTATTTATGTGTATGTGTACATATATATGAATATGATAAAATAGAGATAATCAACAAAGGGAAAACACTAGCATGAAGCAAGATTGGGAAAGACTTCTTATAGAAGATGAGAATATTTGAGACTTGAAGGGATCCAAAGAAGTTAGGAGGTGGAGATAAGGAATGAGAGAGTTCTAGAAATAAGAAGTTAGAAGGTACAGGTAGGGAAGGAGAGAGTTCTAAACAGGTGAAAATGTCCAGAGCTAAGAGATGAAATATCTAGCTCAAGGAACAGCAAAGAAACCAGTGTTACTGGATCAAAGAGTGCAGTAGATGAAGTATAAGAAATACACCTTGATTATCTAACACCCCATTCTCCTAAATCTTGACTCTGTGTGACCTTAAATAAGTCATTTAACTTCTGAATCTCAATTTCCATATCCATAAAAGGAGAGGATTGGACTAGATGATCTCCAAGGACCCTTTTGGTTTTAAATTCTGTGATTCATTGACTGCTATCATGTTTCACCTCTGAATATTCTTCCTTAGGCTAAATGGATGTGAAGTATTTTCAGTTCCCAGTTCATATTTTTTAGACTTGTTGCTTTGTTTTACATTCTTTTTAAGCATGCATCGTTTACTATCTAGCAAACACCTTGCCATTGATTCTTTACCTGTAAAATGAATAGGACATGATGCTATTACTGAGAACATCTTAATCAAGCTGTGGTGACCCAAGTTGAGTTCAGTGTTTGGTTTGTTGTTGGAGAAATCTCTGGGTAAAGTGTTTCCTCTATGTTATACTTAACACTAATTAGGTATTCTTGAGGCCCAAGCATCACAACTTTTACAATACAATCATAGTGCTGGTTCATAACCAGTGCACGGTCCTAAAATCTAATATAATTTACATTTTCTGCTTGTTTTGGCTAGGGAACAAAATGGATAACATTGATCACCTTCCTTTCAAGTGAAATTATGGCAGGTGGTAAGGCCAAAACAGTTCATTTGGAGGAACAGCATGGAAGCTTGCTACCAATAGAAAATTATATTGATTTGGCTCAGCCCCCTGAAATGGATATTCGGTGAAACTGTTTGGCTCACTATTTTTTAACAAAGTGTCTTTTATTTGTAACATACAAATAAAACCAATGCAAAAGGTTTGCTTTTTTCTCTTTGATTTCAGTGAGAAAAGAATTTACTAAGAAATATATATGTCTCAAGAGTAGGGGTCTAAAAAACAGAAAGGGTTAAAAAGAATCACACTCACCCAGGTATGTGCATACTCCCACTCACACATGTATACAGACACACCAACAGAAGTGACCCAGCATGAATCAAGTGTACAAATATACAGCATGTACATACAAATGTACAACAGGGAAGAAAACAAAAACTTTTCCTTACTCTTTTCTTCCATTAAAAATTCAACAAATTGCTGCATTTAATTCATTCAATTAATCCATTCAACAAGTATTTATTAAGCACTGACTCTTCTTCACCTCAATAAACTATGAATTCTAACCAAATTAGACCACCTATTGCTCCCTAATATTGTCTTATCCTCTCTCACCTCTCTGCATACACAGAAGTCACCATCCCCTGAAATATACACCTCTTCTGCATTTTCATTTAGTGAAATCTTCATTGTCTAATTTAGGTATTACATCTTTCATGAAGTCTTCCTTGATTCCTGCCTCCTCCCCCTGTGCCCAATTGGCCTCTTCCTTCTCAAATTTTTCTATATTTTGTCCTGGTTTCCCTGTTTCCCATATCACCTTCTATGTCTATACCTTCTATATCATTCTCATTTATGTATACATCCATGCCCCAGTAGTATGTAAGTATAGTGACTGCTATACTACTGTAATAGGTTAATAAATACTTGTTGATTGCCTGAGGGAATGACTATGTTAGTTATCATTTTTCTTATCTTTAGTGTCTAGGTGAATATACTGCTCATAGCAAATGCTTAATAAATGTTTGTTGAGTTGAGCCAAATTTCAAGGCACTTTGATAAATTAGCTGAGTGCTGGGCAGACTGAGTCAATGTGGTTCAGCAGAAATAATCTATAAAAAACTTCTACCTCCATTCCCTTCAACTTCCTAAAGATAGCTCTTGCCAATTGAGAAAGGAGACTTATCAGTGTATCAGACTGCACAGTGTCATGCAGACTTGTCAACTGGCTACCAAAATTATACATTTGGAGGAAAGCCCAATTTTGTCTAGGGTCATAAACCCACATATAGAAACTATAAAACAGGGCACAAGACTAATTAACTTTATTTATCTGTTGTTTAATGTGGCCCCTAACAGAGCCAACCCTTTGCCCACGTGGTTGGATTTGAAGGATCTAACATCTGTCCTTGTAGCAATGCTGATTTTCTATGGCTGTACTCATTTGGTTTTTTTTCTCCACTTGGTTTCTATTCTAAGCCAAATGCTAAGACAATGGTGAATTAGGGAAATACATACATATTTCAGTCAAGGAGTTCTGGGGTTGAGTAGGATTGTTGTTGTTCAGTTGTTTCAGTCACATCTGACTCTTCATGACCCTATTTGGGGTTTTCTTGGCAAAGACAGTAGTTTGCTATTTCCCTTTCCAGCTCATTTTACAGATAAGGAACTGAAGTTAAAAAGGGTTAAGTGACTTGCCTAGGATCACACAGTAAGTGTCTGAGGCCAGATTTGAAGTCTTTCTGGACTTCTTTCTGATAACAGGCCTGGCACTCTCTTCACCGTACCACCTAGCTGCTTCTAGTTTTGTCAGTAAGAATCTTGAACCCAAACGCACTGATACTGAAAATCCTTCTCCTGAACTCAAAATAATATTCTATACCATGAAGACTATGCTATCAGATCCAAAAGAGAGCTTTAACTGAAAACAGCTTAATTATTTTTGCATATGAGTATACTACATGATAAGATGAAGACAAATGTGTCGTTGTAGAACTTGGATGATCCACACCTCATTTTTTATTTTCCATTTGAATTATGTAAATTGGCATTTAACAGTATGTTCCATATTCTTGGCAAATAACAAAGAGTATATGCCCCATATATTCTACAAAGGGGCTATTTATCCTGTGACTTCAACCCCTTCAATCATTATTAACAGCATCTTTTACTATCTAGCAAACACCTTGCCATTGATTCTTTACCTGTAAAATGAATAGGACATGATGCTATTACTGAGAACATCTTAATCAAAAAATAATTCTTGTCACAATCTTTATATTATTTTGGTAATTATATAATCATCTACTTTTGGGAAAGAGAGTAAAGGTAACTCAGAAACATCTCTTTTAGGACAATATACTGGAAAGTTTTCATAAGCCAGGGACTTTCCCAAAAGAAAAGAGCTATTAATGAATTATTTTGAGAGGGGGGCTCAGTGTGTGTGTGTGTGTGTGTGTGTGTGTGTGTGTGTGTTATCTGTATACACACCTGTGCATGTTGATAGATATTTGACCTTATTATTTTATGAATTTTCCTTCCTTTTGCTCATGAGGTTGCAACCAACCATTCTAAATTTTCTTATTCTAATTAAGTGTTCACATCTCTCAATAAATCTCCCATGCATCAGAGGATTCTCTTTGGTTCATTTAATATTTCATGGATTCAATTGCAGTACTCAAGGATATGCATCTGTAGTAGAGCCAACATGGTGGAGTAGAGGAAGCACCCAGTTGACCTTTCCCAACATTTCCCTCCAAACAACCTTAAAATAACACCTCAAATCAGTATCTAAAGTGGCAGAGCCAACAAATGGCCAGGGTGAGACATTCTTCCAGTCCAAAACAATTTAGGAGGAGTGTAGGAAACATCTGTGACATGGGGGTAGAGATTGGCTTGGAGATGGACACAACACCAGTAGTGGAACCAGATGATGGCAACAAAAGCAATAGAAACTTTAGGAGCCCTCGAGTCATAGATAGTAAGGGGACAAGTCATCTAGTCAGAAGGAGATTACAGGGGACTCTTATGCTACCACTGGATACAAGACTGGAAGCTGTTCAGCAGCTCCACTACTTTTACTCACTTTTAAGTCACAGTTCAAGGACAGAGGAGGAGCAATTTCAGTCATATGGAATTAGGGACCCTAAGGAGTACTATTGCTTCCAGTCACAAGGGAGAAGAGGACCTGAGGAGCAGTATTGATTGCAATCCAAAGAGATCAGAGGCCTTTCCTGGGTAAGGACCAGAAAATAGACCAGGAGAACAATGATAAGGCCTATAATAATGCAGAACAACACATGTGTGGCCTATGTTGAATTGCTTGCCTTCTCAAGGAGGGTAGGTGGGGAGGGAAGAAGGGAGAGAATTTGGAACTCAAAGTTTTAAAAACAAATGCTCAAAAAAGTTGTTTTTACATGCAACTGGGAAATAAAATACACAGGCAATAGGGCATAGAAATCTATCTTGCCCAACAAGGAAGTAAGGGGAAAGGGGATGGGGGGGGTAACAGAAGGGAGGGCAGACTGGGGAAAGGGGCAATTTAGAATATATGCCATCTTGGAGTGGGGTGAGGGTAGAAATGGGGAGAAAATTTGTAACTCATCTTGTGGAAATCAATGTTGAAAACTAAAACTATTAAATAATAAAATATTATTTTAAAAAAAGTTTGGGACAGCAGCTCTGTCTCTTCCCTTTTCACCCTCTCCTTCAAGCCTGGAACATAGCTCAATGTTAACGTAAATTCAAAGTCAAGAAATAGACTGGAAAAATGAACAGCAGCAACAACCAAAAGAACCTGACCTTAAAAAGCTAATATGGTGACAAGAAAGATCAAGACACAAACTCAGAAAAAAAATGAAGTAAAAACAGCTACAAGCAAAAACTCAAAGACAAAAGTGAATTGGACAAGACAAATGAATTCCTGGAAGAGCTAAAAAATGATTTTCTAAATAAGAGCGGTAAAGAAAAAAATAGGTTAAAAATGATAGCAAAGGATAAAAATTATGAAAAGACAGTTAACATCTTGGTAGAAGAGGCACAAAAATAATAAAGAAAATATTACCTTAAAAAACAATCAGTCAAATGGTAAAAGAGGTACAAAACTCCACTGCTAAAAATATCTCCTTAAAAAGTAGAATTGGCCAAATGGATAAAAAAAGCTCACTGAAGAAAATAATTCCTTAAAAATTAGAATTGTGAAAGTAGAAGCTAATGACTCCATGAGACATCAAGACACAACAAAACAAGGTGAAAATAATGAAAAAATAGAAGAAAGATGAAATATCTCAACACAAAAAACAATTGACCAGAAAAATAGACTGAGGAGAGAGAATTTAAGAATTATCAGACTTCCTGATAGCATGATAAAAATGAGCCTAGAAACAATATTTTAAGAAATTATCAAGGAAGGCTGCCTTGATAACCTAGAACAAGAAGGTAAAATAAAAATGGAAAGAATCCACTGATTACCAACTGAAAGTGATTCCAAAATGAAAACTTCTAGGTATATTATAGCTAAGTTCTAGAGCTCTCATGTGAAAGGGAAAATATTTCAAGCAGTCAGAAAGAAACCATTCAAGTATCATACAGCCACAGCCACACGAGATTTACCACATCAAGGAAGTGAAGGGTTTAGGATATGATATTCTGAAGGGAAAAGAACTAAGATTATAACCAATAATAACACACCCAGCAAACCAGAGTATAATCCTTCAAGGAAAAAAACAGATATTTAATGAAATAGAGCACTTTCAAGTATTCCTGAGGAAAAGACTAGAGCTGAATAGAAAATTTACTTTCAGATACAAGACTCGAGGGAAGCATAAAAAAGTAAACCTAAAGGAGAAATTATAAGGGATTCAATAAGGCTAAATTATTCACATTTCCTATTATGGGAAGATAATACATATAACTTACAAGAAGTTTATCATTATTACAGCAGTTAGAAGGATTCTCCACAGACAGAGGGTGCAAGAATCAGTCAATTATGTTGGGATGATGTAAAAAAAATGGATGGATGGGTGAGAAATAGGGATTCTTTGACAGAAGGAAGGGAAAGGAAGAATGGGGGAAATTATTTCACATAAAAGTGATACAAAAGAGCTTTTACAATGGGGGGGGTAAATGTTGTGTGTGTGGGGGGGTGGTTATAGGCAATGTTCGAACCTCACCCTCATCTAAGCTGGTTCAAAGGGGGGAAAGTATATACACATTCACTTGGTTATAGACATCTATCTTACCTAATATGGAAGTAGGAAGGGAATAGGGTAAGAGAAAGAGGGCTGTGATAAAAGGGAGGACAGATAAAGGAAGTCAGTGATCAGAAGCAAAACAGACTTCAGAGGAAGGAACAAATAAGAAAGAGAGAGGGAAGAAGAAATAGAAGAAAATAGCATACAGGGAAATGCACAGTTAGCAATCATAACTGTCAATGTGAATGAAATTAACTCATCCATAAAACAGAAGCAGAAAGCAGAATGGATTAGAAACTAGAACCCAGCCATATGTTGTTTACAAGAAATGCACTTGAAACAGGAGACACACACAGAGTTAAAATGAAGGGCTGGAGCAGAATCTATTATGCTTCAGGTGAGCTAAAGCAAAAAAGGGGGGGGGGCAGGCATAGCAATCATGATCTCAGACAAAGCAAAAGCAAAAATAGACCTAATTAAAAAAGACAATAAGGAAAACTACATCTTGCTAAAAGGTGCCATAGACAATGAATAGAATACTAAACATATGTGCACCAAATGGCATAGCATCCAAATTCTTAAAGGAAAAATTAAATTAATGACAGGAGGAAATAGCAAAACCATATCACTTATGCCCAAATTAGAGATAGAGATGTAAAATGGATAATATAGATATAGGTTTTGCATGACTACACATGTAAAGTCTATATCAAATTGCTTGCCTCCTCAAGATGGGGAGAAGGGAGGCAGGGTGGGAGAGAATTTGGAACTCAAAATTTTTTAAAAATTTAAAATAGTTTTTATATGTCATCGGAAAAAATAAAATATATTTAAATATATTTTAAAAACTGTACCATTGTGGGATCTCAGCTTTCTCCTCTTAGGTCTAGAAAAACCTAACCATAAAATAAATGACAAAGAAGTTACAGAGATGAATAGAATCTTAGAAAGTCAGACAGGATAGAACTCTTAAGAAAACTGAATGAGAATAGAAAGGAATACACATTTTCTCAGCTCTACATGGCACCTTCATAAAAAATGACCATGTATTAGGGCAGAAAAATCTCACAAATAAAAGCCGAAAAGCAGAAATATTAAATACATCATTTTCAGGCCATATTAAATAAAAATTATATTCAATAAAGGGCCATGGAAACATAGATTAAAAATTAACTGGATAAATAATCTAAACCTAAAGAATGAGCAGATCAAAGAACAAATAATAAAACAATATATAAAACACTCTTTACACATGTAAATAAAGATTTAAACAATTGGAGAAATATTAATTGCTCATAGGAAGACTGAGTAGATACAGTAAAAATGAAAATTCTACCTACATTAGTTTGCTTATTCAGTGTCATATCAATTGAACTACCAAATAATTATTTTATGGAGCTAGAAAAAACAATAACAAAATTCAATTCTTAAAAAAACAAAACCTTTTTCTTTGTGTATGTGTATGTGTGTATGTGTGTGTGTTTTCTTTTACAATGTGACTAATATGGAAACATGTTTTGCATGACCACATATATAATCAATATCACATTGCTTATTTTCTCAAGAGTTGGGGGAGGAGAAGGAGGGAGAGGATTTGGTATTCAACATTTTAAAAAATGAATGTTAAAATTTGTTTACATGTAATTGGGAAATATTTAATGAGATAAATTAATATCTCTATATATATTTTTAAAAAGAAGTGTATCTGTTATTCTTCAAACCTGACACATGACTGACCCACTTCCTTTTCTGGTCATACATGTCCTTAGTGAGGGCTTTTATGCCAGTTCTTGAATGTAAGATATCACTGTTAATATATTCCAGCCTATTTACATTCAACATTCCTGAGTTTATTACCCATCTGTAATTTTCATTCTTCTGTGTCCATCGAGGCCCACAAGTCACAGTTATATAGCATCACAAGGAAAATAGTTCTATTTTTCTATATTTCATTGGCTCTTGGATCTCATTTTATGTATACAATTCTTTCTTTTGCTATAGATCACAAATCACAACTTTTCATCATGTGTGATTCTTATCCATGTTTTCCCATAATTCCTTTGTAGGAGACTGATCCATCATTTCAAACACCTTCCTTTTGTTCTTTTTGCATTTCATGAGTACCAATGCAGTATTCAGAATATCTCTATTATCACTTGCTCACATTATATGATCAACTTATTTATTCAATCACACATTTCCTAGATGATCGCTCCCATGCCACATCCTTCATGGAGGTCCCTATTGGAAATGTGCTGCAGCTTACATATGTCCACCATACATTTCTCTGCTCTTTTATAGGTTGTTTGCAACTTTGATTCTTTGGAAAATGTAGTGTTTTAGACTTTGAAACTATATAGATTCACAAGTAGAAGGTGTGTATGCATGTGTGTGTATGTTTATTTATGTCAGAAAGAAGTCTGGGATCATTAAAAGTACTTAGCAATTTCCTATCTTCTTCCTATTCAGTTCTGAGCCCACCTCATTATCCATTTGTGACATCTGTCCCATGTAGAGAAACTGAAAGATTAATTCAATGAACTGGCCTTCCACACATGTATCATAATTTGGATAATAGACATTTTCTAGCATTTTAACTTTTGCTTTGTTGATTTGTAAGTTACTGTCTTTTGAAGAATCATGGATCTCATTAAGGAGGACTGGTAATGCTGTGGGCTTTGATGTAATCAACATAACACCATCCACACTGAGGATTGTGGATTCGCAGTGTGGAGAAGCTTAATATCCTTATATAGATATTTTCTCTTCCATTTGGATTTGCAGAGAACACACTCCATTGACAGTGGAAAACATTTTTGAAGAGCTTGTCTTCCTATTTTGTGCCTCACTTATTAACAAAGTAGAGTTGAACCAAATTCTATCTGGGTTACATTCATATAGGAATCCTGTATGATCTTAAGATATGCATGAGAGAAGCTTTGTTAAAGGTCATATTTACTGAATGGAGTCAAGTTATTTTTATTTTAGCATACAACAAACAGATCAAGATCTAGTGCTCACTGTAATTTTAGTTAAATATGTTGCTCAAAAGATGTCAAACACTTGCCTGTTTCTCTTTTCATATTATTTTCTCAAGGATATCCTCAATATGTGTATAGATCATTCTAATAAGTTTCAATAAAGATAAGAAAGTGTTCATATGGATTACTGATATGCTCCTAACCACTTTTTGGGGTATTAATTTTATCCATGATTTTAAAATATGTTTGATAACTTTCCCTCCTTCAGAGATCTTGTAAGACGAACCCTTAATGCTTTCAGAATTGTGTTGCCTTCCACATGGATTTCCTCTGTGTGTCTGGTCCAGCTAAACTTCTCAGTTTCATCTGCTTAAATGCCATTTTGCCAACCTCATATAACATATTGGGGGACTGAGGTGTCAATGTCCAAATGTACGGGTTCCATTAGGATTGATGATGCACAGAGATTGTCATAGAGATGATGACAATTTGTTCCATTTTCCCTCTATTTTTCTTCTGCTAGATTCATTCATAGATGCTCTTAGATTAGTTGGTTCTATCACCAAAATGTTTGCAGAATTGTTATTTATTTGCAACTTATGGCACAAGACATTCTAAAGACTAGACTCACAGAAAACAGAAGCATTCCTCAGAGTCTGATTTCAAGAGGATTGGTTTCTCTTTTGAGCTAATTGTTCTTACCCTGGAATTTTACTCTGAGGAAATCATAAAAGCTAAACTTAGGTATGGCTTATGCTGAGGCTTTCTCCAAATGTGGCTAACACCATCCCTCAACTTCCACAATAGTACTCTGGAATTCACCACCATACCTTCCCTGTCCCTTTTTAGTTCCCTGTAATGTGTTGCCTTTCCAATAGAATGTAATCTCCCTGAAGGCAGTGGGCAGAGGCTTTTTTTTCTTTCTTTTTGTATTTGAATATCCAATGCTTTTGCACATAGTACTCACTTAATAAATGTTCATTGACTTGACTCAATACCATTACTTGGCATGATTACACACAAAAAAATGTATTATAAGCAAAGGATTCACAGGAGTCCAGGAGAACCATCCAGAAACATTAAGTACTCAAATATCCTTTCACATCGCCCTGGAAGGGAATTAGATAAACTTAAAGCATTTATCATTCTGGTGAGTCTTTTCTTCTCTTAGAATCCTATGCAATCTCTTCAAGATAAATAGTACCACAAGATGGTTTAGACTCCCCTGAACAATCTGCTTTGTGTTAAGCATATACTATCTGAAGAGCTTATTGGCTTTCCTCCTCGAGTATGGCACTGCAGGAACCATATGAACTATCCTATTATTTCTCCAAAAGAGTTCCTTCCCTGCATCATAAATACTCAGGAGTCTGCAAACCTGTTCACACAGAGGTAGAGATAGTGATAATTGAATTTTGATATAATTAGTTTCCTTGGTAATTTTATTTTATTCATTTAAAAAACATTCTTCTAACAAGGAGTCCATTGGCTTCACCAGATTGTCGAAGGGATCCATAACACAAAAACAACAGTAAGAACCTCTGCAAGTCTAAAAGATTTAGTTCCTGAATTACTGGATAAGGAAATGAATGCACAAAAAAAGCAGTTATAAACATTTATTTTTTTATTTTTATTTTTTTGGGGGGGTAATTTAAATTTAATTACAGAAAAAGATGTCACATGAATTTTTATTGGAAAATATGAAATTAAGAGGTTTATTTTTCTCAAAGTGCCAGGAAAAGAGAGTACTTCCAATATGTTGACTGAGAATCTTCTGAATCCATTCCTGGGCCAGGACAGCTGACTGTCCTCTCCCCACAGAACATCTGCAGCCTCCAGGGAGCCAACTCACCCTCCTTCCTTCTCTCCCTGCCCCCACCCAGATAGGCCGGTTCCCTTTTCTCTCAAAGTGTGGGTGATTTAGGACTCTGGGCCATTTCCAGTGGGCAGCCTTGTCCTTTAAGCCAGCAGCCCACGGCCACCGGCACTCGAAGCCTTTCTCCACAACCCTAAGGCAGAGGCCACAGAGCTGGCATTGTTTTTACTGCCTCAGGATTGGGCAGCCAACAGTTGACCCTTAGCACAAGTCAAAGCCCAATGTGGAAAGAGGCTGAGGAGGCCTGAGGAAAGAAGACAAGCCCACAGCAAGAAAGGTAGTTGGAGGGGGTGGGAGGGCAAGGAGAAGAGAAGAGGAAGAGTTCAGGAGCCTTATCATGAAGCTTTCTCTATGGAGGAGAACACTGGAACTTGTCCCACAGCTCCAATACTCATGACCCAGACTCTAGGAAGTTCTTAAAACACACTGAGATCTAAGCAAACAGAAGAGCTCTGCCCTGGTCTGAGGGAAAGAGTGGCTAAAGGAAAGGGAGAAGGCAAGCTCCATCCTTCATCAGAGGAGATGGAAAATATACTATCACTTCACATGGCTGCTAGTCCCACAGAGGACAGCACAGTGAGAACCAAGACAACTATTCCAGACTGGTAGAGCTGAGGAATCTTCAGGCCCTTCCCTAGGTCCCATATCAAGTGTCGGATTCCATTTCAGGTATGGTACATAAGGGGGAAGACAAGAGCAAACTTGGCCATGTAGATCAGAGTTGGTCCTAGGCCCAGGGACTTAATAAGCTCCAAGTGAGACTCAAAATTCCCAGGGAGCAATAAGCCTGCCAGTCCAAAAAGGGATACTCCTGCACTCATGGCAACACCAGTACCTTGGTGGGTAATGGACATCATCATAGCCAGAGGCCAGCGGTAAATGGTGAGGTGAGGTGACAAAGGATGCTTTGAATTGATGTTCTTGTTCCAGAACTGTTCCATCTCTTCCTTAGCTGTTGTTCCCAGGGGGATAGCATTTCTGACGCAGACTCTGGGGCTCAGGTGGGCATGGAGGCAATGGCAACCAGCATGTCACAACAAGATAACAGCCATCTTGTGGAGCTCAACTGGGATGAAGTCAGTTATTAAACATTTAACTAAATTCCAAGCACTATGCTAACTTTTGGTGACAGAAATATTAAAGCACAAATAGCCCATGCCTTCAAGTAGCTTAGGTGGAGAAGAAGCATAGAAGAGAGTGGTATTAAGGAATGAATTTTTTTGGAGAGTGAGTATATGGGGTAGATTGGCATTTACTTTTCAGCAATATTTACAGAGTTGATTTAATTACAGTCGATTCTCATCATTTGTGGTAGTTATGTTCTATGAAATCACCACAAACACTGAATTAGTGGATACTGGGACATTGCTCCTAGATGAAATACAGGGTTAGGTTACTGTGAACTTCTGGTCACTATATTTTCATCAACGAATCAACACAGAACCTTATATGTGTTTCTGTTGAAAGATATGTGTGTGTGTGTGCATGTGTGTGTGTGTGTGTGTTGGAGTGTGTGTGTGCATGTGTGTGTGTGTGTGTGTTGGAGTGTGTGTGTGCATGTGTGTGTGTGTGTGTTGGAGTCATACAAGAGCCGCCACAGAATCAACACTTTTGATATGTGGTGCTGGAGAAGACTTTTGAGAATCCCTTGGGTAGCAAGGAAGTCAAATCAGTCAATACTTAAAGAAATTAATTCAGGCTATTCACTGGAATATCAAATACTGATGCTGAAATTGAAATACTTTGGCCACATAATGATATGGGACTCATTGAAAAAGACCTTGATGTTGGAAAGACTGCAGGCAAAAGGAAGAGGAGATGGCAGAGGATGAGACAGATAAAGTGTCATGGAAATAATGAATATGAATTTGGACAGAGTTCAAGAGACAGTGGAGGATAGAAGGTCATGACATTCTCTGGTCCATGGGGTCACAAGTGTCAGACATGACTTAATAACTGAACAATAACACAATATTTCTTACAAATAATTAAATGTAGTATTTCTTCATGATAAAACAATATTTCAATTTTGGCATTTTAAGTAGTATACTCTACTGTGATTTTATGACTTTGACTCTTTTACATATTAGTACACATACAAACAGTACATGCAAGCTGTTGTAGAACCAATCCCAGAATATTTTGGACATCATTCATGCTTTTTTGTTCTGCCTTCAATGGATTGGCATAGGGTTCAGGTTTTTTGCTTTGGGGTCTGTATCCCATTATGGGTTTGCACTTAAAATTGCCATTGGCATTGGTACTCAGTAGCAATGTTGTCAGGTTTTTGAACGACTTAAAGCAAAGGTTTTGAAAGCCATTTGCAATTATAGGTTCACATACCAATGTCCTTTAAAATAAGCCAGTCTTGTCATCATTAAAAACCTGCTTTTCCATATAATGCTTTCCCTATATAATACTTAGGTATTTTAAAAATTCTACTGCAGCCTCCTGACCTGCAGAACCTGCCTTGGCTGCAAGTTTAGCATTTTTCATGCTGCATCACCTTTTGAAATGAACAAGCCAGTCAGCACTAACCAAGGGTCATTTTCCTGACCCTAGGCAATGTTACCATAAATATTTTTGGCTTTCAGCCTCACAACAATATAGTCAACTACACTTTATTTTATCAGTCATCATGAATCCACAGATGTAGCCACTTTTCCTTCTTTTAGTAGCTTCATCATACTAGTGATGGGCAGATGAATATCATAGGCAGAGTGCAAGCAATATGGTAAGAAGATGGCAGAGAAATTGTGTATTTACACATTATTTATCATATTTAATTATATTATCTATTATAATATTTAATTATAGAATTAAATTAAATTAAATTATGTTAAAATGGTATCCTTCTCAGATGTGTATAGTTTAGCTGATGGAAAGGGGCAGGAATAGGGAAAATTTGGGGAGAAACACAGATAAAGCCACTCCATTGAGAAAAGGTACCTAGGTTAAAAGAGGGATGAAAAGTCCTGTTTCTCAGCATCTATTTTTTTTAATGTCTGACATGAGGACTTCAAAGATTTCTAGAATTATTTGGTTTCTAGAATGGGACAAATGTATATTGCCTAGTTATCATGAAGATGACAGGAATTTGAACTTTGGTTTATCACATGAGGTAAAGTAGAGCCATTTCACTGAAGAAATATTGCTTTGGACCAACAGGCCAAACATCTGAGATGAGAGTTCATAGGAGATCTTAAAGTGGAGATGTCTTATTAGGAGAGAGTACTTGCTGGGTCTAGGAAGCTTATACTGCCACCTACTGCTTTGGAAGAGCTTTCTAGAGGAAGATAGGCTTTGTCTCATTGCTCAGAATTGTTAACTAGAAGAAGGCTTTGCCTTTCACTTTTCCCCGCACAGACACCTACTGTCTAGGAGGTCTGTATAGTTTAGCCAAGGGATCTGACCTGAGAAGCTCTGTAAATTCCAGGCTAAGGGTTTTTGTTTTTTTTTTCTGAAAGGTCATAATTCTATCTCAGCAACCCAAAAGCAGAGTAGATATTGGATATTGTGTGCTTTGGTGGGAGAATGTATCTCTGATTTAAGAACGTATTGGCTTTGCAGTTACAACGTCATGTTATTATCATTTTTGCTTTGTCTTCTTTTTAGTAAATGTTCCTTATTGAAAGTTAATAGAGTTCAACTTGGGTGATTTTTATAGCATATTTCAATTCGCTTTCTGGTTTATGTCAGCCACAAGACATTAGCATGCCCTCAAAAATGTTTTTTAAAATTTTTTAAATTTTTTAAAATCAACAATAAAAATAGTGGGATCCTATATTCTTTATTGTCCTCATTTCTATGTATATGAAGATCTGGTGTATAGTTTAAAATATTTTTTATGAAAGTCTATTCCCTTCAGATGTTTTCATCAAGAATACCTTAAATATATATACAGAAAAAAATCACAAAGAATTTATATAGATGAGAATATGGGCATATAGCATATGGGTCAATAACTGTTGATGCCTTCTTATTTGTCTTTTTTTTCCAGTAAAAATACCATCTGTCTTTTGTATTCTTTGGGAATCTTCCCTCAATGAGTTATTTTGAAAATAGATTTTGAAGTTACTTTAAATTTGTATTGCATCCAATGCAGATTTCTTCCACACATATTTTCTAACATAGAAGTGATCACCAAAAAATTTAAAGAGTCACTCAAAAATCAAATCGTGAAATCAACAAATATAAAGCATCACCTTTGTGCAAAGACCTCTTAAAATTATTCATATTTGTATGATGATTTGAGGATAACAAAACATTTAACTCCCAATTAGCATAATTATACCAACTTTTCAAAGAAGAAAACCAAAGTTTAGGACAATAAAATTACTTACCCATCATCACTTCCAAATGGTGAAAGCAGGATTTGAACCAAGATCCAAGTTCAGCACTCTTTCCACTTCACCATGGTGCTTATGACATGTGCCATACTAGTATTTCATCATCTCAAGTGCCATTTTTGCTTGTGTATGTAGTATATCTTGCATCAAAGTGGTGGAGCCCAGGGCTGTGATCCTACATCAGGAAATATAAAGAGATATACAATTTGTTAATTTGTTAATTTATTATTAGCTGCTCATCTTTAGTGATGGGGTCAGCTCTTTACTTTCCCTTTTACCCTAAATTATGTGGATAGTTGCATCAATTTGCCACTTGCCTTGAAATGAGTGGACACAGCGACTTGATCTATGTCTATCTTGGAGCTCTGAAATTGGCAGACTTTGACATTTTACACCAGAATTTTTAACACAGGCTCTGCCTGGCTGTTGGTATCTGGGGATTAAAATTTGTTTATTGAATGAATGCTAATCATCTGCTTCAACAAAGAGATTCTGCCTTCATTAACGGCCAAAGTGCCCATGAGTAAACAACCCCTAAGATACTTGGCTTTTCTACATAGCTTGCAAGCTACAGCAAGGACCTAGATTTAATTCAGTTATGAATCTGCGGTCATATCTGATACTATGTTGTTCATGGAGCTTTTTTCTCCCTTTGATATAGCTGAAAGGTGTATATATATATATATATATATATATATATATATTAGATAGGTTTTGTAGTACTGCAGAACAAAAGGTCTTCTAGCAGTGTGAAGGCAGTTAAGAACAGGAGAACAGTTCATGGACCTTTAAATATTTTAACACATTTCAAATAGCTTCCAAAAGGGCAACACTCTCCAACACCTTACTTTCTCATGCACAAAGTCCACAGAATTGCTTCATATGCCATGTAAGTAAGGGTGAAAGATTCACAGAAGTGTTAAAGGAAATGTAATCAAAGCTATTTAAAATATAGCTCTCTCCTCCATGTACCAACTGCCACCTATCAGAAATTGGTTCAAAATTTTGAAATTAAGTAGTCAAGCAATATCAATGCTAGAGAGCATTCAAAAGAATCTACATGAAAATTTTGTCATATTGTATCTACCAATATTTTTTTCCCTATAAATCATTCTCCTTGTGCATATTTAAGAACATGGAATATTCCCCGTTTGGTTACAGATTTCTTTGGTAACATGACCTACTATGAACTGTTCACACAGGAGGTATTTTAATTGAATGTTTTTACATTAAGTTAATAAATGGCCTGTATTTAATTTCTAAATTAGAATTGGAAAGGAATTCCTTAAAAATCATAATATTGTAGGCTATGACATGAATCATATTCAAGGAATTATGTATTAAACATTAGTTTTAGGAGTATGTTTTTGTCAGGGTCAAAGGTGGTAGAACCTACAGCAGGCCTGGAAAGGGACATAGAAGAAAACCACTTTTTTTTCCTGTTTTGTCTTTTGTTCATTTGTTTGTTTCCACCTTATTGAAAACTAAGAGGTTTGAGTATGATCTTATTCTTTAATATGTTTATTTGACTATTTCCTTCGATTACTGATTAGGTTTCTAATAATTTTTTTTCTTGAAGAAGATATTTCTCTGTTATTTTAGATCTTTTAGAGTTATAATAGTACTTTACACTATTGTCAGAATCCCATGACTGCTAACTGCCAGGGTTCTGTGATCTTTGATACAGCCTAGCCTGGATATCCCCGAGGGAAGGCCTCAGGGGATGTTCTCAAGGATACAGTTAAAGCTTTGTGGCACAGATAAGTTGGCCCAACCCTTTCATGAACTTTAGATTCGTCTATGGCCTCTAGAAATGTGCAATCCAACCTAATGCACAAAACTTTATCAAAGATAGATATAATATATGTGAACACAAACAGAGATGCCAAAAGAAAGTCACCTATCAATACCATCAACTCCAGAACCTCACTGCTCTGACACAAATAGGTCTTTCCTGGCTCTTTAGCTCTCTCTCTTACAAATATAATATATAGCCATATCACAAGGGTCAAGTTATATAGACATCAAACCAGAGGGTCAGAGGCTCCCTTGAGACCAAAAGAGTGAGAAAACTGAAGAAAAAAAATGGTGGAAAGAAAACAAGGCCAGGGAGAGGGGGAAGGGGAGAGAGGCCTCTCTGATTTCATATCTAAACTATTCTGCCTCCTGGATTATGGCAACCATTATTATATTTGCTTAAAAATAAAGTTTTATATTTACATTTTTTCATTACAAACATTTACAGATTACTGCTCCTTTTTGAGTTTTCTTGTAACAAAGTAGAGCAGTTAAGTAAAGCCAATAATATAGTGACCCCATCTGAAAGTCCATGCAACAGTTTGTATCTGTAGCATACCTTCTACATATTTTTTAAAAAATTTAACAGAAATCAATTTTCTCTCCTTCCTACCCCACTCTATTGGAAGAAAAAAGAAAAATAAATTTCTCATAACAAGTATGCATAATCAAGCAAAATAAATTCCCATAATACTTATATACATTTATGTGTCTCATTACGCATCTTCACTTTAGTTATCTATTTATAATTTTTTTCCTTAACAAATTTATAATCAGTAAACTGGGTCAAATATAGACTTCTCTGTTTGATATTTAAAGCATTTCACCACCTGGCTTCTTCCTATCTTTCTAGCCTTTTTAAATATCAGTCTCCTCCACACACTCTATGGTCTAACCATACAGGCCTCCTTGCTGTTCCTCTCATAAAAACCTGTGCATTGGTTGTCTTCCATGCCAGGAACGTTCTCCCTCCCAACCTAGACCTTTTAGAATCCTTGGCCTCCTTTAAGACTCTGTTCAAGTGCCACCTACTGCAGGAGGCTTTTCCCAGACCACCCAGCTTCTAGCCTTTCCCCTCTGCAGCCACCTTCCATCTACTCTGTAGGTATCTAGTATATACCAATTTATGTTTATGTTGTCTCTGCCATATTAATGTAATATCCTTAAAGAGAGGAACAGTTTTTGTTTTTCCTTTTGTCCTCCATGCTTAGCACAATGCCTGGCATACAGAGTATTTAGTAAACGCTTGTTGCTTTGTTCATTGGTCAGTTATTTCAGTTCAAAATGAAAGTGAGGCCAGATAGCCCTCTAAAAAGATGCTCAGTGCTTTTCTCCATCCTATTCACTGAATAAGATAAGGAACTGACCCAAGGAAATATGACTAACAAATTAATTATGTAGGAGGCAGCTAGATGGCTTAGTGGATAAAGTGCTGGGCCTGGAATAAGGAAGACCTCGGTTCAAATCTGGCTTCAGACCCTTACTAGTTATGCCACCTTGGGCAAGTCACTTAACCTCTGCCTTAATCCACTGGAGAAGGAAATGGTAAAGCACTTCAGTATTTGCCAAGAAAACTCCACGGATAATAGGGACCATGGGGTCACAAAGCATCAGACAGTACTGAATGATTGAACAACAACTATGTAAAATCAAAGAACAGAGAGGAAAGGGGATGAGAAATAAAGCTGTGGTAAATAAGGAGGTCTAAATTCTCAATTTTTTCTTGAGGTTTTGAATTTTTCCTCATTTCAGAGGCCTCATTTTCTATAATTGTAAACCTATTGTTCTGTCATAAGATTTGACAGTAATACTTCCTCAGACAATATGGATGTCTTGAAAGGACAAATTAGCCTATTTATCCCTTTGATAAAGAAATTAGTGACCACAGAGACAGGATGAATAAATCATACTAGAGTACTTTAAAATTCCTACAAGTTCCATTAAAGATATTTGTGCCAGGCAGCTTGGCAAGAAGACATATTCTGCGTTTGGCCTCTTGCATTTTTGACCTAAACCTCCCACAAAAGTAGGATTTAGCATTTCAGGAAATTCCCGTGCAGCTACTCTGGTTCCAAACACATTCTCTGCCTGCTTTTATAAATACTTTCCCAAAGTGTGTAACGATTTTAATTGCTTATGAGGTAGGCACGGCTTGGTCAGTAGAAGGGAATGAATATTTATTATGTGCCTGCTATTTGCCAGGGATTCTAAGCTCAGTTAAAGTTATTTGGACCAATGATACAAGAACCTACATAGATATCGTAGATTCAGGGGATTCCCTTGATGTTGGTACCTAATATTAGAAATCATCATCAAATTATTCCCTTGCCCTTCATTATAGGGATGCTGCCATACCATCTGTATATTTTACTGGATTGTAAGGTCCTTCAAGGCAGGGACCACATCTTCCCTTTTTATCCTCATCCTGCATCTAGCATATCTGGTAGAGACAGCACAATGTTCTGTACAAAGAACAAACTTCATATATGTTTGTTGAATGATAAAAGTAGGCATGAATATGTATCTACCCTAGACTATGGCATAAACATTTACCAGAAATGGATTCCTAGAACTAAGGCTCTTTCATATGAATTCTTAAAAAAAAATTCTTCAGTGTGTTTTTTATAGAAGTGGAAAACATCAATGCCCAGATTAGCAAAACACCAAATATTAAATAGCAGGCACAAAATATTAAATAAGAAGAATGGAAGGAAGCAATACGTTTAAAGGTCAACTTCAGAGGAAAGGTTTAAAATTGGGGGGACCTCAAGAGATGGTCTGGGCAAAGCTCATTGTTTGCTAGATGAATAAAAACAAGTCCCAGAGAGGTTAAGGGATTTACTAAAGATCACATAATAGTAAGTGGCAAAAAAGACTTTCAACCTGAATCCTCTGTGTTTTAATTCAATGCTCTTCCCATTAGGCTAAACTCACACAGGAAGAGAAAAGGAAAGAGGACAGATACAGAGAAAGAACAAGAAGTGAGCAGATGAAGGGAAAGGCTATGATATCCAAGAAAGGTGTATGTAAGCAGGCAAGATGGCCCCAAATTTTATTTAGTTATCTAATTGCTTAAATGACACTGAAGGAATGGAATGAGCAAAACAATAGTCAACTCACATGGATATATTTACGTTGGAGTCAGAATGGTTTGCTGATGACAGCCTGCTCTTTTTTACCGATGGCTGCAGGATCAGACATCAATCAGAGCCTATGTACTTGGTTTAAAAGCTCACAGGGTTGCCTCTACTAGTCTGTGTGCAGAATTTTCCAGCCCAATTTCGAAGTAGTGTGGCTTACTGTTTCCATGTCAGGTCACAGAGATCCATTGTCATATCTCCTTAAGAAAAAGCTAAGCAAATGAAAGTCTATAACTTGGAGTTAGAAAGACCTGAGTTCAAATCTTGCCTTAGATACTTACTAGCTGTAGGACTCTGGACAAGTCACTATTTCCTTATCTGTAAAATGGGTATAATAATATTTCCCAGGATTGTTGTGAGGATTAAATAAAATAACCCATAAAAAGTGCTTTGAAAACCTTAATGTTCAATTATTTTTCTGTAATATCTGACTTTTCCAGACCCCATTTGGGGTTTTCCTGGCAAAGATACTGGAGTGGTCTGCCATCTCTTCCTCCAGCTCATTTTATAGATGAAGAATTGAGGCAAACAAGATTAAGTGACTCACCCAAGGTAAGACAGCTAGTGAGTGCCTGAAGCTACATTTGAACCCAGGAAGAGGAGTCTTCCTGAACCCAGGCCCTGGCACTCTATCTATTGTGCCACCTACCTGCCCTATGGAAATCTTGAAGTGCTATATAAATGTTCACTATCATTATTTACTCATTATTACAGAATCAAATATGAAAATTTACGTGAGCTATTTGTGACTATTATAAGCCATTATACAAATATGTTCATAATTAGAGTGAATAAATATTGCTAGTCAGCCCAGGACCTCATTATCTCACCTGGACTCCTAATTAGTTTCCCTGTACCCAGTTCCTCCCTTCTCCAATCCATCTTCCACATAGATGCCCATCTGATAAACTTTAAGTATGTCATTCATCTTCCTTTCCCTTCCCTTAAATTGGCCTTTATAGCTTTATTTTGTGTTAATTCATGCACTCTCCTTTCTAGCCACATTGACCAGCTTGCTGCTCCTTCTACGTGATATTCCCTCTCCCATTTCTGTTCCTTTGGAGTATCTGGAAAGTAATTCCAACTCACAGAATCCCCAGCTTCCTTTGAGCTCAGTTCAAGTACCACCTCCTACAGGAAGCCTATCCTGATTCTCCCAGCTGTTAATGCCCCCAACCCCTTCCCCTAGAAATTACTTTCTATGTAAGACATAGATGAACTATCGTAATAATCTTATATGCATATATGTGTAGAGTATAAATATATAGTCAACTCTCAATATTCATATGTTTGCCTTCACAACTTCAAACATTTGCATGATTTTTTAGGAACATCATTTTCACCTTCACATTGGCAACCACATATATTCATGGCTATGTGCAGTAGAGAAAAAAATGAGAGGCATGATGTGCAAAGTTTGAGGAAAAGCTGGTATCCTACTAGAGGCTTCACTGATCTTGCTTACCCTTCTGCTGGAAAGAGCTCCCCATGCATCCATTGCATATTTTCATTGTTTGCCTTTAAAACTCAAGTTTTGTGTTGCAATTATGCCCCCAAAGCATACTGCAAGTGCTTTGGGCTCTAAGGTGATGTTGAGACCTGGCTAGTCTTGGTGTCTTCCAACAGCAGGGACTAAAGTCCCTGCAACCTTTCCCAAAGTTTTCAGAGGGTGGCCAAGGTAGAAAAGTTAACAGCAGTGGAGTATACAGAACACCACCCTTATACCACCATCTGATGCAGTAGAAGGTAAAATTGAAGTTAAAAATGTTTTAGTTTTGAGAATTTTATTTGCTGCACAGCATTTATGGTACTGCAGATTTCACATGTAATGAAAAATGAATATTGTCTGAAATCAATTTTTGATTTAAATTTATTTATTTTCAGTTTTAAACATTCACTTCCACAAGATTTTGCATTCCAATTTTTTCCCCATCTCTCCCCTTCCCCTACCCCAAGATAGCATGCATTCTAATTACTCTTTTCTCTAATCTTCCCTCCCTTCTATCACTCCCCGCCCCCTTCTCTTATCCCCTTCCCTTCTATTTTCCTGTACGGCAAGACAGATTTCTATACTCCATTGCCTGTATATCTATTTTCCAGTTGCATGTAAAAACAATTTTTGACGTTCATTTCTAAAAGCTTTGAGTTCCACATTCTCTCCCATCCTCCCTCCCCACCCACCTTCATTGAGAAACTAAGCAATTCAATATAGGTTATACATGTGTAGTCAGGCAAAACATGTCCATAACAGTCATGTTGTGAAAGACTTACTATATTTCTCTTTATCCTGTCCTGCCCTCCATTTATTGTATTCTCTCCTTTGATCTGTCCCTCCACAAAAGTGTTTGTTTCTGATTATCCCTTCCCCCAATCTGCTGACCCTTCTATTATCATCCCTCTCTTCCCCTCCCCCCTGCTTTCCTGTAGGGTAAGATAGATTTCCATACCCAATTGAGTGTGCACGTTATTCCCTCATTAAGCCAAATCTGATAAGAGTAAGGCCCACTTATTCCCCCTCACTGCCCCCTTCTTCCCCTCCATTGTAAAACTCTTTCTTGCCTCTTTTATGATTTACTACCTTCTACATCGCCCTTTCTCTTTCTCCCAGTACATTCCTCTCAACACTTAATTTTATTTTTTAGGTATCATTCCTTCACATTCAGCCCACCCTGTGCCCTCTGTCTATACACAAACGCAGACATGTTACATACACACACATATATGTATACACACATGCCCGCACATATACATACATACACATACACATACACATATACATTCCTTCTAACTACCCTAATACAGAGAAAGGTCTCATGAGTTACAAATATCATCTTTCCATGTAGGAATGTAAAAATTTCAACTTTAATAAGTCCCTCATGGCTTCTCTTTCCTGTTAACTTTTTCATGTTTTTCTTGATTCTTGGATTTGAAAGTCACATTTTCTATTCAGCTCTGATCTTTTCAATAAGAATGCTTGGAAGTCCTCTATTTCATTGAAATTCCATTTTTTCCCTCAAGTATTATACTCAGTTTTGCTGGGTAGGTGATTCTTGGTTTTAATCCTACCTCCTTTCACCTCTGGAATAT
The DNA here is from genome assembly GCF_011100635.1 of Trichosurus vulpecula. Lineage (NCBI taxonomy): Eukaryota > Metazoa > Chordata > Mammalia > Diprotodontia > Phalangeridae > Trichosurus > Trichosurus vulpecula. Next base: position 138,392,003 of record NC_050576.1, on the reverse strand, counting down.
CATATTCTAAGCCCTCTTGTCCCTTAGTGTAGAAGCTGCTAAATCTTGTGTTATCCAGATTGTGCTTCCACAATACTTGAATTGTTTCTTTGTGACTGCTTGTAATATTGTCTCCTTGACCTGGGAACTTTGGAATTTGGCTACAACATTCCTAGTAATCTTCCTTTTTGGATATCTTTTAGGAGGTGATCAGTGGATTCTTTCCATTTCTATTTTACTCTCTGGTTCTAGAATATCAGGGCAGTTTTCCTGGATAATTTCTTGAAAGATGATATCTAGGCTCCTTTTTTGTTTTTTTTTTTTGGCAGGGCAGTTGGGGTTAAGTGACTTGCCCAAGATCACACAGCTAGTACATGTGTCAAGTGTCTGAGGCCGGATTTGAACTCAGGTCCTCCTGACTCCAGGGCCGGTGCTTTACTCACAGTACCACCTAGCTGCCCCTTAGGCTCTTTTTTGACCACGGTTTTCAGGTAGTCCAATAATTTTTAAGTTATCTCTCTTAGATCTATTTTCCAGGTCAGTTGTTTATCCAATGAGATATTTCACATTGTCTTCTATTTTTTATTCTTTTGCTTTTATGATTTCTTGATTTCTCATAAAGTCATTCGCTTCCATTTGCTCCATTCTAGTTTTTAAGGAATTATTTTCTTCAGTGAGCTTTTGGACCTCCTTTTCCATTTGGCCAATTCTGCTTTTTAAGGCATTTTTCTCCTCATTGGCTTTTTGGATCTCTTTTTCCATTTGAGTTAGTCTATTTTTAAGGTGTAATTTTCTTCAGTATTTTTTTGGATCTCCTTTAGCAAGTTGTTGACTCATTTTTCGTGACTTTCTTGCATCCCTCTCATTTCTTTTCCCAATTTTTCCTCTATTTCTCTTACTTGATTTTCAAAATCTTTTTTTGAGCTCTTCCATGGCCTGAGACCATTTTGTATTTTTCTTGGAGGCTTTGGATGTAGGAGCTTTGGCTTTAGATGTAGAAGCTTTGACTTTGTTGTCTTCCTCTGGTTGTGAGTTTTGATCTTCCTCTTTACCAAGGATGTAAGAAAATAGCTTTTCACTGAGAAAGTAACCTTCTGTAGTCTTATTTTTTCTGATTTGCTCATTTTCCCAGCCAGTTACTTGACTTTTGAGCTCTTTGATAAGTAGAGGGTATATTGCCCCGAGTTTCAGGGATTTTGTGCAGCAGTTTTCAGAGATATTTCTAAAGACCTGTAAATTTTCAGTTCTTCCAAACTGGTATGATCAAAGGAGCAGTGTTTACTCCTCTCCTGGCCTGTGCTCTGGTCTGTGAGCAAACACAAGCACTCTTTTCTGCCTTGGAACTGTGAGGAGGATTCCCTCGCCACAGCTGACACAAGTTCTGCCATACCAGTGCTCCTCATTGCCCCAGGACTGCCACCCCGATCAGCCACTTGATTCCCGCCCCCCCTCCCCCTGTCTGTAGGCCAAGAGCTCCAGAAGCAGCCAGAGCTGAGGCAGTGCCCCCCCAGGTGAAAGACCTTCCCCACTGACCTTCCAAGCTGTCTTTGGGGTTTGGGGGTTGAGAAGTCTGGAAACTGCCACAGCTGCCAGTGATTCAGTGCCCTGGGGAGGCCTGCTCCAGCCCTGTCTGTGCTAGTGCAGCCCATGCTGGGCTGTGCTCCACTCTAAGCCTGGTGCAATAGACCCTTCCTTCCAGATAGTCTTGGGCTGGAAATCTGATTTACTCTGACATTTTGTGGCTTATGCTGCTCTGGAATTTGTTTACAGTAATTTTTACGGGTATTTTGAGGGGTTTGGGGGGAGAGCTCAAGCAGGTCCCTGCTTCTACTCTGCCATCTTGGTTCTGTCCTGAAATCATTTTTTTTTTTTAAAAATTGATATGTTATCACAAAAGGTCACAGAATTCTAGGGAATTACTAAAGAGAATAAATGTTTTACATGTTACCAATTTTAATTTGTGTTCTGCATTTTATAGGTTATTTCATTTATTGTGTTAAGAAAATTATCAGAAGTAATGTTTTAAGAACTGTATACAGAAAAGTATATTTTACAGCAATCTCTAGAGAAAAATATGCTTTTTGGTGGTCACAGGAATCTGATCCCTTATTTTTCAAAGATTCAATATGTCAACATCTTCATGTGAATTGGGGGCATGATTTCCATCATTCTAATTCTATTTAAGTTTGGATTTAACTTGTCTTTCCTCTCCTCTCTTTCAAAATTATATTTGGAATCTTTTTGATTAGATCAGTGAATCCCTTCAATTATTTTCTTCTCAGTCCAAGAGAAGGCATAACATTGGGAAATAGAGTAGCCCCATGTGGTAACCTTGTAAATGTGAACTGGCATAAAGACATAAATGATATCCTCATCAAATTTGCAGATGACACAAAACTAAGAAGGAGAGCTAACATAGTATATGACAGAGGCAGGATCCCAAAGGATCTTGAAAGGCTAGACATTTGATTTGATAAAATGAAATTCAACAAGGATAAATGTAAAGTCTTGCATTAAGATCAAAAAAATAAACTTCATGATTTGATTTTTGAAGAAAAATTACAAAGACAGTTCTAATATCTCTACTCTAATAAGTACATAAAATTTTGTTTCCTGAAAATAAAAATGCTGAGAATTTTTTCAGAGTTTTTCTTCATAAAGGATCTTCAAATTTATCCTTAGCCTAAGAAACCCAATCTTTCTCTGGAGTTGGGGAAAGCGTGGGCCAGAGTCGTATAGGATTGGAAGAGTTAACAAGATTGTAACCTGCTCTATTGTATAGAGGGAAACATGGATCCACCAAAATACCAACGTCATTCACTGGAATGAAGAGATGAAAACATCACCTGTTCTTCAAAGTCATTGGTGTTTCTACTCAAAACTTCCAAATCTCTATTGACACTTTCCAAGTTTCATCTGTCATTCACTCCCACGTGAAGAAGCAGAAGTGGGAAGCTATCAGCAGGATTGATGAGTCTTGGCAGGCAAGCACTCTATACAATCTTAATTAAATTTTAATCATATTTCAATTATTTATTGATGGTTTACAGAGTCTAGTTTGCTGCTATGTTCTACCCTGTAGGGGGCTGCATTTCAGCATGAGAATCGTTTATAGTTGATATGAATCACAGGAGAATCTTTTAATGCAAAGAACCCCCACAGAAGTCTTGGATAAAAACTCTGCCCCCCCCCCCATGCTTGTCAATGTTCTTTGAGGTTGAGGTAAAAATCCCATGACTTGTTACAACTGGACTTATGTCTTTACGTGATTTTCTGTTACATATGACTTTGATTTTGTTAAAAGAGCATGCTATTTTATTTCCTCCTAATACTATGAGTAATGGTGCTTCTCTGGCCCCTGATGTCCATAGGCCAGATGTGTGACATTTCACTCTTTCCATAGGGTACTCTTAAAGGGTATTAAGGGATGAGAGGGGGTGTCTCTCCTCTTTGCTATTGGTTCAAGCCTCCATTTCCCCCAATTTTAGGGATCTAAGCATACTTTTTCTATTTAATTACTTAACGAGATTAGCTTTTACAGAGGGATACTTACTTCAAAGGTAAGTCAGAATAAATGTATAAATGTTTTCCCCCAACACTCGGGTGGCATAATCCCTACCTATAGCAACTTTGTTCTCTGGGAAAGAGAAGAGAATTAGGTTCACATTTTCATTCAGTTCTTATATATCTCTTGTCCCATCACGTTCAAAGTCTAAAGACGGGGGTAGGGTAAGGTTCTCTGGGTCCAGGGTGCTGGGACCCTAGCTTCACAGGGCTTCCTTAATGGGCTGATCGCAACATTTGGCCTAGAATCTTGGGTTCCAAGTTTACCTTGGTCAAGCTCCTGAAGAGTTCTACTCTCCACACCTAGAACCGAAATGGACAAATGAAACAATACCATAATTCCAAACCTCTTTCTCTTGGGGTCACAGGGAGGAGAAGGTGGCCCCCTGTACTTTCTTCTCAGCCTGGTGCCCCTGCCCTAGGTGAATAAACCCTTTACCCCCTGATACCACTAGAAAGAGAAAGATACTGTGGTTCAGTCAGACAAATTTGAAAATGGAACAAGTTCAAAATATACAACTTGGAAAGAGACTGCTCCTACCCACACAGTAGGCAATACAGCCTGTCTTCTCTCAGATACATATCCATGGTATCTCCCACAGGGATACCTACATTTTTAGTTGGTATGGACTTGGGCCAAAACCCAATATAAATTTATATGACTATTTTTATATTTGGTTAAAACACCACCTAATGGATATGGATTTGTTATCCTAACAGGTGGCTATCTCATAGGCATTAATAATTGATACAGAATACAGAATTTTTTCTATTCAAAATTGTTTTTTCTCCTATTACAAACTTTAAATAGTTAAGTAGTATTGTCTCAAGAAAGCAAGCTGGCATAGTGGATAGAGCACTGAATTTTGAGTCTGGGAGTCTTGAGTTCAAAACCTGCCCCAGACACTTGTTGGCTATAAGACAGTGGGCAATTCACTTAAACTGTATCAGCCTCAGTTTCCACTTCTATAAAATGGGAGTAATAATAGTACTTACTTCCCAGAGTTGTTGTGAGAATAAAATGAGATATTTGCAAATTGTTCTACAAACATTAAAGTGCTATGTAAATACTATTATTGTTAGTAGCGGTTTAACTATTTATACAATGTTTTAAAGCAATAATTCAATGGCATCGAATATTTAAGGAAATGAAACACAGAGATTCAATTAGGTACTTATCACATTTCCTTGTCATTTTCCCCAACTACTGAATACAGTATACTTTAGTTTTCTCCAGATTCGAATAGATATGTTATAACCTAAACTTGAATATAAAACCTGCTCAGAATTTGTCTATGATTCAGGCACATTTCAGAGTAGATTTTTACCTAAATTCTTTGCAGAGAATTTCTTCCTAGCCTTTGATTTCTCTCTATTTGGAAAGACCTTTAGTTATCTGCCTAATCAAATGGAAGACATGATTTTACCTCCTTATATCCCCATTTATATCCACTCAAAATACTGGTACCTTTGATGAAGCCATCATCACTTCCTGCCTAGTAGCCTTCTAGCTTTTCCCTGCCTTCTATTTTTCTCTCCACCAATCCATTCTTCAAAAGGGTCCAAAATATTCTTATTAATATATTCATTTCACTGTATCATTCTCCCACACAGAAACTTTCAGTGGTTCCCTATTGCCTAAAGGTTAAAATGCAAATTCCTAAGTCTGTCATTTAAGTCCCTGAATCAATTAGCTCTAATATCCCTTAAAAACCTTATTTTATATCACTTTCTTTCATGTATTTACTGCTCTGGCCAAACTGGACTATTTGCTTTTCCCTGAATTAGACCTGCTGTCCCATTTTTGTGCATTCAAACTGATAGTCACGCACCTGTGCCTGGTACACATTTCCTCCTTATGGCTCAGCTTAAGTTGTCATTTTCTCAATAAAATTTTTCATGATACCCCAAATTGAAAGTGTTTTCTCCTATAATTTTCCTGTTTTATCTGTATCTAATCCTTTTCTCTTTCTCCCATCGTGTTCTATCTTGCATCATGCTTATCTATTCCCCAAATCCCCTTTCCCCTAACACATAAACACTTTCCCCAGTAGATTCTAGGTTCCTTGGGGACAGAGGATATGTTTTTCATCTTTGTAATTTCAGAACCTTGGCCAGGTCCTAGACACTTAACAAATTCTATTGAATTGAACTGAATGAACCCTCAATGCTCCCTTTGATTTCCCAGCACTTTTCTCTGACCTGATGGCAAATCAGAAAGAGAAAGAACATACGTCTAGGCATGAGGTCTGTGGTTTGCATAAAAACCTTGTGACTGAATTTTTGTAGCCAGTATTTTTCTGGCAGATAGTTTCCAAATTGCTTCCAGTTATACCCTCCCTCCCACCAGAGAGCTAGTTGCTAGGTATTTACTAATTATTTCCCTTCAAATACAATGCTACCTTTTCTCATTAAACAATTTCCCAAGGAACTCTGCTGCTTTTTTTGAAGTGGTGTCTGATTTTGCCTTTCTGTTAAAGGCACTCAATGTTACTAAAATCCAAGTTTATACCAGAACAAAAAATTCAAAATAGATGTAAGCATCATTTTTAAATAATAATGCTCTAAAACAAAGGTAGAGAATTATTTACTAGTCTTCCTTTAGAAGATATGGTACTTAGGAAATAAAAATAGATACACAGATACCTTTAGGTTCTGGAATACAATGTAGTAAAATGCCTTAGAAATTGGATCGATTTTTATATTTCATTCATTCAAGAGATATTTATTAAGTGCTTACTGCATACACGGTACTGTGCCATGCTCATTCATTATGCAAAGAGGAATAAGGGAGCTACGGGCCTTGCCCTCAAATATTTGCAGTCTAGTAGGGAAAGATGAAACATGGATACAGAGAGCTCCACTATAAAGCAGAGGCAGTGGAATATGAGAATAATTCTGTTTGGCAAGTTGGAATGAGATGGATAATTGAGCTCAGAACATTAAGCAAATCCATAATTGTCATCCAGGATCAATTGACAAGGCCCTTCTTACTATTAAACCAACAGTGAAAGTGGGAGGAGAATGCAGCAGCAGCCTCAGCTGTGCTGTCTAATTAAGCTGTATTTGCATTTCAAAAATCAACACCTGAGGCCATATTCAAATTATTCAGCTATAGGTTACAATAGTAAGTATGAACTTTGATAGCTAATTTTACAACATAATTTCTCTATGAGACCATTGACAAGCAAAGCTCAGCTCATAATTAATTAATTTTTCTTTTAAAAAATAATGAAAGAACTGTAGGACAACATGCTATAAAGTGTCCCAACCTGGGAACTCAAAAATATTTGAGTTTGTGATCAAACATAATGACAGGAGGAAGAATCTGGAATAGAATTTATGTGGCTGTCTTTAAAAATTGCTGCTAAATAATTCCTCTCCTAGTTTGAAATAAATATTGCCTGTATGTTTCAGCACACTTCAATAGATCTGAGCTCTCATTCTTTGGGGATGTGCCCTTCAAGAATACAGACTGCAATCCACCCACACCTGTCCATCTTGTGCTACTCTTATCCATACCTTCCTATAAGTTTACTTATGGGATCCAGACACTATGTCAAGCACTTTCCCTTGAGTTTTCCTGATATTGCACGATTACCAATGGAATGTGCACATACTTGGTTATTCCTCTCTTATTGGCAATTGACCCCTATTTCTCCCAGTGGCACATTTTTCTAATTAGCTAATGACATCCTTCACATAATTCTTCTTAATTCTTTATTTTTAATGTGTTGTAGCCTGCTCATACCCACTATGTGCCTCTCCAGTGTTCTTCGGGTGATCTGAGTTTCAGTTCTCTGAATGCCAGAAAATTTCTTTAACTCTTAGCTATTCAATGTTCCTGGAAAATTATTGGTGCCCCCCAAAAATGTGAGCCTTCATTTTATGGAAAAGACCATAATTTTTAAAAGCAGTGCAATTTCACAAAAGCAATCCTGCTAACTCCCTTCTTCCTGTTCAATTCTGGGATGAGCTCATTGTTCATTTGAAATTTCTGTCCTAGATATACGTATTCATGTAGGAACTATCAGTTACACCTCAAATCATACATCAGGAACTGGACAATAAGCATTCTTCATCCACTTGAATTTATTGTGTGGATAGTAGCACAAATTTTTAAAGTGATTGTCAATCTCATTTAGTGGTCTCTGCCATGCTCCTAGGTTTGATGTGCATTCATCACATCATCCAAAAACAGTATACTGCCATGTTCTATATGGAACATCTCTCCTATTGTGTAGACTGAGTCTTCTATGATGGTGCTGAAATACCTTTGGCAAGCAGATTTCTCTTTTTTATGCCTTGTTTATTAATTTTAATATTAATGATCAAAATGTTGTTGAATAATGCTGTATCTGTCGCTGTATCTTTCAAAGAATATGAAAACACTGAGATGCCTAGCCTCAGAGGCTGGTTGAAAGGATTAGGAGCTAAAGAGTATGCAGGACTATATATAATATACATAAAAGACATGTGTATAATATGTATACAGGACATATGTATTTAATATACATATACATATATACACATATAATACTTATATACCTACCATGTATCAAATACAAATAGAAAAAGAAGAAAAAGTCACTGTTCTCTCACATTATAGTTAGAAGAGACAATACATAAAAGAAAGGGCAGCTACAGGGTGGATTGTTTGCACTATGAAAATAGAATAGTCCATAGCAAAGCATTATAATAACAGATTAGAACCAGGAGAAGCATCCAGAAAAGTATGATGAACTCATTCAGATAATTTAAAAGTTTCGGGAAGAATAGCAAGAACATCATGGTTCTTGACCGTGTTGAAGAACTGGCACCAGCACACACCATTTTAAAGAGTGCTATTCAAACTAAATGCAATGTTGCAATATTTTATCAAGATAAATTTAAGATTATTCTTTGTGGCATTGCATAGATAGTAACTAAAGGAGTCATATTTACACATATGAACCTTATAATTATTGTGTAAATATTGTTAATAAATTGAATAATTTTACTTTGAAGAAAGGTCTAAGGGTGTATCAAAATGGATGGCAAACCCCAGGGGTCCTTAAGTTCAGTCAGTAGATTAGACAACAATGCAAGTACTCTGTGCATCACAGAAGCAGGGTAGGTGATAAGGGTTGGTGATTCTATGGCTCACTGGAAAGCATAGAATTAGTGACTCCTATCTCACCTAAGCCAACAGATTAGTCATGTGGTCTGGATAGGTTCTAGGTGGCCCTTGTCAGCAGAAGCAAAGAATGAAGAATGCAAGGTGGTAGGGCTCCCCTAGTGGTGATTGGTCTTCCCACCACCTGGTGCTTCCAGAAGGCTTCTTGGAGGGTCTAAGGCTGGGGAAGAAAGAATAATAGACCCAAGGGGGAAGGGTGCCCCTTTTAAAGTAGGCTTCCTGTCACTTAGCCATCCTAGATGGGTTCTTTTAGGCATTAAGATACTATTTAGTAGTGGCAACCTAGAAGACAGTAGAGTAGTTGCTTTTTGCATACATACATAAACTCCAATACCTCCAAAAAATTAAAAAGAATTATGCACCAGATATAGAATACCTAAAGTTGAATACACAAGTTAAGAAAACAACAACATTGTTCAAGTTAAAACACCTATAAAATAAAATTGGAGAACTTAAATATCTGAGACCTGGATCAGGCCTTCACAGGCTCCAACATGAGAAGGCTAAAGTTGCCTAACCTCTTAGATTGGGGATCTGAACAGCAGCAGAAAAGGTTAGGAGCTAAAATAGTATGCAGAAAATCTAGAGACTTCAGGGAGCCAAGATGGTGGAGTAAGCAGTAAGCTGCTCTCACCATCCCTTAATGACCTTGAAAAACACAGAAAATACTGCCCCAGGAAATATCCTGGAACAGTGGAGCCAGGAGAAAGACACGATACAGCAGTCTTTTAGCTCATAAGGGTAGGGAGATCTTGTTGAGGCTGAAGATGACTAGTAGGAAACTGGAGGCATCCCAGCAAGCAAGCAGCAAATCCCACTTCAGTGGACCAGTGGGAGATCCTGAGCCCCAGAGTGGTAGGGTGGGCAAGTGCCAAGACCAAGACCCCCTGCATGCCTTGGCACCACCAGGGGTACTGGCAGACAATGGCATGGAGACCCACCACTTGTGCTGATAAACAGGTGCCCACCAGCAGCTGAGCCTAACCATGCTCTAGTGCAGCCTCAGGTGACAAGGTGACCTCCAGTGGCCAGACCACCCCACTCCCACACCCCACTCTGCAAGCTTCAGTGCAACCCCAGGGAAGTGCAGAAAAACCCCACTTAGCCTCAGCACACACCAGCCATCACCACCAGCTCCAGCTCAGCACCAGGTAAGTTAAAGCCTCTACAGCCTCCAGCAGCCAGCACCTGAGGCCCTAGAACACAAAGCCAGTAACCAGGCCCCTAGCTCCCAGCATAAGAAGTCTGTGACAGTGCCCCCTGGGCCCTAGAAGCAGAGATCAACTTTAAAAGCCAGGAAAAAGGCAAAAATCATGAGCAAAAAGCAGCACAGAAAAATAAAGACCATAGATTCTTGCTATGGACACAGGGAAGATCAAAACACAAATTCAGAAGAGGACAGCACTATCAATGTACCCACATCTGAAACCTCAAAAGGGAATATGACCTGGTCTCAAGCCCAAAAAAGCCTTCTCAGAAGAGCTTAAGAAGGATTTTAAAAGTCAAATTAGAGAGGTAGGAGAAAAATTGAACAATTCCTTTAAAAATACAATTGATAAAATGGAAAAAAAAAACTCTGAAGAAAACAACTGCTTAAAAAATAGAATGGGCCAAATAGAAAAGGAGGAAAAAGCTAACTGAAGAAAACAATTCATTAAAAATTAGAATTGAGCAAGTGGAAGCTAACGACTTTAGGAGACATCAAGAATGAGTCAAACAAAATCAAAAGAATTAAAAAAATAGAAGAAAACATAAAATATCTCATTGGAAAAACAACTGACAGGGAAAACAGATCCAGGAAGATAATTTAAGAATTATTGGTCTATCTGAAAGCCATGAGGGAAAAAAGAGCCTGGACAGCATTTTCCAAGAAATCACCAAGGAACCTAAGTTTCTAGAACCAGAGGGTAATCCACTGATTGCCTCCTGAAAAAGATCCCAAATTGAAAACACGAAGGAATATTGTATCCAAATTCCAGAATTATAAGGTCAAGGAGAAAATACTATAAGCAGCCAGAAAGAAACAATTCAAATATTGTGGAACCACAGTCACGATTACTCAGGAGCTTGCAGCTTCTACATTGAAAGATCAGAGGGCTTGGAATATGATATTCCATAAGGCAAAGGAACTTGGATTACAACCAAGGATCAAATACCCATCAAACCTGAGCATAACCTTTCAGGTGAGGAGATGGATATTCAATGAAATAGGGGACTTTCAGACCTTCCTGATGAAAAGACCAGAGCTTAACAGAAAATTTTATCTTCAAATACAAGACTCAAGAGAGGCATTAAAAGGTAAACAGGAAAGAAAAAAAACACATTATTCAGTAAGGGCAAACTATTTACATCCCTACATGGAAAGGTGATACTTGTATCTCTTGGGAACTGTATCATTTAGAAGGGATATAGATAGACAGAGGGTATGGGTATAAATTGACTCCGATGTGGTGATTAAAAAAACCTAATTAAGCGGTGAAAAGGGATTATAATGGAAGAAGAGGAAAAGAAAAGTCAGAAAAGGGTATATTATATCACAAGAAAAGGCACAAAAACCTATTATAATAGATGGAAAGAAGGGAAGGAGATGAGCATTGTTTGAACCTCACCCTCGTTGGATTTGACTCAAGGAGGGAATAACATACTCAGTTAAATACGGAAATCTAACTTGCCCTATAGGCAGTAGGAGGGGAAAGGGGAAAGAAAAGAGAAGGGGTGGTTGGAAGGGAGGGAAAAGATAGTAAAGGAAGAGGGAAAGAAAAAAGAGGGGCCTGATATAAGGAAGGGAAGATTGAGGGAGTCAGTGGTCAAAAGCAAAACACTAGCGAGGAGAAAAAGGGAGAGAGGAGAAATAAAAGCATAAATGGGGGGAAATAGGATGGAGAGAAAGACATAGACAGTAATCATAACTGTGAATGTGAATGGGATGAACTCTCCCATAAAATGGAAGCAGATAGCAGAATAGATTAAAAACCATAATCCTACAATATGTTATTTACAAGAAACACATTTGAAATAGAGGGATATACACAGAGTAAAGGCAAAAGGCTAGAGTAGAGTATATTGTGCTTCAGCTGAATTAAAAAAGGCAGGGTAGCAATCCTGATTTCAAACAAAGCAAAAATAGACCTAATTAAAAGAGATAAGGAAGGAAACTATATCCTGCTAAAAGGCACCATAGACAATGAAGTAATATCATTACTAAACGTGTGCACCAAGTGGTATAGCATCCAAATTCTTGGAGGAGAAGTTAAGGGAGTTACAGAAAGAAATGGACAGGAAAACTATACTAGTGGGAGACCTCAACATCCCCCTCTTTGAACTAGATAAATCCAACCTCAAAATAAACAAGAAATAAGTTAAGGAGGTAAATAGAATTTTAGAAAAGTTAGATATAGTAAACCTCTGGAGAAAATTGAATAGGGATAAAAAGGAACATACCTTTTTCTCAGTGGTATATGGCACCTACACAAAAATTGACCATGTACTAGGGCATAAAAACCTCACATTCCAATGCAGAAAGGCAGAAATATTAAATGCATCCTTTTCAGAGCATAATGCAACAAAATTACATGTAATAAAGGGCCATGGAAATATAAACTAAAAATTAATCAGAAACTAAATAATCTAATCCTAAAGAATGAGTGGGTCAAACAACAAACCATAGAAACAATCAATAACTTCATCTAAGAGAAAGACAATAATGAAACAATATACCAAAACTTATGGGATGTAGCTAAAGTGGTTCTTAGGGGAAATTTTATATCTCTAAATGCTTACATGAATAAAATAGAGAAAGAGGAGATCAATGAATTGGGCATGTAACTAAAAAAGGTAGAAAAAAAACAAATTAAAAATTCCCAATTAAATTCAAAATTAGAAATTCTGAAAACCACAGGAGAGATTAATAAAATTGAAATCAAGAAACTATTGAACTAATAAATAAAACTAAGAGCTGGTTTTATGGAAAAAAAACCAATACAATAGATAAACCTTTGGTTAATTTGATTAAGAAAAAAGAAAACAAAATTACCAGTACCAAAAATGAAAGGGATGAATTCACCACCAATGAAGAGGAAATTAAAACAATAATTAGGAGCTATTTTGCCTAACTGTATGCCAATAAATTTGACAATCTTACTGAAATGGATGAATATTTACAAAAATATAAATTTCCCATATTAACAGAAGAGGAAATAAAATACTTAATTAACTCCATTTCAGAAAAAGAAATTGAACAAGCTATCAATGAACTCCCCAGGAAAAATTCTCCAGAGTCAGATGGATTTTCAAATAAATTCTACCAAATAGTTAAAAAGCAGTTAATTCTAATACTATATAGACTATTTGGGAAAATAGGTGAAGAAGGAGTCCTACCAAATTCTTTTTATTATACAAATATGGTAATGATATCTAAACCTTCTAACTTCTGTTTGGAAGAGCCAAAACAAAGAAAGAAAATTATAGATCAATTTCCCTAATGTAAATAGATGCAAAAATTTTAAATAAAATATTAGCCAAAAGATTATAGCAACTTATCATGAGAATAGTATACTATGACCAGGTAGGATTTATATCAGGAAAACAGGGCTGGTCCAATATTAGGAAAACTCTCAGCATAATTGACCATATCGATAAGAAAATTAACAAAAACCATATGATTATCTCAATAGATGCAGAAAAGGCTTTTGACAAAATACAACACCCATTCTTATTAAAAAAAAACCACTAGAAAACATAGGAATCAATGGAGTATTCCTTAAAATAAGTAGCACCTACCTTAAACCATCGGCAAGTATTATATGTAATGAGCATAAGCTAGAAGCATTTCCAACAAGATTGGGGGGGGGGTGAAACAAAGATGTCCATTATCACTACTATTATTCAATATGATACTACCAATAAGAGAAGAAAAAGAAATTGAAGAAATTAGACTAGGCAAAGAAGAAACAAAGCTGTCACTCTGTGCAGATGATATAATGACATACTTAGAGAATCAAGTAAAAAACTACTTGAAATAAACAACTTTAGCAAAGTTGGAGAATAGAATATAAACCCACAAAAGTCATTGGCATTTCTATATATTGCTAACAAAGCCCAAGAGCAAGAGATAGAAAGAGAAATTCCATTTAAAGTTACTGTAGACACTGTAAAATATTTGGGAGTCTACCTGCCGAAACAAACCCAGGAACTATAAGAACACAATTATAAAACACCCTTCACACAAATAAAGTCAGATCTAAATAGTTGGAAAAACATCAGTTGCTCATGGGTAGGCTGAACTAATAATAAAAATGGCAATTCTACCTAAATTAGCTTATTCAATGCCATACCAATCAAACTACCAAAAAATTATTTTATGGAGCCAGAAAAAAATAGTATTTTATCATGAAGGAAAATGAGCCAAAATGTCCCAATAAAAAAATAACGTCCTACAGACAGACTCCCTAGAGATTGTGGAATAAAATGCAATATATTCCAGAATGTCTCAAAAAACAGAAATATAATTTTTAAAAGAAAATATTAAAAATTCTATTAGGTAAGAAATAAGAAATATCCCTGTGGCTTAAATACAATAAATAGCATAGTAGAAAAAGTAAAACACAACAAATCATTCTAAAGAAGTACAATCTCTTAGAGAAAGAATAATAGATATAGAACACAAAAATATGGAAATGGAAGGAAATATGGCCCAAAATAGTAAAAGATAAAAGTTTGAAAAAAACACACACCATGAATTCTATCCAAACCAATATGACCAATCTCAAAGACAAGATACACAGAAATAACAAGGATTGTGGGTCTTCCAGAAGAAAATGATATATAAAAGGGAAAAAAGCAAATACCACATATTTGGAAATGATATAAGCAAACTGCTCCACACTTCTGAATAAATACAACATAGTACTGATCAACTGAATCCATGGATCACTACCAGAGAAAAAATTTATACTGAAAACTTCAGAAGCATGTGATGGTTAATTTTTTTTCTCTATTTGTTATAATTTTTAAATAAATATAGATACCTTTTATTTTTACATCATCTTTGTTCCCAAAGATATCCTTCTCTACTCTCCTACTTACGAAGTTATCCCAGGATGGCTGGATGGGAAAAACCAATGAGGGGAAATACTCTTCCCTCTTGATTTCTCTTTCCCTCTTTCTGGCCAGGAAAAAAGAGAGATATTGCTCTTCATGCCACTTAGATGAGATAGGAGTTATCAACTACAAGTCAAGTCAAAAGGCATTTGTTAAGCATGCCTTATGTGTCAAGCACCAGGGATATGAAGAAAGGTACAAATAGTCCCTGTATTCAAGGCATTTACAATCTAATGAAGGTGACAACATATGAACAACTATGGAAAATAAAATATACACAGGACAAATTGGAGGTAACCTCATTAGCATTACTGCGGACTAGAAAAAGCTTTTTGCAGAAAGTAAGTTATTAGCTGAGATTTAAAGAAAGCCAGGAAGCAGAGGTGAGGAGAGAGAACATTCTAAGTATGGGGGACAACCAATAAAAATGCATGGAGTTTGGAGATATAGTGTTATATGAGAAAATACGTGGGGTAGAGGAGGAGGGTCAAGGAGGTGAAGTGTAAGAATACTGGAAATATATAGGACCAAGTTATGAAGAATTTTAAAAATTAGAATATTTTATTTTTGATCCTAGAGGAAAAAGGGAGCCACTGGAGTTGACTGAGTAGGGCACAGTAAAAGTTTTCGGAATATCAATTTGATAGCTGAATGGAGAATAGATTGGAGTGGGATGAGATTTATGGCAGGTAGACCAATAAGCAGCTTATTGATTCCGGTAATCAGGCATGGGAGATGATGAGGGCCTCCAGCACAGAGGCGGCAGTGCCAGAGGAGAGAATGTAGTATATAGGAGAGATATTACAAAGGGAAAATTGGCAGGTCTTGACAACAGATTGGAAATGGAAGAGGGAGTGGGAGAGTTATGGTCTGTGAAACTTGATGATTGGGATGATGGTGGTACCCCCAGCACTAACAGGTAAATTAGGAAGATATGGGATAGAGGATCACTGGCCTTGTCATTTGCCCTTCCAGTGAATCCTAAAATCTTCTAGAGCTTGCCTATCCTTTTGCCTGCCAAATTGCTTGGCACTGTTATCTGACCTACTGCTGCACCCTGCGAATCTCTGAGCCTTGTCATCCACCTTGTCCCTGAACTTTTATCTCTCCCAATTAGAGTGTGAAGTCTTTGAAAGCAAGAACTGCCACTTTTTCTCATTGCATCCCAATTGTTGAGTGCAGTGATTGGCATACACTTAATAAATGCTGGTTCATTCATCTTCTTCTGTTTAATAAAGAATATAAAAGGGGGAAACAGTACAGCAAAAGTGACAAAACAACCAAGTCTGAGAGTATATGCAGTATACCATACCTATGATCCCTCACTTCTATAAAAAGGGAGGGATTTGTTCATCTCTTACTTGGAATCAAGCTTTGTTCTTATAATTGCAGGGTATTTGAGGCATTCCTGAGAAAAACAATTTAGTAAATTCTGAAAGCATGGGAGATACAACAGGCAGAGGTGAATACTTTAGATAAATCCCAGTGCTAAAGCTACTTGAGAACCAGCAATTGAAACTCACATGAAGGAGAAGTAATCAGGGCAATCAAAACAAGCCCAGAAGCCAGGCTGAAATGAGGTTGCAAGAGATGTCACAGAGTGTGGACAAAGAAAAACACTGACCATCAGTGTGGAATGGAAGTAATGCTGTTTTATAACTGGGTGCATGGCATCCTTCAGCTAACTGCCATCCTGCTCCAACGTTGTAGCTGCTGGGGGGTTGATCTGAAAAGAGCCAATATGTCTTCATTGTGACAAAGCACCAAAATTTATCAATCCCCCCCCAAAAAAAAACCAGTTTTACCAAAACATGGATGAAGAGAAGAAAAACAATTTACTTTTTTGATGTAGTTTAATTTCAAGTTACTTTTGGAGCTTAAGATAAGAAAGAGAGGTTATTTAATAGCTTGAATAGCTAATTATGTGGTGCTGGGTAACATGCAAAACTAAACTGCTTCACCTTGTAAAGGTATTATCACATTACTGAACTCAAACCAACTACTGATTTGCAGGTGCTCGCAGTAAAAAGAAATTGGGGCAGGGGGAATGTACATAAGAGACATTCTGTACCAATATTAAGAGAAGAAGGCTGGGTTGTTTGTCCTGTTAGAAACATTCATTTTTCCTTGTGTCATTAGTGATTTACCATCAAAATATGAGCATATGTTCCAGAATATGGGCAACTTTGGACATGTATGTTGGCATATAGAGTATTTTGTGGTTACAAAATAAGCACAGCATGATAAAGTGCAAGAAATGGGTTTTTAAATCTTTTTTTTTCTTTTTTGTTCCATACTTTATTATTTAATTTTTTTAGTTTTCAGCATTGATTTCCACAAGATTTTGAGTTACAAATTTTCTCTCCATTTCTACCCTCCCCCCTCACTCCAAGATGGCATATGTTCTGATTGCCCCATTCCCCAGTCAGCCTTCCCACTCCCCCCCACCCATCCCTTTTCTCTTTACTTTCTTGTAGGGCAAGGTAGATATCTATGCCCCATTGCTTGTATATCTTATTTCCCAGCTGCAGGGAAAAACAACTTTTTTTTGAGCATCTTCTTTTAAAACTTTGAATTCCAAATTCCCTCCCCTCTTCCCTCCCCACTCATTCTCTCTAAGAATGCAAGCAATTCAACATAGGCCACACATTTCTCGTTATGCTAAACACTCCCATAAATAGTAATGTTATGAAAGACTAAATATATTTCCCTCCCTCCTAACCTGTTCCCACTTTATTCAGTTTTCTCCCTTTACCCTGTCCCTTTTCAAAAGTGCTTGCTTTTGATTACTTCTTCCCCCATCTGCCCTCCCTTCTATCATCCCCCCTTTTTTATCCCCTTCCCCCTACTTTCATGTGGGGTAAGATACCCAATTAAGTGTGTATGTTATTCCCTCCTCAAGTCAAATCCGATGAGAGCAAGATTCACTCATTCCCCCTCACCTGCCCCCTCTTCCCTTCCAATTAACCGCTTTTTCTTGCCACTTTTATGTGAGATAATTTACCCCATTTTATCTCTCCCTTTCTCCCTCTCTCAATATATTCCTCTCTCATCCCTTCATTTTATTTTTTTAGATATCATCCTTTCATAGTCAACTCACCCTGTGCCCTCTGTCTATATATGTGTATATATATATATATATATATATATATATATATATATATACACTCATATATATACATATATATATGTATATATATATTTTCCCTTCAACTACCCTAATACTGAGAAAGGTCTCATGAATTACACACATCATCTTTCCATGTAGGAATGTAAGCAAAACAGTTCCACTTTAGTAAGTCCCTTATGATTTCTCTTTCTTGTTTGCCTTTTCATGCTTCTCTTGATTCTTGTGTTTGGAAGTCAAATTTTGTATTCAGCTCTGGTCTTTTCACTGAGAAAGCTTGAAAGTCTTCTATTTTATTGAAAATCCATATTTTGCCTTGGAGCATTATACTTTGCTGAGTAGGTGATTCTTGGTTTTAATCCTAACTCCTTTGACCTCTGAAATATCATATTCCAAGCCCTTTGATCCCTTAATGTAAAAGCTGCTAGATCTTGTATTATCCTGATTGTGTTTCCACAATACTCAAATTGTTTCTTTCTGGCTGCTTGCAGTTTTTTCTCCATGATCTGGGAGCTCTAGAATTTGGCAACAATATCCCTAGGAGTTTTCTTTTTGGGATCTTTTTCAGGAGGCGATCGGTAGATTCTTTCAATTTTTATTTTACCTTCTGGCTCTAGAATATCAGGGCAATTCTCCTTGATAATTTCTTGAAAGATGATATCTAGGCTCTTTTTTTGATCATGGCTTTCATGTAATCCAATAATTTTTAAATTATGTCTCCTGGATTTGTTTTCCAGGTCAGTGGTTTTTCCAATGAGGTATTTCACATTGTCTTCCATTTTTTCATTCCTTTGGTTCTGTTTTATAATATCTTGATTTCCCATAAAGTAACTAGCTTCCCTTGCTCCAATCTAATTTTAAGGTAGTATTTTCTTCAGTGGTCTTTTGGACCTCCTTTTCCATTTGGCTAATTCTGCCTTTTAAGACATTCTTCTCCTCATTGACTTTTGGAGCTCTTTTGCCATTTTAATTGGTCTATTTTTAAGGCATTATTTTCTTCAGTGTTTTTTGGGGTCTCCTTTAGCAAGTCATTGACTTGTTTTTTGTGATTTTCTTGCATCGCTCTCATTTCTCTTCCAAATTTTTCCTCTGCTTCTCTTCCTTGCTTTTCCAAATCCTTTTTGAGCTCTTCCATGGCCTGAGACCAGTTCATGTTTTTCATGGAGGCTTTTGATGTAGGCTCTTTGACTTTGTTGACTTCTTCTGGCTGTATGTTTTGATCTTCTTTGTCACCAAAAAAAGATTCCAAAGTCTGAGTCTGAATCTGAGTCTGCTTTCGCTGCCTGGCTGTGTTCCCAGCCAACTATTTGACCTTTGAGCTTTTTGTCAGGGCATGATGCTTGTAGAGCAGAAAGTGCTTTGTCCGAAGCTTTAGGGAGCTGTGCTGCTGTTTTCAGAGCTACTTCTATATAGCAAATTCTGCCATACCAGCACTCCTCCTCCCCCAAGAACAGCCAACCTGGACTGTGACCCAGACCCAAACTGTACTCCCAATCTGATCCACCATTTAATTCCTCCCACAGGGTGGGCCTGGGGCCAGAAGCAACCGCAACTGGAGCTCTGGAAGCAGCCCTAGGGCTGCACCACTTCCATGATCCCAAGGCTAGGGCCAACTGTGCATTCCATTCACTCTATTCAAGCACTTTTTCCACTAACCTTCTTGGATGTTTTTGGCATTTGTGGGTTGAGAAGTCTGGTAACTGCCACAGCTCAATGATTCAGGGCCCTACCACCTGTTCCACCCAGCTCCCATTCTGGCTGGTCATGGCATGGCCTATACTGAGCTGTGCTCTGCTCTGCTCCCAACTCCATGCAATAGACCCTTCCCAGCAACCATCCAGGCTTTCCTGGGCTGGAGTCCTGCTTCCCTCTGCTATTTTGTGGGTTTTGCAGCACTAGAATTTGTTCGGAGCCATTTTTACATGTGTTTGGAGGGACCTGGGGGAGAGCTTAAGCAAGACATCGAAACAGAAAACTCAAGAGAAGTATAAAAAGGTAAACATGAAAGAGTAATCATAAGGGATGCCATAAAGTTAAACTGTTCATTCCTATATGGGAATATGATGCATGTAACTCGTAAGAACTTTATCATTTTTAGGGCAGTTAGAAGGAGTTTACATAAAAAGAGGGTCTGGGTCTGGGAATACACTGGAAGAAGGAGGAAAGGGGAGGTAGAATGGGGGAAATTTCCTCACATAAATGAGGTGCACTAGGACAAGTTTTTATATTGGAAGGGGAAAATGGGGGTGGTAATGCTTGAACTTCACTCTCATCAGAATTGCTTCAAAAAGGGAAGACTATATATACACACTCAGCTGTATATAGACGTGTAGCTTACCCAATAGGAGGGGAAGGAGATAAGAAATGTTTGTGGGGCGAGGGGTGATAAAAGGAAGGGAAGATTAAGGGAGGCAGTGGATAGAAGCAAAAGACTTTTGAGGAAGGAAGAGAGAACGAGAGAGCTACAGCGAGAGTATGAGAGAGCATGTGCACGTGCACACATGAGAGACAGAGAGAGAGAGAGAGGGAGGGAGGGAGAGAGAGAGATTTTTTTAAATCTTTGTCTTTTTTTGGTCAGGCAATCAGGGTTAAGTGACTTGCCCAAGGTCAAACAGCTAGTAAGTGTCAAGTGTTTGGATTTGACTCGGGTCCTCCAGAATCCAGAACTGGTGCTCTATCCACTGTACCACCTAGCTACCCCATAAAAGCTTAATTTCTCAAATATAGCAGAACTGAGTCAAATTCATAAAAATAAAAGCCATCCCCCAATTGATAAATGGTTTTAAGAAGCAATTAAATCTATCTATAGTCATATAAAAATGCTCTAAATCACTATTGATTAGAGAAATGCAAATTATAACAGCTCTGAGGTATCACCTCATACCTAACAGAAATGACAAATGTTGGAGGGGATGAGGGATAATAAGTGCATTAATGAGTTGTTGGTGGATTAGTGAACTGGTCCAGCCATTCTGAAGAACAATTTGGAACTATGCCCAAAGGACTATAAAAACTATGCATATCCTTTGATCCAGCAATGCCACTACTAAGTCCATATGAAAATATATACAGCCCCTCTTTTTTGTAGTGGCAAAGAATTAGAAATTGAGGGGATGCTCATCAATTGAGGAATGGCTGAACAAGTGATATATGATTATGATGGACTACAAGTGTTATACAAGAAATGATGAGGGGGTGGTTTCAGAAAAATATGGCAAGACCTACATGAACTGATGCAAAGTGAAGTGAGAACTAGGAAATCATTGTGCACACTAACAGGAATGTTGTAATGATGAGCAATTGTGAAAGACTTGGCTACTCTGATGAATACAATGATCCAAGACAATTTCATAGGACTCATGATGAAAAAATGCTATTTACCTCCAGAGAGAGAACTGACGAACTATTAGTGCAAATTTAAGTATAATTTTTCTCACTTTTTTGGCCTTTTTGCAATATGGCTAATATGGAAATGTTTTCAAGATTTCACATGTATGATTGATATTATGTTGTTTGCCTTCTCATTGGGTGGGGTAGGGGAGGAGGTAAGGTGAGAGTCTGAAACTCGAAATTTAAAATAAAAATATGCTATAAATAAATAAATAAATAATGATTTTTAAAAAATGCTTAATTCCTCATGGTCAAGTCATGGCTCATGGATTCCCTCATGCCTTCCCTTCAGACAACAAAGGAAGGTAAAAAAAACCTAATGATTTATACAGGTAAATTAATGTCATTTGCAAAAGCCACATGAAGTAGTATGGTTTCTCCTTCCCTGTCCTTCTTCTTCCCCACCCTCTAAAAAAGAAGAAATCAAATCTAAAATCCCAGTTCCAGTAAATAACAGTCTTTTAGAAATTTGAGGATGTCTAGTGTCTGATTGACCTACCTACTAGTTTATTCCAAACAGACTCCTGAAACCTTAACAAAATTATAGAATCTCAGAGTTGACAAGCAACTTAAAGATGATTTAATCCAACCAGTGTATAAATAATAAAAGAAGGCTTGTGGCTTAACTTAAGACACCCCGGGGTTGGGGAAAAGAATGAAAAGGAAATATAGGTGCACTAGATAATAGTTACCAAGAGACAAATATACAAAAAGATCTCTTGAGAGGCAGGATAAATGTCCAACTTGGTATAGAGGAGAAGGTATATGGGCCTTAGGCAAGATGATTTTCTTTCCAACATAACAAGAGGATTGGAATCAATGACCCAAGTTGTACAAGGCTCATGTCACTCCTCCTGTATGGACCTGCCAGAATCATGCCATACAACACAGTTACTTCTATATGACACAGAAAAGAGCTGGGGATTTTATATGGTGGAGACAGAATATAGGATGTTTATCAGGAATGTATGATTGCTTCTTTACTTCTGGTGTTATAGATATTACCACTTCCAATTAGTGAGAGTTTCAGGAATAAAAGATTCCTGAGACAGAAGTGAGTATCCCCAAAAAAGGAGGCAGGCGGAGATCATGGCTAGGTCAGAAAGTCTAGGCCTAGATAACCAGAGAGTTTGGGGATTATTATGACAAAAAAAAAAACAAACAAAAGGAAAGAAGGAAGGAAAGGAGGGGAGTAAAGGAAGGGAATAGAATCTTTAACCTATAAGCCTATGGGTTTGATTTCATTTTCTGATGAAGTTTTCTGGATAATTAGAGCAGGAAAGAAGAAGTCAAAGAGATGGTTAGTGAACATTTAGAAAAGGAAACAGTGTTAACAAAGAAGCAACATGGGTTTCTCAAGAAGAGATATGTTAAACTAATTTTATTTTAGTTCATTTTTACAGGCTTACTAAACTGATAGATCAAAGGCATGCTATAGATAAAGTTTACAGAAAATTATACTAAGAAATAATGCTGGATTTAGAGTAAGAAGTGAGATTTACAGGCTATAGAGTCAGAAGATGGAAGTTCAAATCTCACATCTGCCACTAGATACAGATGTTACTAAATGGCTTCTAAAGTCCCTTGTAGTCCTAAATGTATTATCCTAACTATTCTGTAGCAAAGCATTTGATAAAATATCTTGTGTTGTTCTTCTGGAAAAGGTGTTGAGATGTGGACTAAAATTCAGGCATGTTAAACTCAAATAGAAACTGATGCCTATGGGTCACATGTTGATTTGGAAAAAATTATCATTCCCCATGTTGTTAGCTTGATTTTGATGCCTCTGGGCTAAATAATAGTACACTTAGGTGGATTTAGAACTGGTTAAATGGCCCAACTCAAAGAGTAATCATTATCAATGGGAAGTCAACTGGAAAGAAGCTCTCCAGTGAAAAACCCCAGGGATCTTTGCTTGGCCTTGCGCTGTTTAATGTGCATATTTTATTGATGATTTGGATAAAAGCATAGATGACATGCTTATCACATTGGCACATGATGCAAAGATGGAGTAACAGCTAATTGGATGTCAGTCAGGATGAAAAAAAGATCTTGACAAGCTAGAGCAAAAGTGTCAAACATGCAGCCCATAGCCATAAATGCTCCAGAATACTTTTGAGCAGGCGTGGGGAACCTGCTGCCTTGAGGCAAAGAATTAACTTCACAAATACAAGATGAGGGAGTCATGGCTAGATAAGTTTGTCAGAAAAAGATATGGAGGTTTCATTGAGGAATCAACAGTATGATATGGCAGCCAAAAAAAGATGTGATTTGGGACTACATTTAGAAGCATAGAAATCAGGAATAAGGAGTTGATTATCCTTTTCTATTCTGTCCTAGTCCAACTACATCTGGGGTACTATGTTTGAGACTAGGAACCACGGCTTAAGAAGGACATTGATTAGCCAAATAAGGGCAACAACAGAGGTAAAGGTCTTCTATCCATGCTATATGAAAATCAGTTGAGGCAACTCTGGACATGTAGACTGAAGAGAAGCTGGAGAGTGGCATACATGCTATCATGTGGAAGGGGAATTCTACTTCTTCTGTTTGGCCCCAGGGTGACAAGAACCAAGAATAACAAATAGAACCTGCAAAGAATTAAATTTAGATTTATTGTCAGGAAAAATTGCCTAACAATTAGAACCAGTAAAACATGGAACAGGCTAGGTACCCCTTATCTGAGGTCTTCAAGTAGAAGGTAGAGATAATCAGTTGTAGTAAAGATTCTTTTTCAAGTATGGCTTGGACTAGATGGTTCTTCTACATTTAAAAATTCTGTGATTCTGTGACCTATGTGTATAAAGGCAATGACAAATGTTTATCCAGGCTCTGCTGAACGAAGACTTCCAGTGATGGCACTGAACTTCTCAGTTTAAAGGATTATAACTTCCTCATGGGCAGGGGAATATGTGTATGTATGTGTGTGTGTGTGTGTGTGTGTGTGTGTATTAGGAAATTATGGAAATGCTTATTCATAGAACCTTCTGTTTGGCAAAGTTTAAGATACCAAAATGTTTCTATAGTTATTAACTACCCATTTACGTAGATGGCTCTGTACCAACAACTGTCTAAGATAGTCCCAGTCATCTAGAGAATAAACCATGCCAAAGTAACTACTGAGTGGGGAGAAAAAAAAATCTGTCAAATTCCTTGTTGGGCATCAGGCAGACAAAACAACTCAGCAATGGACTGAATTTGTCAGTTTCCATTCAGTTATTTTGGCACCATATCAATGTAGTTCTTAAACTGGCATAAAAGATACAGAGGGATATAAACAAGTATCAACAGAATTACTGAGTGTAAATGGTATCAAAACTGGTTAGTTCAGCATTTTAAAAAAATCAGTCAAACAGAGACTTGGCTGAGTTAACAAGTTAATTGCATTAAAATAACTATTTACCCCACCTGAAATTCAGAAGAACAACAAGGCCTCAGGGTTAAATGAATGGACCAAAATGAAATAATCAAGGATCCATTTGCATTATGTTCAAACAATGGTTGAAAGGAGTCTGAAACTCCTGATTCATAATGAGGGAAATCTTTGCAAACTGAGCATCTGGCTTATGATTTGAAAACTGAAAATCTTTTGGAGCTTAATATGAAACAAAGACCAGTTCTTTAGCAGGGATGAGCCATTAACAAATTGACCAATTAAAACTTCAACGTATTATCTATTTTGAAGGATATCTATCAGTTATTTTAAGCCCCTAGGCCTTGATTTCCAATATCAGAATTAAAAAATATCCAGAGGGCTTCTCTGCTATAAAATACAAGCCTGTGAAATTTTAAAACAAATAACATTGCCCACTACACACATACGTGCACGCGTGTTCACACACACACACACACACACACAGGGCTGAAAGTAAGATTTTCAAAAAAGTTAACCATCTGATGCACAGATGAATCTGTAAATAAGCAAAAAAAAGATTTCTGAACAGCCAAAATATCTATCCATTCATTCGACACTAAAGAAAAAACCCTTTTTCAAAGCCTATTTGATTTCTTCTTTAAATACAATTCCACCACACTCAAGTTTTCTTTCAAGGTCCACAAGAGATTACTGATTGTTCATATGTGTGGGTAGAAATTAAAGATTAACAAAGCACAAGGTAAAGAAGACAATATAAATTTATACTTATATTTAATTGTATAAATTACAATTTGTACATGATTCTTCATTCTATGGAGAAGACAGTATAAATATAATTATCCCCATTCTACGTATAAAGAGACTGAAGTTCAGAAAGCTTATCTATCTTACCCAAGGTCACAGAGTAAATTTTGAACAAATACACAACCTCAGATCCTCTGACCTTATGTCTGCTACATCCTGCTGAGGTCACACTGCTAAAGTCACCACACTGGTTGGAGCAATAAGAGAGGTGATGTTCTGATGGAGAAGCATGAAGCAGAGAAAAACTAAGACCTGACACTAAGATTAAAAAGGCATAGTAGGCTGGACTGTTTGTTATAGGTGTTGATAGTCTACAAAGCCATGGAGAACACCATATTGTCAGAACAGGATGTTATACTGATGACGATAATGATGGTGAATAACAACAATCATATAATGAGTATAATTATGACTTTCAGTAATCAACAAAGATTAAATTATGCTATGCATCCTCTGTTTAGGAAAGCAAGAGACTATGTGTTGTGGGTTTTGGTCAGGGCCATGCTGTAACAACCACTAAGTTTGAATTAAGTAAATAGAATCAGGATAAGAAAGGACCACCACCAACCTAGATAAGGCTGAAACACAGTAGAAATTTATGTGGGGGGAAAACCCATGGTGAATATAGAGGAGATGGAAAATCCAGAGAGACATAGCTCTGATATATAGCCTCAAGCCACATAGATTGCACTTTAATGATTTCTCAAATGATACTCAGGTGGACATGGTTTCCAAAATTTGAGAGAAAAGTATTCTATGTAGAGGGGGTCATGGCACTTAGTGAAACCGTCATCTTCACACAGGCTGCTGTCGCTAGGACCAAAGACATATAGGAAAGAAGGGAAGCAAAGGAGATTGAGTTTGACTCTCAATGCATTTTACTTTCATCATGTATCCTGAACTGCACGTATTACTACATTCTCTGATTATCTTAGTTAAAGTATAATTAGCACTACTGTAGGCCGAGAGTCATTCAAGCTGATCTTGAACCAAAGGCCCTTTGGAGCTAATTCACAATACACATTTAGCAAAATTTATATAAAATTATTAAAAATTAATGTAGCAGGGTTGATTTGGAGAGGCTTTTTCAGTATAAGTCCTTGACAGTCGACTTAATGAGATTTTAGGGTGCATGCTCCTCAGCAAAGGGCTAGAGTACATGTCCAACTCCGTACCCCTTTCTGATACAGTTTTATGCTGTAGAATCTCATCAAGTTGATTTGGGGGCCTCATCACATTGAACAAGGTTTTCCTGATAATTCCTGCTACATTAAAAAAAAAGTTTCATTGCTTACACAGAGAGGCTTTGGTTATCTTGCAATGCCACTTGTTTACCTCACACCATGACTGTACTAAAGGAAGGAATATTATATCTCTCAGAGACTACTATATGGCTCCTTGTGCACTATAAAGAGATTGTCCATCATTATTAGGCATTGATTATTAATAAAAACAGGTGACCTTACTTCAAACAAATGATATGAGCTGAAAACAACACTAATATACTCTTATGCTATATCTGCTCTTCAGTAGTTCTAATAGCCTAATAATTCTCTTTGTCAGAGATATAGACACAAGTGCAGTCAGTGTGGAATACCACCATGAACTGATTGATCCTAACAAGCCCCAGTAAGGACACACAATTAGCTGAGAATATCTTTCAGTCTGAGCTTTGTGTGATCTCTGCATGGAATTCTCCATAAGCCTCACTATGTCTTACCCTGCTTCCTGCCAGTGACCATGCAGTAATAATAAAAATCTGATGACAATTCAGTAACCTTCTTTAGCCTTCTCATTTTTTTTTACAATCTCTTTGACGCATCTCAGTCTTATGATTTGGAGCCACATGCTCCTGAAGAGATAGCCTCTTTTGCCAGAGGGGATCACTTTACAATCTGACTTAGAAAACTAAACTTCTCAGTTCAAATACCACTAGATAGATTCAGCCTTTCATGCTTGCAAGGCAGGCAAAATAGAGTTCCCAATAAATGCACTCTACAGGAATTTTTTAAACGAAACTTTAAAAATCTATAGTTGTGGTAGGGACATGCAAGTTCCTAGCTATCTTTGGTAGGAAAGGGTTTTTGTCCTTGGTTCATGATATACTTGGAGAGTACAATAGGATAATGAAAGAGAAGAAGACTCGGAATCAGAAAACCCGTGTTCAAGCCCTAGCTCTCACATTTATTGACTGTGTAATAAATATATGGCAGGTCATTTGGCATCTCTGAGCATCTTCTAAATTTCTTTCTAAGTGGGGATAAAAATTTGTAGTACCTACTATCACAGCTGGCTGGTTTCCTTCTGCTTCTCCCATTTGTTCTTTTTTGTGTTCTTTAAAAAATTATAGTATTTTGTTTTCCAATTACATGTAAAACTACTTTTCAATATTCATTTTTATAATATTTTGAGTTCCAAATTTTTCTCCTTTCCTCTGTTGTCTCCCCGCTCCCCAAGATGGCAAGCAATCTGATGCAGTTTAAACATGTACAATCATGTCAAACATTTCCATGTTAGTCTTGTTGTGAAAGAAGAAACAGAACAAAAGGGAAAAACCACCAAAAAAGTGAAAAGAGTATGTTTTGATCTGCATTCAGACTCCATAGTTCTTTCTCTGGATGTGAATAGAATTTCCCATCTTGAGTCTTTTAGAATTGTCTTAGATCACTGTATTGCTGAGAAGACCTAAGTCTATCATAGTCATCACACAATGTTGCTTTTAATGTATAAAATGCTCTCGTGGTTCTACTCACTTTATTCAACATCAGTTCATGTAAGTCTTTCCAGGTTTTTCTGAAATCCACCTGCTCATCATTTCTTATAGCACAACAGTATTACATTACATTCATATACCACAACTTGTTCAGCCATTCCCCAATTGATGGGTATTCCCTCAATTTCCATTTTTGCCACCACAAAAAGAGCTGCTGTGAGGAGTTTTGTGTATGTGGGTCCTTTTGCTTTTTTATGATCTCTTTGGGATACACACTGAGTAGTGGTATTGCCGGATCAAAGGGTAGGTACAGTTTGATTGCCCCTTGCACATAGTTCCAAATTACTCTCCAGAATGGTTAAGTCAGTTCATAACTCTACCAACAATGCATTAGTATCCCAATTTTCCCACATCTTTTCCCATATTTATCATTTCCTTGTTCTGTCATATTAGCCAATCTGATAGGTGTGATGTGGTACCTCAGAGTTGTTTTAATTTTTACTTCTTTAATCAATAGTGATTTAGAGCATTTTTCCATATGACTATAGATAGCTTTAATTTCTTCATCTGAAACTGCCTATTAATATCTTTTGACTATTTATCAATTAGAGAATGACTTGTAGTCTTATAAATTTGACTTCATTCTTGATATATTTGAGAAATAAAACAGAAACATTGCTGTAACAATTGTTTCCCAGCATTTTGCTTTCTTTCTAATCTCGGTTGCATTGGTTTTGTTTGTGTAAAACCTTTTTAATTTAATGAAATCAAAATTTTCTATTTTGCATTTCATAATTCTATCTCTTGTTTGGTCATAAATTCTTCCCTTCTTCCCATTTGTTCTTAAACAAAGGTGGTATCCAAGATCAGATCACTCTGTCTCAGACAATGGGTTTTTTTTATCAACTAAGATTTTTTTATTTTTAGTTTACAACACTCAGTTCCACATGCTTTTGAGATCCAAACTTTCTTCCCCCCTCCCTCCCCAAGATGGCATGTAATCCAATATATTTTCTACATACAACTTCACATTGAACTTATTTACACAATAGTCAAGTTGTAAAGAAGAATTATGACCAATGGAATGAATCATGAGAAAGAAGAAACAAAACAAAAACAAAAGAGAAAAAAAGAAACAAAAGAATAAAAAAGGAGAGCAAACAGTTTGCCTCAATCTGCATTCAGTCTCCATAGTTCTTTCTCTGGATGTAGATAGCTCTCTCCCTCATGAGTCCTTTGGAGTTGTCAGAAAATGGTTTTTTTAGTGAAGCTTCATCACGGACTGTCAATCTGCTGGTGAGTTCATTAATGAGATCACCCCTTACAGATAACAACTTCCTCACAGCCTACATAGATCAGCAGAAGAGTATGGGCCCACTCTCTAGGGAACATAGGAGATTTTAAAACAAGCTAACTTATTCTGTGCATGATGGAGAAAGTTAAGTGTAAGGAGCCAGAAAGGTGCCAGGTTAAGAAGAATGTTAAAAGCCCCAAAGTTATTTTTTAATTGTATCCTGGAAGGAATAGGGAGCCTGTGAGTGGATTTATTTAATTGGGAAAGGCGTAACATGGTCAGACTTGCACTGAGTGGAGAATGGACTAGAGTGAGGAGAGATAAGGCAGAAAGACCAACCAGCAGCAATCGCAGTAATCCAGGCATGAGGTAATGAAAAAATTATTCAAATCACTAATAAGGCAAATGAAAACAACCCCAAGGCTTCACCTCACACCCTTTAAATAGGCAAAAATGACCAAGAAATGGCAAAAGTCAATGTTGGAGGGGTTGTGGAAAAATAGGCACATCAATATATAGTTGGTGGACTTGTGAACTGATACTTGTGAACCATTTTGAAAAGCAATTTGGAATCATCCAAATAAAGTGACTAAAATATCCATACCATTTGAAAAAAACACTCCATTACCAGGCTTAAACCCCAAGGAATGCATTGATAAGAAAATAATCCCTATATATTCCAAAATATTTATGAGAGTATTTTCTGTGATAGGTAAGGCTTAGGTAAGGTGAAAACTAGATGCTTATCAATTGGGTAATGGCTGAATAAATCGTGATTAATGAATGTAGTGTAATATTATTGTGCTCTATGAAGTGTGTGATGAATACAGAAAAGCATGGAAAGATCTATATAAATTGATACAGAGTGAAGTAAGCAGAGGCAAGAAAACAATATATACAGTAATGATAACTGCATTTACTCTAAATTTGTTGCCTTACACAATTCACTTTATTTGCACTTCTGAAGTTATTGGACATAATGTTTTTTGCGCATAATGTTCTTCCTTTTGTATCACTTCTTACTCATCTCCACACATTTTTCTGAATTATTCAAATTCATCATTCCTTTTAGCATAGCAACATTTCCTTTCATATACAATTTGTTCAATCATTCCTGATTCAATGGGCATTTATTTTGTTTCCACAAATAATGCTGTTGAGATGATTTTTGCTCATTTAATTTTTTTCTTATTGTCAGTATTGATTTAAACTCCCAGTATTAGAGCCTGTGAGTCAAAGAGTATTGACCAATTATTAACTTTTCTTGTATTATTCCACTAATTTCATGGGAAATTTTCATTTTAAATATTAGACCTGGAAGGGACCTTTGAGAACTCTTTATCCAACTCCTTAATTTTAAAGCTGAGGAAACTGAAGTCTTGAGACCTCAGGTGGTTTGTACAAATTTATACAAGTAGTAAGTAGAAGAGTCTGAATTTGGAACCAGATGATCTGACTCCAAATCCAGCACTTTTCCCACTACATCACATTATTTTCCAGGATGGGTACACTAATTCACACAGGTACACCGAAAGTAAATGAAGTCTTCCCTTAAGACAGTATTTATCTTCACTCAACCTCTTCAAAAATGAATTTTTATTAATTTTTGTCATTAAAATTTTTTTCCATTTTAACATCTTTGCTAATTTTATAGCTGTGAAATGATACACAGGTGCTATTTAAGTTCCATTCATATGATTACTAGTGACTTTGAATAATTTTCAAGTGGTTGTTGATAGATAGTATTTTTCTCTAAAAAAAAAATAATCCTTTGTGACCTTTGACCATTTATCTATCTATTGGAGAATGGCTCTTAAACTTATAGATTTGTGTCAATTCTATACAAATATTGGATGCTAATTTTATCTGAAATATTTATTTTTTCCACTTAATAGCATTTTTTCCAATTACATGTAAAGATAGTTTTCACCATTCACTTTATAAGACTTTGAGTTCTAAATATTTTTCATTCTCTCTCCCCTCCCCATCCCAAGATGGCATGGGCTATACATGTACAATCCTGTTAGATATATTTCCACATTAGTCATGTTGTGAAAGAAGAATCAGAATAAAAGGGGAAAACCGCAAGAAAGAAAAAAAAAGATAGAAAATAGCATGCTTCGATCTGCATTCAGACTCCACAGTTCTTTCTCTGGAAGCAGATAAATTTTCCATCATGAGTCTTTTCAGATTTGTCTTAGATCATTGTATTACTGAGAAAAGCTAAGTCTATCAAAGTTGGTCATCACATAGCATTGCTGTTACTGTGTACAGTGTTCTCTTGGTTCTGCTCACTCCACTCAGCATCAGTTCATGGAAGTCTTTCCAAATTTTTGTGAAATCTACCTGCTTATCATTTCTTATGGAACAATGGTATTCCATTATATTCACATACCATAACTTGTTCAGCCACTCCCCAATTGATGAGCATCCCCTCAATTTCCAATTCTTTGCCACCACAAAAAGAACTGCTATAAATACTTTGGTTCATGCAGATCCTTTTCCCTTTTTATGATCTCTTTGGCATATAGATTGCTGGATCAAAGTTTATGCACAGTTTTATAACATTTTGGGCATAGTTCCAATGTTCATAACTCCACCAACAATTGCTGTTCCAATTTTCCTACATCTTCTAACATTTATCATTTTCCTTTTTTGTCATATTAGCCAATCTGATAGGTGTGAGGCGGTACCTCAGAGTTGTTTTAATTTGCATTTCTCTAATTAGCAGTGCATTAGAGGGGCAGCTAGGTGGCACAGTGAGTAGAGCACTGGCCCTGGAGTCAGGAAGACCTGAGTTCAAATCTGGCCTCAGATATTTGACACATGTACTAGCTGTGTGACCTTGGGCAAGTCACTTAACCCCAATTACCCTGCCAAAAAAATCCCAAAAATAGTGCATTAGAGCATTTTTGTATGACTATAGATAGCTTTAATTTCTTCATCTCCAAACTGCCTGTTCATATCGTTTGACCATTCATCAATCAGGGAATGACTTGTATTCTTATGAATTTGACTCATTTCTCTATATATTTTAGAAATGAGGTCTTTATCAGAGACACAGGCTGTAAAAATTGTTTCCCAGCTTTGTGCTTCCCTTCTAAACTTGGTTGCATTGGCTTTGTGCAAAACCTTCTTAATTTAAGGTGATCAAAATTATCCATTTTGCATTTCATAATGTTCTCTATCTCTTGTTTGTCATTATCAGAAATATTTAACACAGATATTTTTCTTGAGTTGTATTTTTCTTCTGATTCTAGATATATACTGAGGTGTATATAATTTGAACAAAAAAGATTGCATTCTATTTTGTTACTGAGGTTGCTGGTCATGTTTTCTATAAATTCTTCTGTCCTATCTATGAAAATGAATTTTCTCATCCATATTTGTCAAAAATATCAGGTCTTTCCCCAGTAGACTGTGTTATTGGCTTAACTGAATGCTAGACTTTGGGATTGTAGCTTATTTACCTACTCTATTCCATTGATTTACTTTTCCTTCTTTTGGATCCAATATTAAAAATTTGGATAATCACTGCTTTATAACATAGTTTGAGATCTAGTAATGACAACCCCAAATCCTCCCTTCTATATTCCTTGATATTCTTGCCCTTTTTTCCTTTCAAACAAATTTGGTTATTATTTTATCTTATTCTATGAATAACTCCTTGGTAATGTGATCAGCAAAATACTGAACATGTAGTGTAATTTGGGTAGCCTTTTCAATTTTAATTTATTGACCTGAGTCATGGTCACTGAAGCTCTATCAACTGTTTAGGTCTTCTGTTTTTCTCTAAAAATTATAATGTAATTGTATTTATGCAAGTACTTAATATATTTTTGTTATCTTAAATAAATTAATTTTCTAATTTCTTCCTCATGAATTTTATTACTAATATACAAAAATGTTGATGACCTTTATGGACTTATCTTCTATCTCTCTGCATTTCCTGGGACCACTCATTCTCATCTTCACTCCAAAATTTCTTTTATTGCTGCTGCTGATTTCACTATTGCTACAAAATTGAAATCTGATCATTATAGATCATGTTCTGTCTTTCCTTCTTTGTGCACAGTTCCTGGCACAAAGTAAATGCTATATAAATGTTAGCTATTTATCATCATGATTATCACTCAAAATGAATAAAAGGTATTGTATTCTCTTCCCACTCAAGAAGTTCTATCAGCTGGGAAACTCAGGAAAGTTTCCATGTAGAAGATAGCACTTGAGCTGAGGTCTTGATGGAAGACAGGAATTCTAAGAGGCAGAGGGGAGGGAATTCATTCCCAGAACAGGAGAAAAGAAGTGAGAGATAGAGTGTCTTTTGTGAAGAACAATGAAAAAGCCGGTATGACTAGATTTCCTCCTCTGGAAGGAAAATAATATGTTTGAAGGCTTGAAAAGTAGGGAAAGTTGGGGTCCTGAAGAGAGTTAAATGCCAAACAGAGGAGCTTCTATTTGATACGCTAAGCAATAGAGAGCCACTGGAGTTTACTGAACAATGGAACTACATAGTCAGATCTGTACTTTAGGAAAATAATTTTGGTGGCTGTATGGAAGATGAATTGGAGTAGGAAAAATTCGAAGAGATACCAATTAAGAAGCTATGGCAGAAGAGGAAATAGAATACTTAAATAATTCTATATTAGAACAAGCCATAAAAAAGCTCCCTAAAGAAAAACTCCAGGACCAGATGGATTTATAAATGAACTCTACCAAACATTTAAAGAACAATTAATTTCAATATCATATGAACTATTTGAAAAATAGGAAAAGAAGTAGTCCTACTAAATTCCTTCTATGACCTTAATATGGTTTTGATACGTAAGTCAAAATAGAAAAAGATAAATATAAACCAATTTCCCTAATGAGTATTGATGCAAAAATTAAAAAAATACTAGCAAGGAGATTTCACCAACATATCACAAACATCATACACTAAGACCAGGTGAGATTTATACTAGGAATGCAGGGCTGGTTTAATATTGGAAAACTATAGGCATAACTGGCCATATCAATAACATGAACAAAAAATATCAATATTATATCAATAGATGCAGAAAATCCTTTGCTCAAAAATAATACCATTCCATATTTTAATATGATTTTAGATGTATAGCCTACATCAAATTGCTTGCCATCTTGGGGAGGGGGGAGGAGAGGGAGGGAGAGAAGCAGAAAAAAATTCGGACTCTGAATCTTATAAAAATGAATGTTGAAATATATATATACTTTTAAAAAAACAGAAACAGAAGTATTTTGTACATGTGCCAAAACTCATTATATACAGAAGTCTTAAGAAGTCAGTATGATCTATTTTTGTCAATTGTTACAACATTTGTTATTGTAGTCATTTTAATAATCTATTTGGCAGACTTTAAATATATACTATATGGAAAAGATGCTAGACATTGATGATAGAAAGAAACCGTACGTATATGTATATTGTACATATATGTACACATGAATAAATTTATATTTATGCATAAAATAATTTGCATTTCTCTAATAAATAGTGATTTAGGCAAAAAAAAACCAAATACCATTCCTATTAAAAACATTAGAAAGCATAGAAATAAATGGAGCTTTTCTTAAAATGAGAAGTATTATCTATCTAAAACCAAGAGTAAGAATTATCTGTAATGGGGATAAACCCAACTAGAAGCCTTTCCAGTAAGATTAGGATT
Organism: Trichosurus vulpecula; assembly: GCF_011100635.1. Taxonomy (NCBI): domain Eukaryota; kingdom Metazoa; phylum Chordata; class Mammalia; order Diprotodontia; family Phalangeridae; genus Trichosurus; species Trichosurus vulpecula. The sequence continues at coordinate 138,356,794 of NC_050576.1, read as the reverse complement.
AAAGCAAAGATGTTAATTATTAACATTATAATTTAATATTGTACTAGAAAAGCTAGTTAGAGTAACAAGACAAGAAAAAAAGTAATTGAAAGAATAAGCAGAGATGACAAGGAAACTAAACTATCACTTTTTGTAAATGATGTTTTGGAATACTTAGAGAACCCTAAAAAACTAGTAGAAATAATAAACAACTTTAGCAAAGTTGTATTATATAAAGTAAACACACACATCTAAATAATCACATTTCTATATATTACTAACAAAACCCAGTGAGAAGAGTCAGAAAGATAAATTCATTGAAAATTATGGCAGACAGTATAAAATACTTGGGAGTCTACTTGCTAAGTCAGACATAGGAACTTACATGAACACAATTACAAAACACTCTTCACGCAAGTACAGAACTAAATAATTGAAGACATATTAATTGCTCATAAGGGGGAAGAACCAATATAACAAAAATGACAATACCACCTAATTTAATTTACTCATTCTGTCCCATGTCAAACTACCAAAGAATTACTTTGAGAGCTAGAAAAAATAAAAACAAAATTCATCTGGAGTTCAAAGTTCAAAAGTTCAAGACTATCAAGGGAATCAATAAAAAAATATGTGAAGGAAGGGATAGCAGTATCAGATTTCAAATTACAAAACAGTGATAAAACAATTTGGTAGTGGATAAGAAATAAAGTAGTTAATCAATAGAATAGATTAGACACACAATATACAGAAGCAAATAGGCACAGTAGCCTATTATTTGATAAACTTGAAGATCCTAGCTACTGGAGCTATTTGATAAAAACTCACTACTTGATTACTCACTATTTGATAAAAACTGCTAGGAAAGATATTGGCTAAGAAATGGAGTTAAGAAAAAGGATGACAGTTAGTATAAAGGGTAGGGCCTATTAAGGACTTTTTTTTAATAATAGAGGAGAATTGGATGTGCTTGTAGGCGGCAGGAAAGGAACCAATAGAAAGACTGAAGATCAGAGTCAAGGTGGAAATAATAGGGCCAAGCTGCTGGAGAATGAGGGAGGAAGGGGATGAGGGTACATGTAAAGGTATTAGTCTTGGTGAGAAGGGCCATTCCATCAAAGAATATAGCAAAGGAGAAAATGGTAGAGGATAAATCAAAAGGTTGAAGGGAGAAGAGGGAGGTCTTAATGAATAGCCCTTTTTTAAGTAATGTATAAATCAAGGACATTAGCTGAGAAGGTAGAAGGAAGGGGAACATTTAGAGTCTTGAGGAAAGAAAAGAAGGTTTGATGAGACTTGGCAGATGGTGTGGAGGTGATTCCTCATCAGATATGAGCTAGAAAGCCTCTGTGATTCCTTAAAACTCTTGAAATTGCATAATTTGTATAAATTGTATAATTGTACAAAGCTCCTACCCTGGGTATAGTCTATGAAACATATACCAGGACAATGGTACTAACGTTTCCCACAGATGTAGGAGTATACTAGAAGTCTTTTGGTCCTGCCACACTATCATACTGTCAACATATATTCAACACCATAACTTGATAAAGTAATGAAACTGAAGTAACTGGATGTATATGAAGATGATAAACAGTAACTATGTGGGACCCACATACAGTTTCATGCTGTCCCTCTTATTGGATGAATAAGTCCCTGGCCATTTTTCCCCCACTGTCTGTTTATAAGTAGTTAGCTTTCCCTTTTCAGTTCTTGCTGGCATCACTTGCCTTCATGTGAGAAGTCTCTGTACTTAGAGAAACCAAGGAATATAGATAATCAGGAGAACCCTGCCCAGCTGGGTTTACAGATAACATTGCTTCTCTCCTTAGTCAGCACCCCCTCGTAGGGCTATGAGGATCAAACGAGTTAATGTGTGTAAAATCTTTTGTGATCCTACAGTACTACATAAAAGTAAATTATTCTTATTATGTGGGTCAAGAAAAGTCTCTAGGTATTTGGGCTATGGTTACAACAGTGTGAATTCTTTGTAGCTACTGGAGCTTCCTTAATCTTGCACAAAAACAATGCTGACTCTGAATAGGATTTAAAGTCATTCTGTTTCCAGGTATATGTTCTGCTAGTGAAGAGGCTTCCAGGAATACAAAAGACTGTAAATAACATAACCTGGGGAGTCATTCATTAGATAATGCCACTCTCACCATTACAGAAACGATACAGTCATTTGGATTTAGGGCATTCACTCTCCATTAGTTGTACAAATATATTTCACATGTTGGTGTACACTGTGCCAAAACTTGCTTCAGTAGTTGGAAGAACACTGCATTAAGCTAATAGCAACCAATCAGATAAGAGGTAACTTGGAACAGTGGACAGAGAGCTGACTTCCAAGTCAAAAAGATCTGACTTTGTCTTACCTCTGACTATGTAATGCTGAGAAAGTTACTTAATGGCTCAGTGCCCCCATGTAACTTGCTAAGATTATGATTTGTAAAACAGTTACTAATCTACATTAGTAGATCATTTCCTCCTGGAAGCCTCTATACCAATAAAATCACTGGCTCAGATGCCAAAAAAGAAATGACCCCCACTGCCAAATTAAGTAGATGTGCTGATGCAGAGCATCCATATAGTATCTCAGTATCTGCAAGCGATCACTCTCAAGTTAGATCATCTTCCTGCCTTTTCCTTCACAGACTCCTCTTCTTCCTCCAATTCCCTACATTTGGGTATCCCTACAGCTCTTGGTCCTCTAATCTTCTTTCTATACAGTCTCTCCTTTATCAATCTTATCCAGTCCCATGGTTTCAATTATCACCTTCATACATAAAACATCCAACTTAAAATATCTAATCCCAAGTTTCATTCTTAAAGTTCCACTTACCTGCAGGATCCATAAATAGATTTCCTCTAGAAACATAGCAACGTATCACTCTACAGAACCCTTATCAGTATAAGCCAATTACATGTTTTGAGGCTATGAGTTGAGCTGTTGATTTCCTTACCTTGTGTCTTCCTGTGTTTTCATGTGATAGTGCTTGTTTTACTTATTGGGATTGGTCAAACTTTGATCAAACAATGGGTACTTGTGCTAGGCATGAAGGATTAAAAAGAGGCAACAATAAAGCAATTCCCACCCTCAAAAAGATTATATTCTACCCAAGGAAATAATTTGAACATAAATAATTTTAAAATACTTAGAAAGTAAATACAAAACAATTTGGGGCAAAGGCACTAACAGCTAGGGACATCAGGAATGTCCAGAGGAAAGCGCTGGTTCTTGGTGGGGGGGGTGGTATTCTTAGGAGGTAGGAAAAGATAATGAGGATTTCAGGCATGGGGACAGTCTGTGCAAATACCTAGATACTGGAAGTGGAATGTCTTTTGTGAGGACAGGCAAGTATGTCAGCTAAGCTGGCAAATAAATGAAGGGAAATAATGTATCATAATCCTGAAAAAGTAAGCTGGTAACAGATAATAAAGGAATTTAAGTGTCAAAGAGTTTGTATTTTAGCCTATAAAGTTTGTTATATGAAGCCACTGGACTTTGTGAGCAGGGTGGTAACATGGCCGGACTTATGTGTTAGCAAGAGAATTTTGGCAGTTGTGTGGAAGATTGATGAACAAAGGGATAGCAGGGAGATCAAAGGGGAGGCTATTGCAATAGTCCAGGTGACAGATTTTAAGGGCCCAAATATGGTCATGGTCATATGACATGTGTGAGAACATCCTACTTTCTCACGTTGACCTCACACTTCCTCCATGAAAACTCAAGCACTGCCTTCTATCTGAAACCTTTATTGACTACCCCGCCAACTGCTTAATGCCCTCCCTAAATACTTTGTATTTAACTACCTTATATTTATTCTATATACAGTATAAATACGTATATATATATACAAGTTCTCTCTCCAACAGAATTGAAATTCCTTGAGAAGAGGGATTATTTCATTATTTTTTTTCTATCAGCACAATATGCCACTTGGTGCATAATAGGTACTTAATAAATGTTTTTTGATTAATGGAAGGTTACCAGAGCCTTGGAGGTATAATTGACAAGATGGCAACTGATTGTATATGTATTTGTTGTCTCCTCCATTAAAATATAAGTGCTTTGCAAAAAGCAATAGTTTATCTGTACCTGTATCCCTTACACTTAGCACAGTGCTAGTCATGTAGTAATCCACAAATGCTTTTGGATTATTTGAATGAGGTATTAGATGACAGAAAGTCAGGAGTCAATCTAAAGCTTTAACCTGGGTGATGGAAAGGATGGTGGTTCCCTTTACAGAAATAGGGAGATTAAGAAGAGTAGATATTAGGGGAAAGATAATGAATTTTTTTTGGATGTGTTAAATTTGAGGTGTCTGGGGGACATCCAGTCTAAAATGTCCCATAGTCAATTAGTAATTTGGATATGATATTTAAGAGAGAAACTTGGAGCATAGGTGATTATCTAGCCAAGGAGATAACAAAAGTAGCTGGAGAAGTGGAAAGACAACCAAGAAAAAGCAGTGACACAAAAACCAGGGGAGGAAAAACTATCCTGCAGAGGGTGTTTTAGACTTTTGGAGCCATTTCCTATCAAGACACTTTTGGATCCTGACTCTCTCATTCAGAGTATTAACTACCCACCTCTACACCTCTCTCTCCCCTATCCTCACAGAATTATCTAATCTGCAAATTTGATGAGTATAACATATATACTTGTATCTAATCCATTGATGAAAATGTTAAACAGCCAAGAGCCAAATAAGATCCCTGGGATAGTCTACTGGAGACCTTCTGCCTTATTGACACTGAGCCATTAACAACTTGAATCTAGTCATCCAACCTGTCATGATCCATACAATTGTATTGTTGTCTAATTCATACCTCTCCATGTTCTCCACAAGAATTACATGAAATGCTAATGATATTAAGAGGACTGGTATGTTATAAGGGCTGACTGTGAGGGCAGGAATAGAATTATTTTGTTTGATCCTGGAAGATGGGACTAAGATCAAAGAGAAAAGTTGCAAAGAGAAAAGTTTATTCTGAGATAAGGAAAACTTCCCCAACAGAATAGACGTCTTAGGTCATAGTAACCAGGCATACACTTTGACCCAGTGATACAACAGTCAGATTTATATATGCCAAAGATGTTAAAGAAGTGCACTTGAAACAAAATGGGTGCCCATCAGTTGGGAAATAACTGAACAAATTATTGGATATGATGGCAATGGAATACTATTGTGCCATAAGAAATAAAAGGATTCAGGTAATCTTGGAATGCTTTGTGTGACCCAATGCAGTGAAGCGGATAGAAGTGAAACAATTTATACCATAAATAAAACACTATAAAGGTAAACAACTCAAAGAGCTTAAGAACTCTGATCAATGCAATGAAATGATTTTAGAAGACCAATAATGAATTATGCGTCCCACCTCTTGAAATGGAAGCAAGATCAAGGATCATTGATAAAGACATAAAAGTTTTAAAGATAAAAAAGGAGGATTATGCAAGAGAAGTTGAAGAGGAACATTCAAGAAATATAAAGGAGAAGATAGTTGGCAAGATATGGCATGGCAACTCAAGAAAGAAAAGTTAAGTGCAACAAATAGAAGCTTAAGTAAATTGACAGGGTAAATTGATGGGGTGAGGTATTGGGGTGCATGGATTATAAAAGCATTTTAAATTCTTAAATGAATGATTGACTATAAAAACATTTGTCCAGGCTTTTGGAATTGAGGTATATTTATACCTCAATTATACCAAATTATACCAAAAGTTGTTTTGAGAAACAAAACTGAAAACGTCAGCCATAACAGATAGAAGGAGAAATCACGACATTTTGTATCTTTACCATCATAAAATGACTTATGTTACAAGTATAGGCTGATCTCCCACCTGGAGAAAGAAAAGAGCTTTCTTGGGCCTAGGGACTAGACTTAGTCAATTTGTCCCCAGTGTGTAGAAACAAGAATAATGGGTAGAGGTTGCAAAGATGCAAATTTCAGGCTTGATGATAGGAAAAAAAAAGTCCAAATAGTTAGAGATGCCCATAACTGGTCTGAGCTGCCTTGAGAAATGACGGGTTTCCTCTCCTTAAAGGTCTTCATGCCTTCCCTCCCCCCATCACCAAACTAATTATAATCCAGTGCTTTCTCTTCTGCCAGTCACACTAAGGAAAGCTGATAATCACTCCTCTAAGTGCTTGAAGACATCTCTCCTCTCTCTGCTGTATAACTTGTTTATACAAATTTGTTAGCTTGTTATTTCCTCAATAGATTCTAACATCCCTGAGGGCATCCCCTTCAACTCCTTCCCTTCCTTTAGAATCATAGGGGGAAGAAGTGATTATCTTTCCAAATACACTCAGAACCTCATGCCTCACATGGGCTCAAATTGAGGGGAGACATCAGAATCGTGTCTTCCGATGGACATCATATCCAGTGACCTTGAGATAAACACTTTGGAAAATGAAAGAATTCTTTAGTTTTTAGTACTATTTTAATTTTTTTAAAGTCATATCATTGTCTTTTGCTTCTTATGCCAAAGTAGTTTCTCCTTAAACTCCATCCTTCCTACCCCACCCCTAATACTGAGTTCTGTTCTGTAAAATTTAATAAGAAAACCCTTTAAGAGGAACAAATTAGCAGTGACCTCATCTGATCACATATACTACAGTCTCGATCAGCAGTGACCACTCTAATGAGAGAAAGGAGTAATGTTTGATTGTTAATTGTCTGGGACCAAGATTGTTCATTATAACTAGAACTTGACTGCTATGTAATGTTTTGAATGTTATGGTAGTCATTATGTATATTGCTCCCCTGGTCTCTTTTACTTTTCAGGGTACCTCTTAAGAGTCCTCTTATGATATAACTAACCAGCCCCATCATGTATGCATTAAGCATTTTTTGTATATCATTCTTATGATGATTATACCCTAATAAGTTTTGGAAAAATATACTTATGGCACAGTTTTAGAATTTCATATTCTTCACACAATCACACTGTCAACATCAATGATTTTGGATTCATTCCTTCAATGAACATATATGAGTTATTTGTCACAGTGATTAGAGCACTGGTCCTGGAGTCAGAGGGATCTGAGTTCAAATCCAGTCACAGACACTTATTAGCTCTATGACCTTGGACTAGTCACTTAACCTCTGTTTGCCTCAGTTTCCTCATCTATAAAATGGGAATAATGATAGCACCTACCTCTCAGACTATTTATGAAGATAAAATGGATAATAGTTGTAAAGTTCTTAGCACTATGCTTGGTACTTAAGTGTTATATAAAGTTTAGCTACAATGATGTTGATGATAATAACCATAATAACTGTTATATTAAATGCATACTCTTCACCATGCTAGGAAATAGGGATAGAAAAGAACAGTGAAACATTCTGTTGCTATAAAGAAGTTTTCACTCCACTGGGTGGAACCATGCACATAGAGAAGTCAATTCAAAATATGTTCAAAATAATTTTAGTCAAAGGAGAAGGATACTAAAGCAAATCAGGAAAGACCCACGGTAGGAAGTGGTACTTGTGCTGATCCCTGAAAGAAGACAGTGGTTCTAAGAGACAGAAGAAGGGAGTTCATTCCAGACATGAGAGATATCTCATACAGAAGCACAGATGTGCAAGATGAAATATTGTGTACACCAAACAGTTACCCATACTTGTGGAAGGTGTCTCTTTCTTTGCTTATCTAATTTGTTTATGCTGTGACGTTTTATATCTAGGTCCTATGTCCATTTAAACTTTATTGTGTTACATTGGATGAAATGTTGCTCTGAACTCAATTTCTTCCAGGTTGCTTTCCATTTTTACCAGCACCTTTTGTCTAATAGTTGATTTGCTATCCTAGCAGTTGGCTTTATTGAAGACTATGTAACTGTATTCATTTGTATACATATATGTTGTATACTTCGAATATTCTACTTATTAATTTTTATTTATTTAAGCTAGTATCAAAAAGTTCCAACAATTACCCCTTTCTGTAGTATGGCTGGGATATGGTACTGCTAGACTCTTTTTGCATTCTTCTTCATTATTTTTCTTGAAAGTCTTGGCCTTCTGTTCATCCAGATCTGTTTTGTTATTATTTTGTATAAAAGGTAACCTTTTGTAGTTTAATTGGTATGGCACTGGCTGAGTAATTTAGGTAATATTGTCATTTTTGTATTAGCATGTCTCAATCATGAACAATTAATCTCAGCAATTATTTAGGTCTCTCTATATCTGTAAAGAGTGTTATGTAGGGGCAGCTAGGTGGCATAGTGAATAGAGCACTGGCGCTGGAGTCAGGAGGACATAAGTTCAAGTCTGGTATAAGACACTTGACACTAGCTGTGTGACCTTGGGTAAGTCACCTAACCACAATTGTCCTGCCTTCCCCCCTCCAAAAACCAAACCAAACCAAACAAAGAGCTATGTAGTTGAATTAATACAGTTACTACATGTGCCCTTCCAGGCAAATTTCCAGAAATTTTAGAGATTCTTTAGTTATTGTGAATGAAATTTCACTAACTAGGAGATGGTATTTTAAACAACAACAATAAAAACAGTGCCAGAGATCTCTTTAGCTACAAATGAGAGGGAGAAAGTATTTGACAGTGAGGAAACAGATAAGCTTGACTTCAATAAATACACAATGGAAAAAAATCACTAAATTTGTGGTTAAGAAAAGTTAAAATCGAGGGGGCGGAGCCAAGATGGCCGCATGAAGGCAGCGTCTTACCGGAGCTCTCTCACAAGGTCTGTCAGATTCCTATAAAAAAGTGAATTTGAGCAGATTTGAGAGAGTCAGAAGCCGCGAGCAGTCTGTGTGGGGCAAATTTCCTAGCCGGGAGAGTCTGAAAGGCCGGAGGCACAAACCTGTAGGCTCAGAGAGTGCTCCGTGCGGAGCTGCTCCAGACCAAGGCAGAAGCGGCTGGCCGGGAAATCCACGTGGGAGACGGGCTGGGAGAAAGCTGGGCGCCCGAAACCGGCGGAGATCCCCAGGCCTCCCAACACAGGATGGCAGTCTGTGGGAGCGACGAGAGGCAGCGCAACGCCACTGGCCGTGAAATACCGACTCCAGAGGCTTGCAGCCCAAACGTATGTAACGCAGCTTCTTGAACTTCCGGGAGGCTTAATGGCCAAGTAAACGGCTCTAATCCCTCCCCTCCCCACCCAGAGAATTCCTCGGGAAACAAAAAAAAAAAACAAAAAACGCTGGAACTGAGCAGAAAGTAGTGGAGCTTCAGTGGTCAAATAGTAGAAGTTCATCAGTCCCAGACGGACAGAGTCAGCAGGGGTCAACGCCAGGAGCCCAGACATAACCTTGCTCCCCCAGGGGAAGTGCCAGACATCAGCTCAAACAACAAACAGCTGAGACCATTGCTGATAAGCAAGTGCTGGAGAGCACCCACCGGGAGTGAGACGCCAGGGAGCCAGACCCCTCCCCCACACCTCAGGAAACTGAAGGTTATAATTCCAGACTCACAACCCCCAGAATAAGAAAGCTGGGACAGAAAGCCCTGAGGCCCACAGATAGAAATTCGTTGTAAAGCCAGCAAAAGGCAAACCAACATGAAGAAGAACACAAAAAAACCGAGGACAATAGATTCTTTTTATGGAGACAGGCAGGATCAAAATATCAACATAGAAGAGGGTAGCAATGACATTGTAGATACATCGGATACCTCAAAAGCTAATATGAACTGGTCTCCAGCCCAAAAAGCACTGCTGGAAGAGCTAAAGGAGGATTTTAAAAAGCAAATTAGGGAGCTAAAAGAAAATATGGAAAAAAAGATTGGCGAAATGGCTACGGAGATTCAGAATCTAGAGAGAGAAAATGACACCCTGAGAGGTAAAATCAACCAATTGGAAAAGGAGACTCAAAAGCAAAATGAAAACACTAACTCATTAAAAATTAGACTTGAGCAAGTGGAAGCTAATGAATCTATGAGGCACCAAGAAGTAGTAAAACAAAACGTAAAGAATGAAAAAATAGAAAAAAAATGTGAAATATCTGATTGGCAAAACAATTGACCTGGAAAATAGATCCAGGAGAGACAATTTAAGAGTTATTGGTCTACTGGAAATCCACGATGAAAAAAAGAGCCTTGACAGTATCTTCAAAGAAATTATCAAAAACAACTGCCCAGAGGTCCTAGAACCAGAGGGCAAAATAGTCATTGAAAGAATTCACCGATCACCCCCTGAAAGAGATCCCAAACTGAAAACACCAAGAAATATTATAGCCAAATTTCAGAGCTATAAACTCGAGGAAAAAATACTGCAAGCAGCCAAAAAGAAGCAATTCAAATATCGTGGAACTACAGTCAGGATCACGCAGGATCTCTCAGCTTCCACATTAAAAGACAGGAGAAATTGGAATATGATATTCTGAAGGGCAAAGGAGCTGGGACTACAACCAAGGATCAACTACCCAGCAAAACTAAGCATAATTTTCCAGGCAAGGCGATGGACATTCAATGAAATAGGGGAATTCCAGACCTTCCTGATGAAAAGGCCAGAACTCAATGGAAAATTTGATCTCCAAATACAAAACTCAAGAGAGACATAAAAAGGTAACCAGGGGGAAAAACCCCACAAACCTTATTAACCAATAAGGGCAGGTTGTTTACATCTTTATGTGGGATTATATTATCTTATGTATGTTTTTTATATATATATATATACATATATAAGTCAGTCTTGAGAATGGTACAGATATTATGACAATTGAAAGGGATATACATAGGTTGTGAATGCCTGTATAAATTAACTGATGTAAAGATATAAAATATAAGTAAGAGATATAAAGGGAGGGCTGTGAGAGAAGCAGTAAGGAGGTAGTAGAAAAGGGTGAATTACACCAAATGAAGTGGCACAAAAACATATTATAGTAGAGGGAAAGAAGGGAGGGAGAAGAGCGGTATTTGAGCTTTACTGTCATCTGATCTAGTTCAAGAAGGGAATAACATACCCTGATAAGTTTAGAAATCTAACTTGTCCTACGGGAAGTAGGAGGGGAAGGGGGGGAAAAAGGGAGGGGGGTGGTCAGAAGGAAGAGAAGTAGCAAGTGGGAAATGGTAAGATAAGGGAGGGGAATAAAGAGGGAGGGTTAACTGAGGAAGGTGGCGGTCGAAAGCAAACTTTGTTGAGGAGAAGGGGAAAGGGAGAAATAAAAGCATAAACAGGGGGAATTAGGATGGAGAAAAAGACACAGATAGAAATCATAACCCTGAACGTGCAGGGGATGAACATTCTCACAAAACAGAAGCAGATAGCAGAATGGATTAAAAACCATAATCCTACAATATGCTGTTTACAAGAAACGCATTTGAAACAGGGGGATACACATAGGGTAAAGGTAAAAGGCTGGAGTAAAATATATTGTGCCTCAGCTAAAGTAAAAAAAGCAGGTGTAGCAATCCTAATCTCAGACAAAGCAAAAGTAAAGATAGATTTAATTAAAAGAGATAAGGAAGGACATTATATCCTGCTAAAAGGCACCATAAACAATGAAGCAATATCATTGCTTAACATATATGCACCAAGTGGTAAGGCATACAAATTCTTAGAGGAGAGGTTAAGGGAGTTACAGGAAGAAATAGGCAGCAAAACTATAATATTGGGAGACCTCAACCTCCCCCTGTCTGAACTTGATAAATCTAACCTCAAAATAAATTAGAAAAAAGTTAAGGAGGTAAACAGAATTTTAGAAAAGGCCCATATGATAGACCTCTGGAGAAAACTGAATGGGAATAAAAAGGAATATACTTTTTTCTCAAAAGTACATGGCACATACTCAAAAATTGACCATGTACTAGGGCATAAAAACCTCACAGTACAATGCAGAAAAGCAGAAGTAGTCAAAGCATCCTTTTCAGATCATGATGCAATAAGTATCATTTTTAATAAAGAACCATGGAATAATAAGCTAAAAACTAATTGGAAACTAAATAATTTAATTCTAAAGAATGAGTGGGCCAAAGAACAAATTAGAGAAACAATTAATAACTTCATTCAGGAGAATGACAATAATGAAACAACTTACCAAAACTTATGGGATGCAGCAAAAGCAGTTCTTAGGGGAAGTTTTATATTCCTAAGTGCCTACATGAATAAAATAGGGAAAAAGGAGATCAATGATCTGGGCATACAGCTGAAAAAGCTAGAAAAACAGCAAATTGAAAACCCCCAATTAAATACCAAATTAGAAATTCTGAAAATCAAAGGAGAGATTAATAAAATTGAAACCAAGAAAACTATTGAATTAATAAATAAAACAAAGAGCTGGTTTTATGAAAAAACCAATAAAATTGATAAACCTTTGGCCAATTTGATTAAAAAAAAGAAAGAAGAAAATCAAATTACCAGTATAAAAAATGAAAAGGGTGAGGTCACCTCTAATGAAGAGGAAATCAAAACAACAATTAGGAATTATTTTGTCCAACTGTATGCCCATAAATTTGACAACCTTAGAGATATGGATGAATATCTACAAAAACATAAACTGCCCAGGCTAACAGAGAAGGAAGTGAAATTTCTTAGTAGCCCCATATCAGAAAAAGAAATTGAGCATGCCATCAATGATCTCCCTAGGAAAAAATCTCCAGCGCCAGATGGTTTTACATGTGAATTCTATCAAACATTTAAAGAACAACTAATTCCAATACTTTGTAGACTATTTGGGAAAATAGGTGAAGAAGGAGTCCTACCAAATTCTTTTTATGACACAAATATGGTACTAATACCCAAATCAGGTAGAGTCAAAACAGAGAAAGAAAATTATAGACCAATTTCTCTAATGAATATTGATGCAAAAATTTTAAATAAAATATTAGCAAAAAGATTGCAGGAACTCATCACAAGAATAATACACTATGACCAGGTAGGATTTATTCCAGGAATGCAAGGCTGGTTCAATATTAGGAAAACTATTAGCATAATTGACCATATCAACAACAAAACTAGTAGAAACCATATGATCATCTCAATAGATGCAGAAAAAGCCTTTGACAAAGTACAACACCCATTCCTATTAAAAACACTAGAAAGCATAGGAATAAGTGGAACTTTCCTTAAAATTATAAATAGCATCTACCTAAAACCATCGACAAGCATTATTTGTAATGGGGATAAACTAGATGCATTCCCAATAAGATCAGGGGTGAAACAAGGATGTCCATTATCACCCCTATTATTCAATTTGGTACTAGAATCATTAGCTGTAGCAATAAGAGAAGAAAAAGAAATTGAAGGAATTAGAATAGGAAAAGAAGAAACTAAATTATCACTTTTTGCAGATGATATGATGATTTATTTAGAGAATCCTAGAGAATCAAGTAAAAAACTACTTGAAATAATAAACAACTTTAGCAAAGTTGCAGGATATAAAATAAACCCACATAAATCCTCAGCATTCCTATACGTTACTGACAAAGCCCAACAGCAAGAGATAGAAAGAGAAATTCCGTTCAAAGTTACTGTAGGCACTATAAAATATTTGGGAGTTTATTTACCAAGACAAACACAGGGCCTATATGAACATAACTATGACACACTTTTCACGTGAATAAAATCAGATCTAAATAAATGGGAAAATATCAGTTGCTCATGGTTAGGCCGAGCTAATATAATAAAAATGACAATTTTACCTAAATTAATCTATCTTTTCAGTGCCATACCAATCGAACTACCAAAAAATTATTTTACTGAGCTGGACAAAATAATAACAAAATTCATCTGGAAAAACAAGAGGTCTAGAATATCTAGGGTTTTAATGAAAAGACATGCTAGAGAAGGTGGCTTAGCCATACCAGATATTAAACTATACTGCAGAGCAGCAGTCATCAAAACTGCCTGGTAATGGTTAAGAAACAGGGGTGTGGATCAGTGGAATAGGATAGGTACACAAGAAGGAGAAATCAACAAGTTTAGCAACCTACTCTTTGATAAACCCAAAGAGGCCAGCTTCTGGGCTAATAATTCACTATTTCACAAAAACTGTTGGGAAAATTGGAAAATGGTAGGGCAGAAACTGGGCATAGACCAATATCTTACACCATATACCAAAATAAAGTCAAAATGGGTTCATGATTTAGGAGTAAAAGCTGATACTATAAGTAATTTGGGAAAGCAAGGAATAGTTTACTTATCAGATTTATGGAAAGTAAAGAATTCATGACCCAACAAGAGATAGAGAGCATTACAAAAGGCAAAATGGATAATTTTGATTATGTCAAATTGAAATGTTTTTGTACAAAAAAAGCCAATGCAACAAAAATTAGGAGGGAAGCAGAAAATTGGGAGAAAAATCTTTGCAACTAGTATCTCTGATAAAGGCCTCATTTCTAAAATATACAGGGAACTGAGTCGAATATATAGGAATACAAGCCATTCTCCAATTGAGAAATGGTCAAAGGATATGAACAGGCAGTTTTCAGAGGAAGAAATTAAAGATATCTATAGGCATATGAAAAAATGCTCTGGATCACTACTGATTAGAGAAATGCAAATCAAAACAACTCTTAGATACCACATCTCTCCTGTCAGATTGGCTAAAATAACAAAACAGGAAAATGATAAATGCTGGAAAGGATGTGGGGAAATTGGAACATTGTTGCATTGCTGGTGGAGTTGTGAGCTGATTCATCCATTTTGGAGAGCAGTTTGGAACTATGCCCAAAGGGCTATAGAAATGTTCATACCCTTTGACCCAGCAATACCACTTCTAGGGTTGTATCCCAAAGAAATCACACAAGCGGGAAAAGGAACCATATGTACAAGGCTATTTATAGCAGCTCTTTTTGTGGTAGCCAAGAATTGGAAATCAAAGGGATGCCCATCAATTGGGGAATGGCTGAACAAGCTGTGGTATATGAAGGTGATGGAATACTATTGTGCCATAAGAAATGGGGATGATGCAGACTTTGTAACAACCTGGAAAAACCTACACGACATAATGCTGAGTGAGCGGAGCAGAGTCAGGAGAACGTTGTGCACAGCCACAGATATATGGATTCCGTGAGGACCAACCCTGACATACTTTACTCCTCTCAGCAACCAAACATGCAAGGACAACTCCAGGAGACGCACGATGGAGAATGCTATCTCCGTCCAGAGAAAGAACTGTGAAGTTTGAATACAGGTTGAGGCGCACTACATGCTCGCCTTTTTTGCTTCTCTTTTGTTTTTGTTTTTGGGTTTTTTTTTTTGGTTCTGTTTCTTCTTTCTCATGATTCATTCCATTGGTCATAAGTCTTCTCCACAACTTGACTAGTGTATAAATTAATTCAATGCAAAGTTATACATGGTAGTTATATGAGATTCCATGCCGTCTTGGGAAGGGAGGGGGCAGGGAGGGGAGAAAATCTGGAACTCAAAATTATGTAGAACCGTGTGTGGTAAACTAAAAATAAATAAATAAAAATTAAAAAAAAAGAAAAGTTAAAATCTAGTCACTGTCACTAACTACATGTGTGACTTTGAACAATCCACTCAATAATCTCTTAGCCTCAATTTCCTTATCTGTAAAATAAGAACTAAAATCCTGTATGTACAGGGCTATAACTCTTTGCACTGTACCATGTCACTACCTCTTTTTTCATGTATTTTAATTTCTAACAGCCCTAAAGATATACCCTCTCCCTCTCTCTCTCCATACCATTTCCTATGTGTGCATGTATGTATGTATGTATGTAGGTCTCTGTGTGTATGCACATATATTGGATACACGCAAATATATCTATATATAGATGTAGATATAGATACGATGAGCACCCCTTGACAAATTTCAAAACCTTTGACCTGAAACTTGAACCTGGAGTCCTATAGCAACATGCTTGGTCCAATGTCTATAGGAGGCAGAGTTAGGTTAATGCCAAACAATGTCAGTGTTTCTCTAAGCATTTTATGACAGGATAGTGGTTTCTGATTACTTGCTAGTGCAGCTATCCGGATAAAATCCTCATGAAGATAATTTAATGAGTTGGCTTCTCTGAAGAAATAAGCATCTGGACCCGCTCTCCCACCCGCTGAACTCCTGAATACAGCATTTTGTTCTGAAGTATAGCATATCCAGATGGCAGCTCTTGGTTCTCATGGATTGAGCCCAGCACCAGAATCAGCCCCACCTTATGCTCAAAGCCACGACTTCTCTGATGCAGACCTGGTAGGAGAGGGCTCGGCCTCTGTTAGCATGGGCCTAGAGAGGTCTGATGAGCTAAGTGCTGAGAATCAGGCCTGAGAGAGCCTTAGGATCAGCAGGGAAGGCAGTAGTGGGAAGTTAATTTATCACAGATCTCAAAAAAAATTTTGTTATATCATGCTCTAGGGAAATTTCAAGGGTTTTGTAAACTATAAATTGCTATATAAATGTGAGTTTATCATCATTGATATTATTATTCCTAAGAGGTGGGTTGAGCACAGGGAGATAATCCAAATTGAAAAATTGGACTGAGAGAGGCTCTTCTCAGTAAAGATGCTTAATGTCATGTGTAACATGAGTACCAATAAACAGATTTATATCCTAACATACCCCATCCCCATGTAGCAAAAACAACTTATATCAGATAATGAATCAGCATCTGATAAAGAATTTCTTTTTATCATTTTCTCTTGCCTCTATCTCCTCTCCCTTCCTCCCTCTCCTTCCTTTACCCTCTCCTACTCCCCTTACCTCTTTCCCTCCCCCCTCCATTGCATCCTTTCTGTCTACATCCCCTACTCCAATCCTTAGCCTCACATAGGTCCCATAGTGAACCACAGTTCCAGTGAAATGTAGGAATACTAAGTATGCATGTAATTGTTGACTCCACATAGCTCTGGCCAATGGATCGATGATTTTACCCTTTCTAAATTATAGTTCCTTCTTTTACTCTACTTCTTCCATCAATTTCTAATTACCTCTTGAATTCACCATCAGCTGCATAACGTCAACATGGTAGCATACCTCATTGCTCATCTACATCTTCCTGTATATGACTGTGCACTTGGAGTCGTAACCTCATTCTCTATCCCCTTCATCTTCTCCAAAGCCAGGGCCAGTGGAATGATACATTTTTGTTTTGAGCCAAAATATTGAATTATTGAAATAATTGGATGGAGGATCAAAAATCTTTCCTTCATATTCTGAACCTAGATAAGTCTCTACTTAGGACAAATAAGAATATTCCTTTCCTCTTCCCTCTGAAATTTTACCTTAGGAAGGAAGGCAACCACTGCTTGTTACTTAACAGTATTCCCTCATACATGTACTCCAGCTCGTTAAAATGTTTTCCCAGAATCATCCTTTCCCCCTTTTTTCCCCAATAGTAATTGCATCTCAATAAAGGCCTGATAGTGATTACTAGGTCCTAGCACTGTACTCAAAAACTCTAATATCAATACCTGAAGGCTGTAGTCTTCAGCAGGCAAAGACACTAACTCAAATATTCTATGACTAGGATTTTATTCACCAACATGTTAGCCCTAGGATCCTGACCATTTCACAAAGAAGACTAGTAATAATAAGACACTGTTTACTCTTATTTAAGCCCTTACTCCCCGTAGATCTAGTAAGTAATGTACATTATCTCATGTACTAATGTACCCTGATTCTCTCTTACCTATTATGTTTATTAAGCAACATTTCATTCTCTCATCCCTAAGATACTCATAAGCATCACTAGGCCCCTGCTTTCTCCTAAAGGTCTATATATCATCAGTTCTGGATGTACCGACAAAGTACTTGTTTATTAACCAGCAAATATTTATTTACCTAATATTCATCTTTATGCAGTCATTAACATGTATCTGTATAGACCATCCCCAGTCAATAGTCAGTTACTTGCTGTTCATCCTTGAGTTTGAAGCTAGGTTCAGTTGCCAATTATTTCTTGGAAGTAACTACAATTCTTCATTATTATCTTTTTCCTCTACCTTTTTTTAGTACATTACATTTCCCATATAACTAGACATCGCTCCTTAGAATGGAGCCACATCTCCTACAAAGCATGAATTAGAGAAGAAATGGAAGAATAGTCCTCACTGCTTCCCTTAAACTATTACACACAATGTTAGATTTTGTATCCTTGGTTCCGAGTTAGTTCTGGCCGAGGCCCATTTTAATCACATTTGACCTCTTGGTCACCATAAAATGATCTGTTCATCTTACAAAGGGCCAGGAAGTGCTAAGTCATTGGATGGGTAATAAGGACAGGTTTCTACTTTTATTTTTCAATGAAAATCTATAGCAGAAAATGGATTGTAAGGGCCCTATGCAGATTTTCTACTCTACCACCTACTGCCCTAGAATAAAGTACTTTGCTAATAGTCGTCTGCTTCCTGCTGCTGAGAGAGCTCAGGCCTTGGTTTCCTCTTGTGTAAAAGGAGGGAAAATGAACTGGATAAACAATAAGATCCGCTCCAGCTCTAAATCTATGCCAGGGGCTGTCCAACCTTAGGTTTTTATTGAAACAATAGACAATATATTTTGATTTGCCATTTTAGTGAGAGCTCTGCAGTAGCTCGGCTTCATTTACTAAAGCATTTATATAAATTTCTATGCTTGTAGGCAGCCGCATAAACCGCACTGCAGGCTGCATTTTGAATTCTATGCAATATTGTAGTGTAGAAATTTTTAGATGGTAACTGAAGTGCTTTTGAACTTTAAAATTCCATGCGATTATGATCCTATGACCTTGGGTGTATAAATTCGGGACCTTTAGAAATACATCAACCCCTCTATCTAAGGAGCTGTTTTAACATCCTAGGAGTATAGACTTTTATTTAGGGATTTTTCCAAATCTCTACAAAACAGAAAGGACTAAGGAATAGTGAGAATTTGGTTTTATTTTTAGCATTTCCTGTACTCACTTAATACGGTGATATAGAGCAAAGGAAATACAGAAACTGTTGATGAGGGAGGGAAAAATTCCATTTAGATTTTGAATGAGATGAAGTCTCTGAGATAAGATGCATACAAACTATTTCATAGAAGAGCTACAGGGAAAGAAATGCTTACAAGTTGTAAAAAATGGGATGGAGATGAACAACCCAAATAGGCACTGAATAACAAGGACTAGACGTCAGAGCCATACAGTGGTAAATATTCACAACAATGTATGAGAGGAAGAAGAAAGGCAACTTGACACAGAGCTGATGTTGAAGCTAGGAAAACCTGGTTTCAAAGCTAGCCTTTTTGTCACACGCTGGCTGTATGATCCTGGGCATGTTACTTAATCTTTCGATGCTCTGGGCAACTCTCTAAGACTACAAATTACAGAAAAGATGCTGACCTGCCTTGATTGGTAAAGTAGTTTTTCTATATACCAGTGAAACTATGGGTCAAGTTCTTTTCCCTACTCCTGGGAAAAATAACACGGAGACAAAACTAATGCCAATACCAGAAATAGCATGGTCCAGTAAGTACAGCAAGGGATAAGGGTCAGGAGGACTAAGCTATATTGCAATATATTGACTATATAGCTATATATTGACTTATGCCTTTATCGCTTCCCTCTTCTCTATCTACATGAATCCTACCTACTTCTAAAGATCTAGCTCTTGTTCTACTTTCTCCATGAAGCCTATCCTGGCTACTATAATCCAACTGATCTTTCTATCCCATGAACAAGAGTGCTTATTGGCTATGCCATTCATTTTGGTCCTATTATACTGTTGAATTATTTTTAATCTGGACCCCTTGATTTGATCCCTTCTTTTAGCAAAACCTTAGCACATAGTACTACTGAGGTAATTATCTTCTCAGATCTATAGCTTACAAGCTCTCATGGATGTTTCTTTTACTAGACTGAAACCAAGTAGCCATGAATTTAAAGACATCTGATGAAATTCCTAACCACTGAAATGAATATATGTGTGTGTGTGTGTGTGTGTGTGTGTGTGTATGCAAAACAGGGAAATTAATCAGGAACTAAAAACTCTTTTACTCCTTCCCAAATGATGTCTGCCTCTACCCATATCCAACTTGTCTCACCTCACAATTAACCACTACCTCCCCGGTACAAACAGAGAAAGATATACCAGTAATTAACAGAAAGCTACTAGGTAAGCTCAAAGTTTTAGGATGTACTGAATGTCTTTGCATACAAACCAGATGATTGCCAAAAACCAGGCAAATCTTGAGATCTTTCTCAGGACAGGAACCAAAAAAGATGCCAGAGCATAGGATACAGCTGTCATATTCTTCTTGTCTCTTTCCAACTAATTCCCAAATTTCTCTAACATCATTTGGCTAGTTTGTGGAATCATACCTGTTGGTCAAAATTCCCAAATGGAGACAATGGCCCTGATTGGAATGGACCTCAATGGCCCTTTTCCATAAGTCTTTTGGAACTTTGTATCGATGAGAGGAGTCAAGTCTACCAAAGTTAGTCCTTATAGAGACTATGTCTGTAATCATGACTCTTAATGTGGATAATCTCAGGTGAGAAGCTTCCTGCCTGAATACACCAAGGACTCTGCTTTCTGCGATTGAGAAGGGGAAAAAAATCATGGGGGAGAGAGGTATGAAAGGATGGATATCTATGTCATTTTTGTCTGTTCTACGTTGAATAAACCACTTTTTGAGACAAAAGGAGTTGTAAACTTTTGAACCTTTAGACATGTTTTTCTTTGGGAGAGGCTAATATTATGGTGTCATCATCTCTCTTTTCTTTTTCTGAGACACCCTTATAGTCAGTTTGTTCCCCATTCCCGGAAGCCAATTTCTCCCCAAATTATAGTTGAAAGGCCATGACTGGCCACTCTACCATCTTTCCTTTAAATCCCAGGACTAAATTTGGCAGACCTAGCTGTCCCACTCTTCTCTTCCCTCCCCCCATGTGGCTGAAATATATCAGATGGTTGTCTCCACTCGAGGTAAGGGTAAAATGGGAGAGAAGTTCATCATTTTTACAGTGTCTGGCTGGTACTTACAGATTCACAGGGGGAAAACCTCACAAAATTCTGAAGAATATGACTTGGAAAATGTCCCCAAAATAGGCTCTTTCACAGATCCTTACCTGTACATTTTGAGGGTCCCTCTTCTCTGTACCTTTCATTATCTTCTAGTAGCTAAACATGTTTTGTAGGTAGTAAGTGCTCAGGAAACATATATTAATTATGTATCATTACAATAATGTGTCTGCTTCTTATGATCTATTAGGAAACTTCCTGCCCAAAAGCCCCTATGCCTTTGCTTACTCTCCATCTGGAGAACACTCCCTTCACCTCCACCTTCTCTTCCCACCCCAGCTCTGTTTAGTTCCAGCCTTTCCTTTAAGGCAGAACCCAAAGTCTACTCCCTGATCCTCTCAGCCAGAAGTGATTTCTTTCTTTTCTGAAATAATGTAGCACTTGGTACCTCTCTTACATCCTCTTCACATTCTATTTTTAATAAAGTTATTTATACATCTTTTCTCCCCAGTTAGACTAAAATTAGTTTCTAAGGGTAGTGACCATATCTCCTATAGATAGATAGAAAGATAAATAGATTCCCAATATCATCTAGCCAAGGGCCTTTTACACAACAGGGTCTTATTAAACATCTGTTGAATGAAAGACTCTAAAAATACGAAAATTTCTAGAGACAATAATACTAGGACTTCAGATATATTTACTCGCAAGAATCATTGCAAAGGAATGTTCTTTCTTTTCAGAAAGAGAACAGAGCAACTGAACTAGCACATATGAAGATCGTAGGAGTATAGGGAAGTTATTGTTGTTCAGTTGAGTACAACCGTTTGTGACCTCATTTGGAGTTTTCTTGGCAAAAATACTGGATTGGGTCACCATTTCCTTTTCCAGCTCATTTTATAGATGAGGAAACTGAGGTAAACTGGGTTAAGCCACTTGCCCAAGTCTCTACACAGCTAGCAAGTGTCTGAGGTGAGATTTGAACTCAAGATGAATCTTCCTGACTCTAAGCCTGGCACTCTATCTACTGTGCCACCTCAGTATTAGGGTAGCTGAAGGGAACATATATGTATAAAGAGACAGAGGGCACAGGGTAAGTTGAATATGAAGGGATGGTATCAAAAAAAAATAAAATGAAGGGATGAGAGAGGAATATATTGAGAGATAGAGAAGGTGAGAGATAGAATGAGGTAAATTATCTTGCATAAAAGTGGCCAGAAAAAGCAGTTCTGTAGGAAGGCAAGAGGGTGCAGGTGAGGGGAAATGAGTGAATCTTGCTCTCATCAGATTTGACCTGAGGAGGGAACACCATACACACTCAATTGGGTATCTTACTCCACAGGAAAGAAGGAGGAAGGAGATAAAAAAGGAGGACAATAGAAGGGAGGGCAGATAGGGGGAGGAGGTAATCAAAAGCAAACACTTTCGAAAAGGGACAGGGTCAGGAGAGAAAATTGAATAAAGGGGGTAGGATAGGAAGTAGCAAAATATAGTTAGTCTTTCATAATGTGAGTATTGTGGAAGGGTTTTACATAATGATTCACATGTGGCCTATGTTGAATTGCTTGCCTTCTTAGGGAGAGTGGGTAGGGAGGGAAGAGGGGAGAGAATTTGGAACTCAAAGGTTTAAAAGCAGATGTTCAAAAAAAAAGTTTTTGCATGCAACTAGGAAATAAGATATACAGGCAACAGGGCATAGAAATCTATCTTGCCCTACAAGAAAGTAAGGGAAAAGGGGATGGGGGGAGTGGGGTGACAGAAGGGAGGGCTGACTGGGGAATGCAGCAATCAGAATATATGCCTTTTTGGAGTGGGGGGGAGGGTAGAAATGGGGAGAAAATTTGTAATTCAAACTCTTGTGGAAATCAATGCTGAAAACTAAAAATATTAAATATATAATAATTTTAAAAAAAGATAACAGCAGAGCTAGGATACAAAGCCAGATCTTCTGAACTCATTTCCAGTGTTCTTTGAGTTATGCTTCCTCCTTAGAGCTGATTAATACTGGTGAGTTAATAGTTAATACTGGGAAACTAGTTAATATTGGGGAAACCCTACAATCCTGCAAAGATTTTCTTTAGCCATTTTTAGCAGAAATCTTCTGCTGAATTCTGCTACTTAGGAAGTATATTGGCCAGTGATGCTTTAATTGAAAAGACAATTACATTAAGGCTGGCATCTTCTTTTGGAAGACAAGCAGAGGAAGGTATTGATGGGACACTGAGGTGCAGTCCAAATGGAAAGTCCCAGTGTCAGCATTTCTCTAACTGTGTTCTATGAAACCCTCAGCATCTGTGAAGTAGTACATGACTTTTGTGAAGAGAAGAGTAGTTAGCGTAAGCAAACAAAATAAACCCATCTGCTTTAATGTCCTTGTCACTCACACCTTATGTTTGTGTTCAGGTAATATGGTAACCTGTCATATTAGTCAAAACTGACCATTGAAGAAGAAAGTTGGCAGTCATTAGGTATAACCAGTTGTTGGATTCCTGTGACCATTGGCAGAACTATGCTCAGAAGGTGTGGATTAAAGATGCCATCCTTTGTCGTTTGATTACCCAAGCCTTTTGTTGTATATTGAAGTTTAGGACTTCCAGTAGTTTACAATACAGCCCATTGCATCATTTGGAAAGACAGCTGTATATGGAAAGTCATCCTGAGTATAGTGTCTTGGCTTCCCAGAGTTCCATTGCATTGCTATACAGATGTTTCACCTGGTACCCTCTCTTGGTCTTAACACAGAGCTGAAGAATTGAGCTCTCTGTACATGGGCTAATTGAGAAACAGTGGCCCAGAAGTGTGGACAAGTTCTGCCTTTATGCACTGGCTATTAGCACCCTCCAGGGAGGAGTGTTGCTGTCCTTATCATGGCTCAGTACTGGCAGTAACTCCTATCTGGCTGTGCAATAGATCAGTTCCCTCTTGCCTTTCTGATTGTGTTAGCACAAATAACATAGGGTGTAAAGTCAGCTGATTATTGGTAAGTTTCAGCAAAATGTACACAAGATAATTTGTGTTCATTTATACATTTAAGGGTTTTTAAACTTTAAATATCCATTGTGTTCATGTCTATTATGGATAGTTGAGCCAAAGTGGGAAGCTTAAAAAACTGTCAAAGTAAAAATGACAATAACAAAGGCTAATGATGAAACAGACTGGAAAGAAGTCTGGCAAAATTAAAAATACTGAATTTAAAAACAAAGCAGTATTTTTTTAAAGGAAGAAACTCGAACTGAAATAATTTCTCCAAATCCTGGCTGGGGTAGGGGACTAAATGAGGTTTATTTTCAAGATAAGTCTTACTAATAGACTAACTGGGTCATTTTCAGGGTCTTCCTACCCTTCTCTCAAAATTCTCAGTGACTGTTTTCTAAAGCCTGAAAAGTCATAATCATGACACTTCAGAAGTGGAGATTTCAGAGGCTATTGAGCTCAGTCTGTGCCTGAAAGGGCAAGCTTACTTTCAGCAGAGGTATTCAGGTATATGTGGAAGATTTCTCTTTGTACAGTGTTAGATGATCTTGATTTGTTTCACACTGACCAGCTGACCACCCATAGCATTGAACCAGTTTTTTAAAAATAGATTTTATTGATATCTTTTGTTTTTACATCACCTAGATTTTTCATGTGTCTCTCCTCCTCTCCCTCTCAGAAAGTTGTTTCTTATAAGAATTTTTTAAAAGAAAAAGTAGAAAGAAAAAAATCAGTAAAACTTATCAATACACTAGAAAAAATCTGACATTGAAACATCTCCTGTTGTTTCCTGTTCTTCATTCTCGAAGAGGACTAAGATGTTATTACCGCGTTGGGGTCAAGGTACAGTGTGTCCGACTGTGACTGATGAGACCAAGTATGAGCTTGGAAGCCTCTATCACAGGACATGCACAAATAGTCCATATGAACATTTGAAGTGGAGATGTCTCTAAATTCATACATCTCATGTTTCTCTTAAGCTACTGCAATTCTGCTTTGCCCATAAAGTTCAGCACCTTCTTTTGTTTATCTTAGGAAGATTCTGAAGACCATCTGACAAGATAAGGTACTGGACACGGAAGTCTTTTCAGCAGTTGAACTGTCAAGCATTGAGCCAGTTCTATATATGTCTTCTACATATCTGTGCATGTGCTATTTTCTGTCCTGTGTGTTTTTTTAATTTTAAACTTAAAGGAAAAGATTTCAAAATAAAACAAGAACTATTACATAAGAAACTGTGAATTCTGTAAACTTTCTAATTCCAGTTGAGAGTAACTCCACTCTTCTAGAGTCGCCCAAGTTTGAATCCTTGGTATTTATTACCCTTGTCCCCTCAATTCACTCAACATATCTAATCAATTGTCCAATCTTGTTATTAATACTTCCACATTATCTCTTTCATGCATTCCCTTTTCTCCACTCACACAGCAAGTAGATTACTATTAAAATAGATTCTAACTGGTGTCCATGCCACAAGTCTCTTCCTACTCCATGCTGTCCTCTATACAGCTGCCAAAGTGATTTTTTTAAAGAGCAAGTCTGACCACATCACCTCCCTACTCAACATATTTCAGTGGCTCCCTACTTCAAGGGCCCAATAAAAATGTCTGTTTGACATTTAATGATCTTCCCAACAGCGACTGCTTGCCTTTTTAGTCTTCTACAATATTCAATATTCCTCTCTATGAACTCCACACCACAGACCTATCTGACTACCTGCTGGAGCCAACTCATCTGGGCTTGCAAGAGCCTTTTAAATTTTCACCATGAACATCTACACTTTGGAAATCAGCAAACACTTGAACTATTGTTTTGTTGATTGTCTCATTTAAGAAAGGGATGCAACTGCAACTTAAAGTGTGTCATAAGTGTATATGTATATACATATATGTGTATGTGTATATGTGTGTATATGTATATATGTGTATATATACACATATATACATATACACATGAAAGCCAGTTGTTGAACATTTGCCAGCACACTCCCGAACTATTTCTAATACTTTGCAGTGGCTGTTTTTATGCCTCAACCACTCTTACCACACACCGCTACTGCCTTGAATTCCCTTTTTTTGTTGTTCAGTCATTTAAGTCAGTCAAACTTTTTGTGATCCCAGTTGGGGTTTTCTCAGCAACGATACTGGAGTGGTTTGCCATTTCCTTCACCAGATCGTATTACAGATGAGGAAACTGAGGCAATCAGGGTTAAGTAGTCCACTTGTCCAGGCTTACACAGCTAGTAAATGTATGAGGCTGGATTTGAATTCAGGAAGATGAGTTTTTCTGACTCCAGGCTCTGCATTTTATCCATTGTGCCACCTAGCTACCCCCTTGAATGCCTAGTTTTCTTTAAAACTTGTCACAAGCATTCCTTTTTGTAAGAGATCTTTCCGGTTTACTCCCAGCAACTAGTGCCTTCCCAATGAAGGTTATTGTTTATTTCTGTTTTATATTGTCTACATTGGAATGTAAACTCCTTGAGGACAATTTCTTTTGCTTTTATCTTTGCATCCCTAGGGCTTAGCACAGTGTTTGGCACGAGGTAGGTTGTTAGTAAGTGCTTGTTGATTGATTAAAGTTTTTAAAAGTTATATCTGTGTGTCACACACACATATGTATATAATTTAATAGGGTAGCAAAAATTTTCTATTTGTTTGCATCCCCTTTTCTTCTGTGTATTAAAATGTTGTATTTATGCTCTTTTTTGCATACCTATTACTACTCATTAAACTACTGCCTCTGAATAAAAGCCTTCCTTTTGAACAAATATACATAAACCCAGAAAATGAATGAATACATTGCCATGTCCATTGGCAATGGATATCACATTCCATATCCACATTCCCTTACTTCTTTTGTCAAGAGGTCAGAGGTATATGTCGTCATCACTCTTTGGCATCACTATTGTACTACTTTGGTTAGAGTTCTGAGATTTTTCAAAGTTGCTTTCCTTTATGCTGCTGTTGTAGCATAAATTGTTTCTCTGCTCTGCTCATTTCACTTTGAAATAGTTTACACACATCTTCCTATGTTTTCTGAATACACCCTAGTAATCACTTCTTATGATGCATTCATATGGCACAATTTATTCAGACATTGGCCAATTAATGAAAGCATTTATTTTGTTCCTTTTCCTTCTTTCTTGGTTTTCTTGGTTTTGCTACTACAAAAATTGTTGGCTCTAAATGTTTTTGTACATACAGGACCTTTCTCTTTGTCCCTGATAGACCTGGGAGAGATATCTTATACCAGTACCACTGTGTTTGATTTGTTTCTTCACGTTAAAAGAACTTGTTCTCCTTCCTTACCTTCACTTCATGGAATCCTTAGTTCCCTTAATGGCTCAGCTCAAACGTTCCTTCTTTCTGCACGTGATGCCTTTTCTAATCCCAGTTTTTGTTTCTTGCTGTCGACTCCTCTCATTTTTTATGTATTTTGTATCTTCTTTTCTGTGTACATAGTATTTCCCCTAAGCATGATGTAATTGCTTTGAGTCCAGGGATTTCATGATCTAGACTAGAGCAATGCTGGCACACAGTAGATGCTCTATAAATTCTTTTTGAATTGAATTAAGTGAAAATTACGGTACATAAAAAGTGAAACTCCACCATGTTCTGATTACTGCCAAAGATGCTGTCAACACTAGGGGCTCAACCTGGAAAGCAAAGCAAATCATACTGTCTTTGGATTTTTGCTTTCGGACTCTCCCAAGTCTGAATTGGTATTATTCGATAGAATCTACCCTTAGCTTTAGATTGCCTTAATAAATATATTCATATTTCCCTCCCAGCACATAATACTGGGAAAAGGAACTCAAATAATTCAGTTAGGGCCTAATTTAAAGATCTTCCTTACATGAAGTTAGTAAAGGGATAGGTGCTAACAGTCAGCCTACATTTTCAGAGGCTTTTAAACTCTGAGTCTTTTCTTATCAGCCTCTGTGAATTCCCTAAAGCATGTGGCTATTCTGGTATCCAACTCCTCTAGAGCCTTTCTGCCTGCCATAAGGTCAAATTCATTAGCTGCTTCATATGCATGTTGAGTCATATTCTAGCAATGGATTCCAGGAATTACTCATCTTGCCAAGAATCAATGATGTAACTATCACATTGTGTACATGGCCTCTGAGATGTTATTTTACCCTGGTTAGATTTGTATGAAAGCTGAAACATACTAAGTGCAATCTAGCATACATAATTGGGTTTCCACAGGAGGTAGTGTGATTTATCAGAAAGAATACTCATCTGAGCTAGGAATCAAGGAGAACAAGGCTCTTTTCCCTGCTAGACCACCATCATTTTGATTGAACTATGTCATCTCTCTGAGATGTAGTTTCATTAATAAAATGAATGGAAGAAGAAGGTAGCATGGCATCTTAGAATGGTGAAAAGTAAAATGTGCTTCCTTGGTAGGCACTATTCTTCCCTCATTGTGGGTGTTCAGACAGAGCCCAAAACATACCTATGTCAGGGTTCAGGGTCCCTTTCTATTTCAGAACTTCAGCCTCAAGAGTAGAGTTTCTATCCAGGGGAGTGGTGGAGCCAGCTTGAACTAGCTCCCAAGAGAAGATTGTTAAGCTTTCAGTATGGGCATTTATATTTTAGAAATAAGTATCCACTACAAATTAGGATTGATTTTAGTTTTGTTAATTGTCCGGACTTCTGAAAATAATGGAGAAAAATGGCAATAATGCAGAAAAAACTTAAAGTGTGCAATGACTGTTGTTTATTTGGTTATTTTGTTCAGAGAGACAATTATCAAATATTTACCAGCACACTTCTAACATTGCTCTCCTTTCCTCAAAACTCTGCTCATTAAGCATCCATCCTGTCATAAAATTTGGCAATCTTGGTAACACCTTAGCCAGTTGTTGGTTGTGTCATGTTAAGGATTTTTAGGGGGGTATAAGTGGAGCTAGATGGCCTCTGAGGTCCATTTTAATTCTAAAAATTTATGATTCCATAGTAGATGGTTGGCTGGCATTGGAGTCACAAAGATCTGGATTCAGTTCCTGCATCTTGCACATACTAGGTTTGGGACTCTGAGAAGCCTAATGTCTCATTGCCTCTCTTTTGAAGAGAGTAACTTAGAAAAGCATCACTCATCTACATTGGCAGAATGAGTTTTCATATAGAAAGTTCTTAAAGTCCCAACAAAAATTTAAATTAATTTAAAATGAAGGGATGGCCTTAAAGATCCTTTCCAGATCTCTGATTCTACAAGAGTGTGTGCTGGACTCTTTTACACCTCTATTTCCAGTGTCTCTACTACTTATTTACTACCTACTCTCTCTTCTTGGCCCATTGCTCTCACTTAGAGGGAGAACAAAAGAAAGAAACGACCACCCAAACTTTTGTGATCTCGAAAAGTAATTTCTTTGTTACCTGGCATTGTTGTTCTGATCTCACTTTTTTTTATCAGTTTATACCTAGTCTTTCAGAATATAATCTTCGTAAGGACAGGATGCACAGATAAGAAAAAAACTTAAAGATTTATACACTGCATGGAAAAATGCCATCCACCTCCAAAATTACTTATGGGCACATAGTGTTCACACTCCTTGTCCTCAAGTACCTTAAAGAAGAGACCACATACAAAAAACCCACCCAAACTTTTGGGATCCAGTAAGTACTTTCTTTGCTACCTGGCACTGTTGTTTTGATCCCACTTATTTTTAGCAGTTTATACCTAGTCCTTCAGGATATAATCTTCTTAAAGACAGAACACACAGATAAGAAAAAAAATTATAGATTTTTACATTGCATGGAAAAATGCCATCCACATCCAAAATCACTTGTGGGCACATAGTGTTCACACTCCTGGTCCTCAAGTACCTTAAAGAACAATGATTCCTAAGCATTTTAGAATCATAATTCCTTGCAACTAATTTTGGAATCCCCTTTGCATTCCTAAAAATGTG
The DNA here is from genome assembly GCF_011100635.1 of Trichosurus vulpecula. Lineage (NCBI taxonomy): Eukaryota > Metazoa > Chordata > Mammalia > Diprotodontia > Phalangeridae > Trichosurus > Trichosurus vulpecula. The sequence continues at coordinate 138,327,066 of NC_050576.1, read as the reverse complement.
GTTTGGCATTTACTTTAATACAAATAAAGTCATTCAAAATTTATTTTGATTTTAAATTTGTCTCGAAAATCTTGTGACTTTCCTAATATTGTTGGAGAGCTCTTAGACAAAAAAAAATTCTTAAGCAAATGAAAATTCCAATGCCAGGACTTTCAGTGAACATCCACATATACATAAATTACATTTTTAATTGTTTAGGAAAGGGTTAAAACTAGGACCCTTAATACAATTTTCTTTATCCAAACCCAGATTTCACTCATCTTTTATACTCTTGTGTGGCTTCATAGTTTATTAGAAAAAGAACTAAATTTGGAGTCAAAGACAAGTCACTGAACTACAGAAACTCATAGCTGGAAGATACCTCAGAAGTTAGCTTGATCTCCCATCATAAAGAATCCATTCTATGACATCATCGTCAAGTTGTAATCTAGACCCTTTTGAAGACATCATGAAACAGCTCGACTGACTAAAGCAGCCCATCAACTTTTTGGGCTGTTACAGTTGTTAGGGAGATTTTGCTGGCATCATATTCATTATGCCTGTCCTAAATGGCATAAATTTCTACATTTTCCTTCAAATTCTTTCTCCTTTAGCTTTTTACTTCCGTTGCTATGTGAATCCTTCTTGACTACACTGAAGGCTCCTTGTAACTCAGCTTAGGCTCAAAGTCCTCCATGATTTTGGTTTCCATTAGTTCTCTTACTCCACTTTCAGAATTTCCTTCCTATATTCCATAAACCCATTATTCTACCAACAGTATGACAGATGGTTCTGCAACTAATACATACTTAAAGGAGAACAGAGTTCTTTTTAATGAATTGTAGCTTTAGCTATGGAGTTTCTTTCCAGCAACCTCTCTCCTATCTTAAAATTCTGCTCATTAAAAATCCATCTTCTCACAGAATTTGGAAATCTAGTGGGTGCCTGTATCTCTATTGCATCTAAGGTTCCCTCCTTGATCTTCTCTCTCTTCCAAACTCAACTAAAAGCATATTTTCTTTCCTGTTTCTTTCACTTAACATGCATCTCTTTCTCTCAACTTGGTGACTAATAGTAAGCTCTAAGGAAGCATAATAGAGTGTTTTTATCAAAATCATAAAAGGTTTATCTTTTTTAAAAATGAGTCATTTGATGCATCAAATAAAGCTGAAAATTAATTATTCTGTTGGTCTTTCCACCCACCAGCACTTGCCTGAAAAAGCCATGTAGGCAACTGCATTATTCTGGTATGCACACCTCATGATGATTGAGCCCAGGGAAGAAATATGTGGGTGGATTACAACAGTGTTGGAAAGTGTTGTGTAAAAATAAAAAATATATATTCAAACCAACTGATAGCAAAAAAAATATGCATATGACACTAACCATCAGAGTATCCATCAGATAAATGTTTTTATAAAGGTTTTGACAACCTTATACTGAACCTAATTCTCTTGACCTCCTCCCCACCTCCATATTAAGTTGGGTGGGAACACATTTTTTAACCAGGTTGCTAATGCCAAGATACCAAGTTACATGAAATAGGGCTCCCCCAAATAGCTGCAGTCTGAATTCAAAGCAGGTGATAAGGTCCCTGGGATGAGACACATGGATCCCCCTCTATTTCCGGGATAGGGAATAGAGATTGGACCTGTGATTTTCCTGATTTAAGGAATTGTCAATTGACAAAACTTCCTCTATCAACAAAGGTTGCTATCATCTCTGTAACTTTCAGCAGAGATTTTCCTAGAGCATTGAAAGGTTAAGCCCGTGGTCGCACAACCAGGATATGTTAGAGATAGGATTTAAATCTATGTTGTTCTGATTATGAAGTTGTCTCTCTACCCATCATGCCAAATTGCTTTTATGCTGGGCTCCTATATTGGGCAAATTAAAAGTCACTGAAATTGCCTTTTTTAAAAAAAAATCAGATTGATACTAGGAAACTGTGGAGTAATGGAAATTGCACTTCATTAGGAGTTAGGTGCTCTGGGTTCTAATCTTAGCTCTTCTACTAACTAGCTCTGTGACTTTGGAGAATTTTCTTTATCTTTATGAACCTTATTGTCCTCACGTTTAAAATGAGAAAATGAGAGTAGATCATCTCTAAAGACCTTTCCATCTTCTAACATCCTGTGATTCTGTATCAATGCCCTGGGAAATACCACATGACCTCCAAAATTATACTTCATTATATCATGACCTATATTGCTCCCATAAAAGAAAGGTTAATTCAAGATGTCTGATTATATAAGTCAACTGCGTGCTATTTTTTCCTCCTTCTGACGCATTTATTTTTCCACTCCAGAGAATAAAATAAGAATCTCAATTTATACCTACAGTGTACCTACCTGTTTCACCTGTTCCAAGGTTAGCTGAAGGTAATACAGCCAGGACAAACCATGTTCCCAATATATGATCATGTGTCCTGGGGTAGTTAGTATAAATGGCGTAGAGATTAAAATATCAGATTTAGAGGTAAAAGGAATCTTAAAGACCATTAAGTTCAGTCCCTCCATGAGGAAACTGAGGTGCATAGAGGTTAATTTCCCAAAGTCACAAAACAAGTATCTGAAATGGAATATAAATCCAAGTTGTCCTAACTCCAAATCCAGTAAGTTATCTTTGGTATGCTGCCTAACTTTCTAAAACTCAGTGAAGTAAGGAATCCAGGGGTCAAATATTTTAATCAAGAGTCATAGCTTATATTATAAATATTCTTATACAATATTTCATTTGATCCTCCCAACAACCCATTTTACAGATGCAGAAACTGCGGTTCAGAAAGGAAGTTATTTCCTCAAAATTAAAGATTAACAAATTTAGAATTGGAAGGAGCCATAGTATTCATTCATTCAATAAATGTTTATTAAGGGCCTGCTATGATGCCAGACACTGTGCTAAGCACTGTGGATATAAAAAGACACACACACACACAGGTCCCTGTAATCTTAATCTCAATCTAATAGGGGAGATAACATGCAAACAAATATATATAAAGCAAGATAAATACATGATAAATAAAAAATAATTAAAAGGAGGGCACTGGAATTAAGAGGGGGTAGGAAAGTGGGATTTTAGTTGGGAAAGGAAGCCACAGAGGTCTCAGTTGGAACAGATGAGTGAGAACGTTTCAGGAATGGGGAACAGAAAAAATGCCTGGAATGAAGAAATGGAGGGTCTAGTTCATGGAGGAGCCATAGGGCCCGTGTCACTGGATCAAAGAGTATTTACCAGGGAATAAGGTATAAGAGAACTGGAAAGGTAGAAAGCACTAGGCTACAAAAGCCAAATAGTAGTCTGTTTTTGATCCTAGAGGCAATCAGAAGCCACCGGAATTTATCGAGTAGGAGGGTGACAGGATCAGTAGTCATCTAGTCCAAGCCCTTCATTTTACAGATGAGGAAATTATGTTCCAGAAAGGCTTATCCAAGGTCACATATCTATCAAAGGTTACAAATGAGATTCTAACTCAGGTTTTTAATACTAAGTACAGGGTTGTTTCCACTATATCACATTGGAAGAAGAAATTCTTTTTCTCAATCTTGTTCAACCATATGCGAAAAGTGTCAGATCATAAAATCATAGATTTAAATCTGGAAGGGACCTTAGAAGCTATTTGGTCCAACACTCTCATTTTACAGATGAAGAAACTGAGACCTGGAGAGGTGAAGAAGTTTGAGCAAGGTTTTACATGTAGTAAGTAGAAGAGATAGAATCTGAACCCACATCCATCAACTCCACATCCAGTGCTCTTTATATGGTATCATGCTGCCTCTCATCTTTAGGAAGCCATGTTGGATTGGAAGTTTCAGGTTAGTACTTGAACACTTTAAAAAAATTCTTTTTCAAGACACCATTCTGTTTGACTGCTACACTAATTATACCTCTAGGGTTTCAAGACTGATATGTTTCCTGCCCTTCCTGGTAAAGGGCAAAAATGTATAATACCTACAGGTCACTGGGAAAACAGCTGCATTAACTAGACTCTGGAGTAGCTGCCATATTTGCAAGAGAAGAAATTATGCAAGTATCCCTGGACAAGATGAGGAAGGTCCTTTTGATAACAACTTAATAGTGTGAAATTAAGAAATTAATCTGTTCAAAAAGTTAATCTATTTAATCCACTTTTCAAAACCTGTGCCAAACTTGCTGAAATGACCAAGATGATTCTTGTCATCCATCTTGGCATTTTTCCCAGTGTGGATGACAATTGCACATACAATTTGTTTGTTGGACTGGCTTTCATGTCAAGAATATAAGATACTAGTGAAGCCTCCTTTGTCTTATCAGAGAGATTAATATGAACTCAATTTTTCTTTTAAAGTCTAAGAAAATTGTACTCACAAATCTACTTTTGTCTTTTCCTCCTGTTATTTCACGGAGTTAGTTATACCAAATATCCATGGAATTTGGTAGGCCCAAAGCCCGAAGATTAGAGAAGAAACCTCTCTCCCCTCTTGATTCCTTGCTCCCTTCCACCACTACCTTCCCTAATGCTGAGAAGAGACTGTCCTCTCTGCTCTACAGCTTACTGAAAAAAAAAATCTGAGAGTCACTGTTTCCGTTTCTTACTCACCTCTCTATATCAAACATTATTTAAAATGTAGTAAAACTCTACTTATCTTTACCCGGAGAAAAAAAATCCATTATAAAAGTGCAAACAATGACAATACACTACAATACAATAAAAACAATATAAAAGTACAAAGAGTGTAAGCGATGATGGTTCACTAAACATTAAAGAAGAGAAGTAGGGGAGGACATAGATCATGGATAAATTCACCAATTCCCAGTAGCATAAAGAAGTAGGCAGATTTCAAGCAAATCTCAAGTTGAACTCAAGTGTAATGGAATTCCATTGCAAGTGAAAGGCACTGGTGCTCTGGATTGCCTATAATCATGAGAGTTAGAGCTTTATCTGCCTCACTGATCAGTTTAAGGAATAATCTGCCCTGATAGAACTTGCCCTTTTTGCCTTTGTCTTCTTTTTTGACTTGCTCTTTCCTAGGTTTCCACAACACCACTCTCTCCTGTTTCTCCTCCTTGCCTCTTTCTCTGATTATTCCTCAGTCTTCTTATTTTGACTCTTCATCCATGTCAATAGCTTTCCACCACACCCTTGAACTCAACTTCATGGAGCATTAACATTCATGAGATTCTCATGTCCTATGAGACTCCCACCTCTCATAATCCTTCAGTATTTTCTTCGCGCTGGGAAAACCACACTTCATTGCCACCCCTGCTGCCTCTGTGGGGTTACACTGCAATATGACCTCTCTACCTGGATTGAACCAATTCTCTTCGATTCATTTAAAACTATATCTACTCCACTGCAAGACAGTTTTCTAGTAAATAATGGTGCCTAACTAGATTACCACCTTGTTCTTCTTTAACCGTGTGGGTGTGTGTGTGTGAGTGTGTGCATCCACATTTCTGGATATAAAACAGGACTTCAAAGTTTTACAGTGCCTCACTGGTGAACCAGTAAAGATTATCATCAGTGACTTCAGTTTAGCCAGATTCAAATATATTTTCTTCATACTCATCAGAGCAATCACTAGGAATTCCAGGGATGTGGGGCAAATTTATTTAATGGTAGGGGTCTAAGGTATGAAATCACTCCTCTGCTTAGTAAAGGGAATGGGGTCTGAGGAGATTGAGAACTCATAGGTCAAGGTATTCAAAGATATTTGGGTTGAGATACAGAAGATGTTGTAACCACAATTACTGGAGAGGAGGAGCACTGACTTGCATGTCCATGGATGCCAGCAAGAAGGATCTGAACATGATGGAAGGAATTCGAGAAGTTGTTACTGAGTGATGGTGGCAGAGGGAAAAGTCTCAAAGTTGTAGTCAGGAGCAAGAAGTACGCCAAGTCCTCCTCATAGCAATATGTGTGAGGGAGATAAAAGGAATAACTATCTCTGGAAATATTACCAAGACATTTGGTGTCTCTAAAAGAAAAATTACATTTCAATAAGCACTAGGAGATAGAAGAAAGAGGAAGTATTCTAGAAAGAAATGGAGGTTTTAGTATAGAAGAACTCTAGAAGGACCCAAAAGAAAGGGAACAGAGAGGGAGATAGTTTATCCACCCTGGGTGGGGCAGTAGCTGGTGAACACTTGTCTTTATTTTAGACTTTTATCCCGGCATCACTCATGTTATTAAGTCATTTTCAGTTATGCCCAACTCTTCATGACTCCATTTGGGTTTTTCTTGGCAAAAATACTGGGGTGGTTTGCGATTTCCTTCTCCAGCTCATTTTACAGATGAAGAAATTGAGGCCAACAGGGTTAAATGACTTGCACAGGGTAACACAGCTAGAAAGTGTCTGAGGCCAGATTTGAATTCAGGAAGATAAGTGTTCCTGACTCCAGGCCTGACACTCTATCCACTGTGCCACCTAGCTGCCCTTCCCCACAGCAATTTCTTAAGAACTGATAGGAATAGCAATATTATGGTCATGAGACACAGGAGACAGAGCAAACTGCTCTCATGGGAAAGGAACATACCCTTCCAGATATTGGCCCTTGGATATTCTATGATTACTGCAGCTGTCTTATCCTCTTGAGATCATTTGTACAGAATGCCCAAGCAGCATTTAACACTATTAAGAATCCCTCCTTCTTTCCTAAAGCAGTTTTTTCTTCCCTCAGCTTCTATAAATTATACTGTTCTAGGATTTAAAACAGGGGTCTTAGATCATATCCAACTTTATAGATGAAAATTTTCACAGATGAGAAAATTTTCCACACAGAAAGGTCACATGGAGAGTTAGTGTCAGAGCTAGACTATCTGACTCTAACTCCAGAGCTTTTTTCCCCCACCATACAGTATCATGTTGCTCCTACCCTAGGATACTATGTCTATTTTTTAAGGCTTGATTCTACAACATGAGAATGATGGTGAACAACTTTCTAGTAGCAAACAGAAATGGCACCAAATAGAAGATATGGCCAGAAAACTCTTTTCTACAATATTTAGACTTGCAACAAGTCATAATTTTTCTGCTCAAAAACCTAAAATATGCCACTACCTGGAGTGAAACAAATTGGTGTCTAAAAAAAAAAAAAAACCAGCTGCTTTGGTTTTGTTATTTAACTGTGCCATCTGTGTATGCTATCCCTAATGAGACTATAAATTCTGGGTGGGCAGTGACCAGATCTTATACTTCTTGGACAGTCCCTAGGGTATTTTGTTGCCACTTCATAAATATTCATTGACCTTCCTCCATCTTCTGTGTCTTTTTCTGGCTACCTTTTCCCTCTCACCCTCTAATTAAGGGGTCCTTAATTTTTAGTTTATGAATTTGTGTGTGTACACATACATGTTTATATAATATATATATTTGTGTGTGTGTGTGTGTGTGTGTGTGTGTAGACACATACAATTTTTTTTTTTTTGCTTTCTCAGGGTTTTAATGTTACTCTCTTTCAACACATTTTTTTTTTTGGCAAAGACAGTCACTCTAATTTAATCTATTTCATTTGAACAGGAAATTCCATTGAGCACACTGACCCAGAACATACACTGTGGTGACTGTAAAGCAACACAACATCAGATCAGTAAATCTATTGCACTTAGTGAAGAAAGTAAATTCCTCCTTTGTCACTCGACTTCCGTAGGCGCTGCATGTCTCACTGGCCTGGCCAGTTCTTCTCATTCAGTCCTACATCTCTACATTCACACATGGCACACTCATGTTGCCTCCTCTTGAAAACATTTGGAAATTTGAGAACACCCTTCCAGTAGCTGCATCTCCAAGTTTTTAGTCTAGAAATGAATTTAAAATGCAATCCAATCACTGTCAATAGATCAATTATACTGACTTCCACATATCATGAATATGCTCACCACAAAAGGGCAGGATGAGGTCTCTCTGACCAGCACTAACACTGTGTGATCAATCAGATATTATAGGGATGCACTTTCTATGTGACCAGAGTATATAGCACATGGTGTTTGGGCAAGCAATAAAAACCACTGTGATGTATGAAAATTCTTTACATCTTGTTTCTTTTCAGCCCTTTTTCTAGAGTTTGACGTAGCAGCAATATCAATCAACATACTCAGGAAAGGTGGGAGTTGCTGGCATTTGATCCAGGATTTTACAAATGTAGCATGCAACCTCCACTGTGCGCTCTTCATACATCAAAATAAAAGGATGTTTCAGAAGTTCTTTATACTTTGGTCTTTTGGATACATCCTTTGTAAGGCACAAGTTGACAAAGTTAATGAAGCTTGGGGAAAATTCCCTTTCCTTGGAATTACTCAGCTGTGGGGGGTCTCCTTTTACCACGTGTGTCAGCTGATCAAACATGCTGTTGCACTTTGGGTAAGGGAATCGGCCCATAGCCAGCTCATACAGTGTGATCCCCAAACTCCACACATCAGAACGGACATCATATCTTTGTCCCGATGTACTTGGGTCTATCCTTTCAGGTGCCATGTATGGCCTGCACCCAGCATCTTTTGTTTTGGCAATGGAGTCTATAAGTTGTCCACTAATGCCAAAATCACAGAGTTTAATATTTCCACTTCTATCCAGAAGAATATTGGAAGGTTTGATGTCTCTATGAATAACTTTCAAGTTTTCTTTTAAGTAGTTTAGTGCTTTCACAGTTGCTAAAGTGATTTTACCTAAAATTTCTTCTGGAATGATATCACCTAATACACTATATACATATTTGTAAAACTTGTCAAATGAGGTAGGCATGAGTTCCGTACAGATCCAACAGTCACCCTCTCTGAAGAGTACGCCATAAAACTGGACAATGTATGGGCAGTCACTACTTTGCATCAACACATCCAAGTCCATAAGAAGCTGTTTTTGCTCATTTTCATCCACTGTAGACCGAATCCTTTTAACTGCCATTATTTGCCCACTTGGTTTGTGGACCATTTTGTTGACAGAACCATAAGCTCCTTCTCCAATTTCTCCAAGGTCTTTCAAGTCAACTTCAGTGAAATCCCAGTGCTGTTCGGGGGAGATCTTCAGTTTTCCTGATGATTTGATGCTGTGTAGTCTCAGTCTCTCCATGTGTGGGTTTTGGGCTCCTGAAGGATTCAAGGTAAATTGTGCTGTAGATTTCAAAGTCGGATTTGCAAAATTCAGCTTCAGTTCTTTACGTTTGTCCTGCATGCTGCTGACAGCCATGTTGCCTGACCCTGGGGGCCCCACGGCTCCAGGAGAACCACTCCCGCTGCCACCACTTGGGCTCGGTGCCGCCATTGTTATCCCCACACACACAATTTTGAAATGAAGTCTATAGGCTTTACCAGATTATCAGAAGGATCTGTGACCAAAAAAAAAAAAAGGTTAAGCATCCTTGCTTTAAATGAAAATTCCCCAAGATTCAATCCTCAGTCCTTAATAGAGTCAAAGGATGACATATTTAGAGAGGCATCAATTCCAACCCTTTCATTTTATAGATGAAGAAATTAAGTCTGGGAGATGCTAAGTAATTTGCCAAGGGCACATAACTAATAAGGTCTGAGGTAGATTTTGAAGCCAGGTCTTCCCAACTCCAAGTCCAGCATTCACTCTACTATGCCACATAAAGAATTTCCTGGGGGAAGAGGATTCTGGGAAGATGGCAGAGTACTTCAGAAAATTTCAAGCTCTCTAGATTTTCCTCCACAAAAAGAGATAAAAGAGCACTTCTGGGTGAACATAGAGTAGTTAAAAATAAATAAGAATAGGGGCAGAACAGTGGTCCCTCCTGGGATAATCAAAGAAGATATGGGAAAAAATTCCAGGATTAGATTTCCTTCCTGTGAAGGGTAAAACATCTCCAGGCTAAGGTTTGCTTTAACAAAAAGTGGGAAGCCCTAGGGTTAGCTGGGTTGGGAGGCTGCCTCTGGCCAGGCCACAGAAACTTTTATCCCCGGGACAGTGAGGGGAACTGGGTGTCTTACCTGGGGAAGAAATAGGGAACCTCTGTTGACAAGGAACAGTAGACCCATCTGTGCTGATGGGTGATGGGAGAAGTAACCAGCACAAGCTCTGTGAGTCCAGAAGCAGTGGTGTGGGGAGACTGGAGATCTTGGTTTGAGTTCAAGGTCAAAAGGGAGAACTGAAGAAAATCAGAGGCCAGAGGTACCACCCCTCATACCCCAGGACTAGAGGTGATTATAAAAACTAAATTATTACCAAAAATATGTATAGGCAAAGGAGAAAGAATCCAACCATAGAGAGCTACTATGGGAATAGAGAAGATTGGTGTCTGCCTTCAGAGGAGAATACTGAAGCAAAAAAAAAAATAAAAATAAAAAACCCTCTTCTACCCCAAAGAGTAAAGTCGAAACTGTCACCTGCCCAAAAAGAATTTATTGAAGAACTTAAAAAAAGACTTTAAAAGAAAAATCAAATGAGAGACTGAGGAAAATTTTTTAAAAAAAGAATAAAACAAGAAAAACAAGAAGATTATGGCAAGAAGGTTAACCAGTTAGAAAAGGTGATCCAGAATCCTTTCAGCCTTGGGGTGGTGGGTAAGGGGGAGGAATAGGGAAAAAAGAACAAAGTAAAAAGTGTGCAGCAGAGAACAAAAGAAAACCTACAAGGAAGCAAAGAAAAGATGGACAACTTTCAACATAACACACAGTATTTAATATATAATAGGCTTTCTTGGAAATAAGCTATTGTTATATATTCTGAATCCTCTCCTATGTTCTGTTGTGCACATGACATGTTTTCTCTTTTCTTATTTTATATTTAATATTTAAGTTCACAATGTTTCTTTTTCTTTTCCTATTCTGTATTTAAGTGTTAGTTTTTGCCTAAAATAAAAAAAAATTTAAGAATTTCCTGGCCACTGAGAGGGTAAGTGATTTATTTGCCCATGGTCACACAGGTAGAAAATACCAGAAATGGGATTGGAACCCAAGTCCTCTGAATCCCAATCCAGAACTTTTTCCATTGTGCCATGCTTCATATGTCCTCTTTTTATTGATGTTTCTTTGGAGAAGCTATTCTATCATTTTTAAAATTTCTATGTGAATGACAAAATTGACACCTGTAGTTTCAGATTCTTAGACTAGTTCTGGTTCAACATTTCCAACTTACCAATAAAATGTTTACTCTACTGTCACTTCAAATTCACCATGTTTTGTAGCTCATTCAACATCTTCCCACCATTCTAAACAAGTCACTCTTCCCAATTTCTGCACAGCTTGGAAGAACTTCACCCTCCATAGCTAGTGAGTTTCTCATTTCTTCTTTCTTCCAGTGTGTCTCCTACTTCTTCCTCCTTTTCCATTCCCAGTGTCACTATATTAGTCCAGGGACTCATCAACTCATATCTAGATTACTTCAACTGCCTCCTAACTAGTCTTCTTTCCAGCTTCTTGACACTTCAATCCATCCTGTATATAATCTCTGCCAAATTAATCTTTCTAAGTCATCAATTTAGGAACAAAGGGTTAATACAGGGGAGTAGGGAGAAATAAAGTTGAATAGATAGGTAGCTATTTTCTTCAATTCACTTCCTTACTGGAGAACTAGCAATGGCTTATTACCTTTGCAATGTAGACTAAATTCTTCCACTTAACTTTCAAAATCATCCATTATTTGCCCTCAGTATATTTATGGTATTATAAAATCATGAATTTAAACCTGGAAGGCACTTTCATCCAACCTCCTCATTTTTAAACATGAGGAAACTGAGGCCCAGAGAGGTTGAGTGACTTGCCCAAGATGTAGTGTCAGTAGTGGATTTAAACTTAGGTTTAACACTAAACCCCTATTAAATGCTAGCCCCTATTATTGCTCAATATGACACTACCAAGATTCAATGAGATAAACCCCATCACTCTAGTCTAGTCCATGTCCTTATTGTTAGATAGCCCATGTGCTCCATCATTATACATTCACCATGTCAAGAAAATACAAGGGAGATCTCTGACACTTGACAGGAACCCCTCTCTTGTATTTATGGAAGGAAATGGGTAAGAGTCACACACGATGAATAGGCATGGATGCATTGTGATCCATATCACATATGGCTGCATTATGGATATAGGCTTGCATTTTAACCCAAGTGTTTTGACTACAAATTCAACAATCTTCCTGCTGCATTATGAGTTTTGAACTAGATTACTTTTAAGAGCTTCCAACTCCGGGATTCTATGTCTCTATAAAATATTCTGGAAATTCCTTGTGGGTTAGAATCTTATCTTATATTCCTTATTCTCTACCCCCTCACCACTCCGGGCAACTGCTAACTGTAGCCCACACTTTAAAGGAACAGGTGGTGTAGTGGGTAGGACTATGGACTTGGAGTAAGGAGTACAGGCATTCGAATCCTTTTTCACACATTTAATCATGTAACTGTGGGCAATTCACTTATCCTCTGAATCTCAGTTTCTTCATCTGTAAAATAAGGCTACTAATAGGCTCTCCTCCAGGGTTATTGTGAAAATCAAATGAGATAATGTATGAAAAGCCCTTTGAAAAACTTAAAGTGCTTTATAAATATCAGCCGTTACTGGTGAAGAGTTAGTCTTTTATCACCATCATTGTTACTATTTGCCCCAAAATAATTTCTACTGCAGCACAGTGTTTTGGTGAGCCTATTAGGAGTGTAGCTTCTAAAATATTAAGGATTGAAGGATTGAAGAGCTGTTAAAAATAATGAGTTAATCAACATTTCTAAAGTCTATGGAAAAGAAGTAATGATGGCAATGACCATGATGACGTCCACGTTAAAGTCCGTAACAAAAGAAATGCAAAATAAAAAAGAACAAAAGGATAAAAACTAAGGAGAGTTTTTAACTATAAAAACCAACAGGTGTATATGTCAATGGCAGGGAACAACTTCTCCAGTCTCTATTCTGTTCCTTCTACCTTTTTCCAGCCTTTTTTTTAAACCTCAAGACCTACAATTTCCTTCCTTCTTTCTTCTATTTCTTCCCCCCCCTTCTGTTTCTCTCCACTATTTTTCCCTTCTCTATCTCCATCAGCCTCTACTTTAAATAACACAGGGGACAGGGATTTCAGATCCATACTATGGTCGGTTTATTAAATAAAATTCAAAATTTTTAAAAACAGCCAAGCTAAATATATTCTCTATTTCTTTAAAGAGGAGAAAAATATCAGGTTGCTTTTTACATGTGGCTCATTAAAAGAAAAAAAAGTTACTTGAACCTTCCATAGTATTAAGGATAGTGCTAAAATCACAGTAGATGCTTGGTAAGTAGTAGCCATTTGATTAATTGTTGTCAAGATAGTGTCCATCTAACCAGGTCTTTCCAAAGTAGGAGACCAGGAAGCACCACGTGGTAGATTAAAAATATTAATTGATAATCTGTCTTAGCTTCCATCCCTACCTTTTTGTGTTTCTTTTGAGTCACCCCAAGACAGACCAATAAAGTTCATAGTAATCATAGCTTTCCTCCTAGCTAGTAGTCAGGGAATAAGTGGTGGCCTGAACATGGAGACAGGACCAGAAGCTTCTAGGTGACCACTATGTATTTGTATGTGAAATCTCTCAATCCCGGGTTCTAAAATGCTTCAATCAGATAGCAGTCAGATACGGGACTTCAGTTGGGGGTTTGTTTTTTTGAGTAAGTTAAACAACACACAATTAACAATTTCACAATTTATGAAGCTACAATGCAAATAAGACCCTCAAACACTTCCAGAGGAAATATGACTGGGTACATACCTCTGTTGCTGTTCTGTAGTAATACAGCTAGCTAGAGCCAGGGACTGAGAAGCACATCTCAAGATAGCCCAGGTCTCATTTAGAATCTCGTGCTTTTTATCTCTCTGCTTGCCCCCCCCATCTTCAATTACTTGCTAGCGCATCCACCTGAGATCAACTAGAGACATAAAATAAGATAAAACTCAAACCAGCTGATTTTGCTGGTTGTTAATGTGACATTTTGTAGGCGTAGAGATAAAAAACAAACACCTGGGCAATGCCAGGCTTATAAATGTTAATTGCCCCTATGGGTAGTAATGCATTAATATGACTTGACACACATCTGCCCCCATTATTTAGAAATGAGCAAACGTCTTTACCTTTCTTTTTTGCTATTTCCACCTTACCCTCTATCTTAGGTTATTTTGGCAGAGGACTTCCATATAAGCACTTTAATGAATGTTCTATTTAAAGGTATCTAGGTATTCTACAAACATTGACTTACTTTGACCACATCTCAGTCTCCTTCTCCTAATTTCACATTTGGAACTCAGCTGCCACGAAAGGTTTCTGACTTGTAATTCTGGTAACATTCTGTAAAGCCTCTGCATTGCTGATCCAGTTCATAGATGCACTCTCCTCAATGTATGAAGTTCTGGACAAAAGTCCCCAGAAATTACCCCGCATTTTTTCATTGGTGGAGAAAGTTTTTATTTCTTAAGGATCTAAATGTGGATCAGCAACCTTCTACAATTTACAGCCTTAGAGAATTGTCTGCTGTCATAGAGAGGTTAAGTGAATTGCTCAGGACCACACAGCCAATATGTGTAAGAGGCTGGACTCCTTTGAATTAACCTCATCTATATTCATATTCATTCCACCTGTTAAGATGTAAGTTCTTTGAGGGCAGGAACTATTTTCAGATTTGACTTTGTGTCCCCAAGACCTAGTGGAATAGGTAGGTATTTAAGTAATACTTATTGAGTAAAGGAGATGTTTATCAGTTAATTCTATCTTTAGAGACAGAATCTTAAGAATCTGAAAGCTGTCTGGAGAAGGTTAACACTTGTCAGAAATTCAAACTGCCAACAAATGTAATGGAATTTTTTTTCCCTTATTGCTATTTGCTAACCTAGATCTAGGAATACACAGACAAGAATATTTCACAGGCCCCCAACTCAAGTAGTACCACCCCCACCTTTATATGGTGAATAATAAATTCGAGAAGTCAGCTACAAAGTTGTCAGACTCCCTTCTTCCTTTTCTCCTTTCAACCTGTTATAAGGCTCATAGATTCCAAAGTGTAGATCTGGAAGCCAAAGCAATAAACAGATAACCTCCTGCCTCTCTATACATGATTGCCCTAGACCAGGCCTGTACAAACTGCAGCCTTCCAAAGGATTTTGGGCGGCCCATGAAAAATGTAGAATAAAACATCCTCTACATTTTCATGGGCTGCCTGTGGGGCCGTATGTGGCCTGCAGCCCCCTAGGTTGTGAAGGCCTGCCCTAGAGTCTCCTTAAAGTAATAAAAGTGTTGAGGAATCATTAACAGGTGGCAGAGATGGGACTTATTCTATATGTAAGGCAGATTCTATACTAGGGCAACCAGAGCTTTATTCCAGGACATCAAATTTAGAGGATGCTTATAACACTTGCAGCCCTTCAGTAGAATATAAAGAACCAAACCTAGCCCCTACTTAGAATAATTAGTGAGGAAACATTAGTTAAGAAAGCTCTTCCTCCAACTCACTCCCTAGCCGCTCCTTCCTGGGATAACCCCAAGCATGGTGCTTGACCTATGAGGCAAAAACTGCTGGTTACAGCTCTGCTATCCAATGACAGGACCAATCTGTATATTTCCATCATGTGCTCTGTGAAATTTGACTGTAATTGTCAAAAAACAGGCAATATTAAAAGAGGAGGCACTACTTTCCCTTCAAAAAGACAATAAGTGGTTTGGCTATTAAACATGGAGTGCCTTTTCTTGATATTCTCCAACCTGTTCCCCCCCCCCCCACGACTGACTTAATCTTTCTTGAGTTAGTGGTGTTTCATCAGACCAAGTGAAAACTGAAAAGGAAGTGGCCATTTATCTCTATAATGGAGCCAAGCTTCCCTGAAACTAGTTCAGCACATATGCTAACTATTGATCAAAAGAATCCTTGTTGCAGGGGAGGGAAATAGAAGGTGGCCTGGAATGGGGGCTGTTTAAGCCACAGTCTCCCATGAATGCTCTTTTTATTATCAAATGGTGGTTCTGATCTGGAGCTCCTAAGTAAGGTCAGAGATCTGCTTAGAGATGATACCTGAAAGATTGAAGACTAAATGAGATTCCCAGTAGGCAATGTACAGAAAAGAGATAGGAGGACCAAGGGCACAACCTTGGGAAATATCTATATTAAGGGATCAGGAAAATAATAAGGGTCTAGTGAGAGAGGAAAAAAAGAGGAAGAGCTAAAAAAAAAAGAAATGGCATGATACTGTGGGAAGAGTATTGGACTTGGAGTCAGGTGACCTGGGTTTGAACCTCTCTTCAGAAAATAATTCCTTGAAAATCAGAATTGGCCAAATGGAAGCTAATGACTCCATGAGACATCAAAAACAGTAAAAAAAAAAAAACAACATCAAAAGAGTGAAAAAATTGAAGAAAGTGTGAAATAAATATCATAGGAAGAACAACTGACCAAGAAAATAGATCAAGGAGAGATAATTTAAGAATCATTTTGCCACCTGAAAGCCATGAACAACAACCTATTTCAAGAAGTTATAAAGTAGAACAAAGTAGAAACTGAAAGAGTCCTCTGGTTATCTCCTTAAATATTATATCAGACATTCTATGACACCATAAGAAAATCATGGCCTCAGATTCCTCAGCTATAAAATAGGAGATGTGAAGAATGTTTTGTAAACCTTAAAGTACCATATAAGTGTTAGTTCTTATAAACCAAGAGAGTTGAGTATCTTTGAAGGAGAAAAGAAAAAGTGACCACAATATGGTCACATAAACACTCCATAGAGGTAAACATCTCACTTCTTCTCTAAGAGGATCCAAACTAAAATTATATCTATTTGCACCCCTAAATATTTATGGTTTAGGGGTACACAGTTTTTAGGTTGATAAGTAACCAAGGCACTGGCTTCCCTTCTCCCTATCCCATAAGCCTGCTTACACGCACAGGCTTGACTACCAAATGAGAGTTACACAAAAGACCCTTACAAGAGTGAATAAGGAGCAAACCCATTATTCAGACACTAAACAGAAAACTGAATTCTACCAGATAAAGTATATAAGAAAATGTACAAGACTGAATAAGTTCTTTAGATGGGTGTGATCTGAGATCTTGCTCAAACAAGAGAGGGCCTGATCTCACCCAAAGGAAAATTCCCTTTAGCCTCTAAGGAGGCACTTTAATAAATGTTTTTGCATTGAGCAAGTTGTGCCATTTGGTTGACTGTTCGTGATAAAGGTACTGGCAGGTTCTTTCGAGCTACAGTTTTAGGAGTGAAACCTCATGAAGTATTTTGAAACCTGAGAACGGTCTCATCCCCACCCCACCCCCATCAAACCTACAAATCTATGAATGAGGGGCTATATGAAGAAAGTACTTTGTAAAGCTTAAAGTTCAAAAGAACCTATATAAATGTGAATTTTTATTCAGTGCCACCTAGAATTAACTATAGCTCAGAATCAGGCTAGAGGAAGTCGGAATAGAATTCCTGGTCTAATTTCTTTTTTATAAGCAAAAGG
Organism: Trichosurus vulpecula; assembly: GCF_011100635.1. Classification (NCBI taxonomy): domain Eukaryota; kingdom Metazoa; phylum Chordata; class Mammalia; order Diprotodontia; family Phalangeridae; genus Trichosurus; species Trichosurus vulpecula. The sequence goes on along the minus strand of NC_050576.1, from coordinate 138,309,690 downwards.
TCTTACATTGTCCTAAAAGAGTACATATGAGGTCAGGCTTATTTGTTTTAGCTGTGTGCAATGAAATGTGTTATATGGAAATAAACATTCTAATGTTCTAAGGCCATGCATAGAACATGGTAGAACCCAATCTACAAGAAAATGCAGCATGCTCCTAAGTACCCTTAGAGTTGGGGGAGAGTAGACAGATGTCCTGCCTATATATGCAAATGATAAAATAAGGTAGGTCCTCACAGATTTTATTTTTTCAATATGACTCAGTGAGGCTACCTTGAGAACAGTACTCTTCCTTTGCATATTTGGGGAAATTATAGCATATCCCCCAGCTTGTCTCCCCATACCACCAACACAACATCTTTATACAAGTGAAATCTAGAAGGTACTTTGGAGGTTATGTTGTTCAACTCTTTCATTTTACATTTAATATAGTAACTAGCCAGGCACTGCTTCACTGAAACACTAGGGGTTGGCAACCTACATAAATCCCTGTCATTTGTCTGTCACTGGGATTCAGCAGCCAACGGGAGGAGGGAAGGAACTCAACTCTCCAATGAGTCATACATAGCCAGGAGCAGGTAGAGGATATCTACACATGCACAAATTTCTACTTACCCTTCCCTCTCCCACAGACAAAGAATATTTGCACATAGTCCGAAGGGGGGAGAAGGAAGAAAGGAGGTGTTAAAAACAGAAGAGGAATTCTAAGCCCAAGAATTTAGGTGAGCTGTCCAAGGTCACACAGGTGTAAAGTGGTAGAGTCAAATGAGTGATATGGTGATCATAGAAAGGCTCATTTTAGGAAAGAGTTTCAGAGATGCGGAGAAAAGATAAAATGTTTTTAAAAAAAGACCAAAACACTGTGCTACAGAGTTGATTAGGTACGTAAATGTAGTTTAAAAAAAGAAGAATCTATAAATGGGGTCAGCCCTCAGAAAAAGTACACAACAGGATAGTAGAGAATTTTTTTTTTAGTTTTCCCCTACACCACTGTCATTCTCATATCATATCTGACACTTGGCTCTCAAGTCACCCTCCTATATTCCCCAGGCCAATTTATGGGTTCTACAAAGACCTAGTCATCCAATATCTACTAACATCCAGGCCTTTCCTGATTCTCCATTAAAATGGATAGTACCATCTTCTCGCTATATGAATAGAAAGTGTCGTCTTGCTGAGGCATTCAAGAATGGTAATTGCTAATGTGTTATCTCTTTCTAAGGAAGAAGCTTGATGCACCGAAAAGCAATGGACCAGGACTCAGGATACCTGATATGACACTTATTAATGTGACCTTGGGTAAATGTGACCTTGAACCATAATGAGCCTCAGTTTCCTCATCTACAACACGGGTATGAAAATACTTGCATTTGAGTATCTACCCCTCACAGGGCGTAAGATGTAGGGGGGAAGGTGCTCCATTTAACTTAAAATATTGCATAAATGTGGATTATTATTTCTATGTAGCATTTGCATGTTAGGGGCTTTCTGGAAAAAGAAGAGATTCTGATAACACAAAATTTTAGGCCAAACTGCATATCTGGTGGGGTTGCCATTTGGGGTAGGGTTTTAGGTATGCCTCTAAAGACAGCCTGTGGGTAGATTGATGAATGAATGAATGAAAAAGCACTTATGTTTACTTTATTATAATGTACCATATGTATTATATTTATTTTATTAGTAGTACTAAGAACTATACTAAGCAATGCAGAAACAAAGAAAGTCCCTTGCCTCAAGGATCTTATATTCTAACAGGGAGAGATAACGCTGTGGTCGTTAGGGAAGGGTATTTTGGTTTAGAAAGTCACAGGAATGGTAGATGCAACTATAGGGAAGTAGATTTGAGTCATCCTTTTCAGTAGCAATGAAATATTGGTTTGACTAAGATTCTATAGCTGGAAGTTGGGTGGTAGGGGTGAGAGGTAGGGCAGGGAGGGGCATGACAAGAAGACTTGTAGTGGCAGAAAGGATGGTAGAAATATAAAGTGAAGTATCCCTACTATTAGTACAGCTTCTAGCATTTATAGTAGATGCTTGATTAATTGAAGATTAATTTGATGAAAGATTGATATGCTACTTAAACAGAAGACCCACCCTGGGTATGATCATCTACCACTATAAATAAAATGATTGGATTCTCTACCTGGAAAGGACCTTCAAGGTCATCTTGTCCTACTGAGACCTAGAATGATGAAATCACTTTGCCAAGTCCACACAGCTAATAAAATGATAGAGCAAGGATGTGAACTCAGACCTTCTGGCTCTAAATCTAGGACTCTATTGCATCACACTGCATCATGATACTACGTAATCATTTCATTGAATATTGCTGCCATTTGCCTTTGCAGGGCATTTCACTATGGGAGCTCCTCCTACAAATTTCTCCATCAGCCTGACAGTTTAATGAAGAGAGAGGCACTCCTCCCTCTTCACTGTGGGCTCTGAAGTCAGCTTTTCTATCAGTGGCTTCCCTGCTGTTGATTCAGGGACAGCATAAAAAGGGCATCACAAAGCCCACCAACTTTCTTCGGTGACACATAATTGCTTGAGTTCACGGCCCACTAATAAGTTCTCCTCCAAAATTTTCTGTTTTGCATCAGCGCTTGAAAGAAAAGCTATTTCCTAGGGTGAGGAGGAGAAGCGGTTTGGTGGGGAGGGAAAACAGTTGTGCTAAGTAATTGTGCTTTAAACTATCTCTCAGCTCAATGATTCAGTTTTTAATCAGGGCTAAATTTATCCAATCTCTCCTGGACTTACAATAGACCAGCTGCCAAGCAAACTGTGATACAATCAGCAAAGGTAGAAAATGTATCCTCATGCATCTAAAACCAGAGAGGAAATCCTTTCTAATGAAATTCAGCAGCCAACAACAAAATTAAGTGAACCAGGAATGATGGCGGCTCATGAATGAATGAATCTCCTTGCATCGACAACCTCTCCCAAATACCCTTAAGTCACTCTGTCCTGTAAGTGTTCATTCACCTGCAGAAGTATACGTCTATTTTCTGACCAGAAACATGTAGGCAGCCAGCACAGGAAGTAAGGTCCAATTGCCCATCTTTAGCCATACCTGCAATATGAGTTCATCGAGAAAGCTCTCAGTTATCTGCAGCAGTGTCTATCCATGGAGATTCTGGCTCTGGAGTTCTTGAAATCACTAACTACTGTATTTAATTAACATATTTAATGAGCTCTGTTTGGGTTAGCCCAGAAGCACCTAGCAATTAAAGCCTTTTAAACAAGTGCTTAATTATTGGGGAAGCCCCACAAAAGGCCTTGGAGGACCAAGTTTAAGCTGTCCTCTCTGAAAACAAATGACCAAAGAGTAACAGATGTTTTCCAACTGCTGTTAACTCTAAAAATACCAAAGAACTCACACAGATTATTAAAACCACAGTTAATTCTGAAGAATAAAATAAAGAAATTAAACCAAAGAGCTAACAGTTGTCATAAGCAAAAACCTTTCTTTATTCTGCTAGAGGAGGTAAACTAGATACATGTGTGTGGGGCCTCCTTCAGTAGGAAACCATCTTTAGCGTGGACAGATCTCAATACATTTACTAGGGACTATGCAGTGAGCTATAGCCCTGAGAGTGAGGGGTAACAGCAACGATGGGACAAGTTTGATTCATAGCAGGGCTTCATGACCAGAACATGGTTTCTGCAGGTACATGTCTGAGCTCAAGGACCACCTGGCGCTGGTTTGAAACAATTCTAGGATTTTGGTGTAACTGAGTTTATCCAGAGGGTGAGCACAAAGGACTGTTATTGTGCCAAGCTAAGGACATAGCTTGCTTGCTGGGCCTTAGCTCTGGGAAACAGGGTGTCTCCTAATAGTAAAAATAGAGGAGTAAAAAGAGAGGGGAGGTCTTGGCATGGGAATCGTAACAAAACAAAATAAAAAAAGAAGGCTAGTTCTGCTTTAGGTGGCTATTTCATATCAGTATGGAAGGTGAAGATATCTTTCCGTAATACGAAGAGTTGAATAGTGGAATTAGATGAAAAAGCCATATATATCTTCATGTCAATCTGGCTTTGTTATATTTGAACTCCACTCCATCATCATGGAAGCATGGAATGATGAAAACATCACCATATTTAGTGCTAATCTGTTTCTAATTTTTCCAAGAATTTGAGTCTAATTTTCCTTTTCCTTTTGTAGGGAGCATGTAGTTATCATTGAAGCAAAGAATAAGGTCAGTATCTGAAGAATAAGGCCAAATTGGAGGATATGACCAAGGTTCAGTATCTTAGCAGGTAGGACAGGGTGAGAGAGAGATCAGAAATCCAAGCTGGGCAAGAAGCCCAGGTGGTAGTGTCATCCAAGACTATAGAACAGATATAGATCAGCATTTGAATCTGAACCTATCCCCATCCTCCTGCAATTGTAGTAGGGATTCCCAAAGCTGGCCATACTCCCACTGCTATACCCCAAGGATAGCTCTGGCTATAATACTATGCTTTATCACTTTCCACTTTTCAGAAGAGTTTTCCAAGTAGTCTCATCAAATTAACAGAGAAGGGTTCTGGAGCATTTGTCTAGAGCTACATGGTAGTTAGTTGCAGAACAAGGCTAGAATTCAGATCTGCAAACTTTGAACCCCTGACTCTTCCCAGGAAACATTATAAAACATAGGCTTAAAGGATTCAGGAGCAGAGAGGGATCTTGGAAATATTCTAATCCAACACCTTCATTTTATACATAAGGAAACTGAAGCCCAGAGAATGGAAGCCACTTGCTCAAGATGACACAGCTAATAAGTGCCAGGTCTTCTGACTGCAGATCCAGTGTTTTTTTCTATTACCCAATGCTGTCCTAAATATATGAAACCATGGAATCTTGGAGTTGAAATGGACTTTAAGGACCACTAAGTCTAATCTCTGCCTAAATACGAATCCATCCTATAACATTCATGATAAGTGCTTATCCAGACTCTACTATAAGATCTCTAGTGATAGAGATTCCAGAACCTTTTGAATCAATACATTCAATTTTTTGAACAGCTTCAATTATTAGGAAGTTACTTTTTATATTAAGCCAAAATCTGCTTCTCTCCAACTTCTATAAACCGCTCCTATTTCTGCCCACTGGGACCAAACAGAACAAGTCTAAAATTCTCCCACATGATAGTCCTTCTAATACCTGAAGGCAACTATAATGCTCCTCTGACATCCCTAAGTCTTCTCTTCTCTGGGCTATGCATCCCCAGTTTCTTCTGCTGTTCCTCATATCCATAGTTTAGAATCCTATCACATCCTGGTCCCTCTGGTCTGGACTCTCTTCAATTTGTCAATGGCTTCCCTAGAATTCAATGCCCAGAACTGAATATGATGCTCAGGGCAGTCTGATCATGGCGGCAGATAGTAGGATTATCACGTGCCACATCCAGAATAGTGTACTTCCACTTATGTTCTTAAGTCTGTCACGTCATACCATGTAGTGATACTGAGCATGAAGTCAATCAAAATCTCCAGATTTTTTTCACACAACCTGTTGTCTAGCCACTCCTCCCATCTTAGACTTCTGAAGTTGATTTTTGTAACATAAGTGTAGGACTTTACCTTGGTTCATATTAAATTTCATTTTATCAGATTAGACTCATCATTCTAGCCTGTTGGGATCCTGACTGTCAACCAAAGTGCTGGTTATAGACTGACTTTCTTTACAATTACCTACTCTATTGTTCAGTTTTCAAATCACTACACATGTGTTAGGTTTAGAAAGTGCTTCCCTGCCTTTGTATACAAATGTTTACAACAATAAGAATGTACACAACAATAGCATTATAAAAATAAACAGCTTTGGAAAGCTATAGGAACTACAATCATTACCATAACCATTCACGATTCCAGAGGATCAATGACGAAACATGCAATCCATTACGGAGAGGCGAAGGATGTAGGGTTTCAGGATGAGACATATGTGTATAGACACACATGCATATGTATATGTGTGTATACATACATGTACGTGTATACATACATATACACAGAGAAGCCAGGTGGCTCAAAGGAAAGAATGCCAGGCCTAGAGTCAGGAAGACCTGAGTTCAAATCCAACCTCAGACACTTACTAGCTGTGTGATCCTGGGCAATTCACTTAACCCTATTTGCTTTAGTTTCCTCATCTGTAAAATTAACTGGAGAAGAAAATAGCAAACCACTCCAGTATCTTTGCCAAGAAAACCTCAAATGGGGTTATAAAGGGTTGGACATGACTGAAATGACTGAATACCAAATATATACACATATATGTTTGTATATATATCCACATATATGTATCTGTGTATATGTGTGCGTATAGCCAGTAGGGAATTTTGTCTCACTTGACTATGCATATTTGTTCTCAGAAATTTGCTTTAAAAAATGTTTAACAGAGTGGGAATAGGAAGGAGAGAAAATATATTTCTGCTATTTTTTTAATAAAGAGGTAGGGAGGTCCTATCAATGTGAAATGTCTCATGTCCTTTCAGATGAGGTTACAGTATTATTAGCTTGACTTAAATGCTTTACTTGGTTACAAGAGACCACTTAAAAAGAGGGAGTTGTCTCTAAAGGTACATAGTAGAGAAACATAATATATCATTAGCCTTGTCCAAAAGGAAAGGAAAATATTAAAAAAAATCACATCAATAAAACTGAAAGAATAAAAATGTTTAAGTTATTTTAAAAATAAAGCCAAGAGAAAAGGAAGAACTAAAAGTTACTGGAGTAATGGGTGTTGGGAGAATAGCCCCATAAAGTAAAAACACAAGAAATTTCACTTTGAAATGGAAAAAAATAATAGTTCTGGAGTACTTCCATCATAATCCATTCACCTATCCAAAGAAATTTCCCTGAAACAGCTATATATACAGGGGAGGTTGCTGTCTACTTCAACCCAATGTACCTTTAGAATATAATAATGAAACAAGAAATGCTTCACACTAAGATTTTGGTTTAGTGCCTATAGTCTCCTCTATCTGAACTAAAAAAAATCTAGGTCTTTTATTTCTCCATCCCAGTCTTTCTCCATTTTCATCAAGTGAGAGAATTCTTCACCTGCAGATAAAATACTGATCTTTTATGTGATGGTGCCATTTGTACATTAATTAGAAGCACCAAACTATCTTCTTTGGGTCTCTCCAGTTTCTAGATGCAAAAATGTTAACAATCTTTATGTTGTTTTGACAGCAACTTGAGAGGAGAAACTGTTGCACCTCTCCCCCCGCCCCCGGCCCAAGACAAAACAGGATTCCTTTTTGAATCTCTGACAAGTGACTAGGTAAGATGAAAATGAATATATGCAAAATCCAGCACCTCTGGATATCTTGAGGTCTGTCTCCAGCTGCAATTCCTTGATTATATATCTGCATTCATCTCTTGAAGGAAGGGGGGTGGGGGAGCCTAGGGCTAAAACAGACCATTATCAATGCTGATGAAAATTTTAATGTGCCCAAATACTTGCCTTTAAATAGCAACTGACATTTGCAAAGCGCTTTGTAAACACACTCATTAGCTTCTTCTTCCCAGTGCTAACATTAGATAGCTGGGTGCAACTCTGCTTCATGGGCACCGGGTAGCTACAATAACCAGAACCTCCTTCTCAACGTGCCATAGTTCTCAAAAAGTGTTGCATTTGGAGTTGAACTTGGGTTCAAATCCCAGACTTGGAGAAGTCACTGAACTTCCCTGGGCCTCGGTTCCTCAACTAAAAAATGGTTACAATAAGCACTAAAACAACACCAGCAATAGCATTTATATAGCTCCTTTAATAAGAACAATTAATAATAGTTGGCATTTATATAGCACTTGGTGTGCCTGGCACTGTGCTAAGAACTTTACAATTAGTATCACGTTTGGTCTTCCCAACAACCCTGGAAGGCAAATGTTTATTATTAGTCCCATTTTACAGATGAAGAAACTAAGGCACAGAGAGAGTAAATGCTTTACCTGTTAACTCATTTGATCCTGACAACCCTGAGAGGTAGGTGCTATTATTCTCCACATTTTAGAGTTGAGGAAACTGAAGCACAGAGAGGATGAGTAATTTGCCCAAGGTCACACAGCTAGTAAATATCTGAGGCAGTATTTGAACTCCGGTCTTCTTGACTCCAAGTCGTAAACTCTTTCTACTGAGCCACCTAATGGGAGGGCAGGAAGAGATTATAACAGAGGCTTCTGAAGTCCCTTCTAGATTGAAATCTAGAATCCTATAAGATGAACTGTAGCTATTTATGCAAAGTACTACATAAGCATGACTGCCAGCAGGTTGGGTCAAATTTGCAGGAAAGCTCAATGTAGCCATGCCTGGTATTCACTTGCTACCAAAGCACCAAGAGGTATCCCCCCATTCCTGGTTGATTATTGCTTCAGAGAACCCCACTCATCCTTAGGTGTCATCTAGACCAGCTCCCTCATTGCTACATGAGACTTCAGAGACTCAGAGCTCTAGACCTGGAAGGGACCTCAGAAACCACCTAGTCTAAGCCTGTAATTATGCAAATGAGGAAAACCAAGACCCAAGGAGGCTGCATCATTGGCTGAAGGTTAAGAAGCTACTAAGTGGCAGGGCCAGGATTTGAATTTGGATTTTCTAACTCCAAATCCAACATGTTTTCCTCCCATATTGTATTGTTTTCATTGCTTTCTCCCTGTCTTTCTGATTAGATTTACAAGACTTTAGACCAGGGGTTCCTAACATGGAGTCCCATATACTTGTAATACATACATACATAGTTATATAGCAAATATGTGTGTAACAATTGAAAAACCCTGAGAAAGAGTTTCTGGGTAATTAATAATCAATATATTAATTAGGCCAACTGATATTCAATAAATTGATGGTCAGTACTTTCTCTCAGTAATCAAAGACAACCGAAGGAGTCACCAAATGCCTTAAATACTTTTATAAAAAAGAAAGCACCTGACAAGTGAAAATCAGCCCTAATTGGTGGACACTTAATGAGGACTTGGGCCAGAAGTCTTCAGCTTCTCCTGCTAAAAAGTGGATTGATCATGAGATTCAGCTGCCTCCAGCAATCTGTGCAGGGGAATCCATCACCATCCAGACCGCTCTGGCTGGTTTTCTCCTTCATGAGTTGAATCAGCCTAAACTCTAATAAAGGGATACAAGGAGAGGGTGAGAATTAGTCCAGACTGGATTCAGTTTACCATCTAAACAGAAGTTAGGTCTCCTAGCTGGGTGGGGTTCCACCCAAGATTGAATAGCATGTTTCTTTGAAGGCTAGGGACAATTTCATCAATCAGTCATATACTTCAGAGACTGACTTTTCATAGGACCTTGGCCTCAACCAGGAAATAAAGGAGAAAAGCCTGGGTCTCAATTTAATAATTGGTTATTAATATAATACTAAAATAATAATTTCTCTCATGTGTGTATGTATATTACATGTGTATATATGTGTTGTGCATATATTTGCATATATACATATATACACATACATATTGTATACGTGCACACACATATATTTGTGTGTGTATATGTATACACACACACATACATATGTATGTATTGTAGGGGGCATAGCATTGTAAAATCTTAGGTGAGAAGCTGGACAACCAAGCTCCTAAAAATACAGATGTGATGTTATTTTTGTTGGTTATACTGATCTAAGATATAAGAAGAGTTTTCAGAAAAGAGCAGTGGGTTTCAGAATTCGAAGCATTACAATCATATCACAAAATGAGATCTGAGTTTGTAGACCATGACTTAAAACATAGGAAATGTGGCTTGTTGGTGAGGGATGTAATCAGCAACTGGGGAAAATGTATTTGCATTGAGCATGGGTTCTTAACTGTTTTTATGTTATAGACTCCTACAGGAATCTGGTGAAGCCTAATGTCTTTAAATGCATAAAATAAAATTCAAAGGTTTAAAAAGGAAACCAAATATATTGAAAAAGTTATATATGTATGTGTATATAACTGGGTACAATAGAACATATATACAATATATGTGTATACACATATACACACACACTCTGTAATATGTGTGCTCAAGCCCATCAGTGAGTTAGGGGGATGTGAAGACTTCCTCAGGGGGAATGGGAAGATGAGAACAATTTGTTCCAGTGGCCATGGAGGTGACTGAAACAGGTGCTATGGAGTGCTTAGAGTTGGTCAGACATCAAAGATGCCAAGGTCATCTACTGTATCCTGGGCCGATCGACAGTTTTCCTGACTTTTGCCTTGCCACTGGACTTCGATGACTCTGGAAGAGAGAGTGAGGCTGATGACTTTGTACAACTTCGTCTCACTTAAACAATTCGTGCACAAGCCGAGATATCACCCCAGGATGTCAGTGGTCCTTCTCAAAAACAAATGATGGACAACCACAATAGTGAGGTGCCTGGCACAGAGGAAGCTCTATATAAATGCTAACTATCATTATTATTTCCTATTATTATAGACATCTTAAACTCACTATGTCCAAAACAACTTATCTTTCTCCCAAAACCCTGTCCTCTTCTGAACAACCCTATTCCTGCCAAGGGCATCACCATCCTCCCAGCCCTCAAGACTCACAACCTAGATATCATCCTCAGCTTCTCACTCTCTCACCTGTATCCAATGTGTTGCTAAGTCCTATCGATTCTACCTTTACCAAATCTCTCATATGCGCTCCCTTCTCTCTTTTTACACTATTTCTACCCTGATACAGAATTACCTCATGCCTGGACTATTGCAATAGCCCTGGTCTATTGCATTCAATGAACTAACTTCGTTGTTCTTCCTGTCTCAAATCTCTCTCCATTAAAGTCCATTCTCCAATGGACTTGCCAATGGGATTCTTCTAAAGTGTTGTTCTCATCATGTTACTCCTGTAATCAGTCAATTCTAGTGACTGTCTATTACCTCCAAGATTAAATAAAATATCCTTTATTTGGCATGTAGAGCTCTCTACAACCTGGCCAATTCCTACTTTTCCAGGCTTCTTACACCTTGCTTCCCTCCACAAATTCTATGACCAATGACTTTGACTTGCTTTTTCACACAAAAACTCCATTTCCTAGCTCTATTCCTTTTTCGTTGACTGTTCCCTATGTCTGGAATGCTCTACTTCCTCACCCCTGTGTCCTAGATTCCCTAACTTCCTTCAGGTACTAATTCATATCCCCTCTTCTTTAAGAAACTTTCCTCAGTCCCTCTTAATGTTGATGCCTTTCCTCTGACATCACTTCCAATTTACCCTGTATATGTATTTTATGTATATGTTTGTTTACATGTCATCTCCCTCATTGGAATATGGCTTCCTTGGGAGAGGGGGAAGAGTTCGCTCTTTTTTTTGTTTCCCTAGCACTTAGCATAGTGTTTGGCACATAATAAGTGTTGTAATAATTGCCTGATTTAATTTGGCTTGATGTGACTTTCCAGGGCACACAAACAAAAGTGAGATCTGTCTGTGAGCTTTAGATTTCTCAGGGCAAGCAGACACTACAGAAAGCTGCAGAAATCTACGTACAAAGAAGAGAACCATGGGCTCCCAAAGATCACTATAACCTCATCAACTCATTGTATCTGGGACAGCTTTCAACTATGAGTTGACTTAAGGCTGAATCTTACTTCTCCTGAGGAACAACACTGGCTAATTTCCTACTCTACAGCCTTCTTCTGATGAAGTCTGTAGTATCATTCCTAGGGGATGGCTATCATGTTCTAGTGCTTAAGCAACCAGGCAGGTGAAGAGAAACCCTATCCTGAAAAAAGGAGATAGTATCTGAATCTGGATCTAGCAATAAAGCAAGAAACCAACCAAATCAGTATAACTGCTGCTTTGGAGCACCAAGCTCCAAAGGACTAAGATAAAGGAGAAAACCAAAGGTTGTGATGGAGATTCTGGCCTGGAGGTCAGTATTGGGTGGATCAAGAGGGAAAATATGGGGCATGTCAGAGAAACTAACCATTTGTTATATTTGACCTTTCTCACTAAAGCCTCCATCCTTTTTGGTGGCTCTTTGTAATCCCTAACCTTGGCTTACTTGTTGTCCTAGGCTGGGAGGTGGGGGGAGGGTATAACATACATACAACCCCTCCTCCAAATGTGGCTTTTCCCCAAATCTGTGGTTTCTCTTTAAGCTACTTTTACATATATTTTGGTTACTTACTAGTCCTATTGGGAGCAGGATTCCCAGGTATTGTGTCCTAAAATTGATAGATAGATATATAGATAGATAGATAGATAGATAGATAGATAGATAGATGGATAGGCAGATAGATAGATAAAGTATACTGAGCATATCTTTTATTGATAGTTTACTACATTCTTGCCCTCAAGGAGTTTACATCCTATTTGGAGATAATAGTGGCATAGTCTAGAGATGGTGGGGAAGAGAGGTAGAGGTCTGGGTCTGGTCAAGATGGAGGGAAAAAGGGAAGAGGGAAGGAAGGATTTATTAAATTTTTACTACACACAAAGTAATGTGCTAAGTGATAAAGATACAGGTAGAAAAGTGAGAGTCTTTGCTCTCAGAATTTTTACATTCCAATAGGGGAAATACATATTGAAGGTTTCAGCTACAAGTCAGATGGTAGAGTCCTATGGTCTTTAGGGTACAGCAGCAAAACAGATTCTAATGCCCCTTCTTTAATGATATTTCCATTGATAAAATCATTTCAGTTTCTGAGGTTGAACCATTTTGTAGTATGGGGGACTTCAATGGGGAGAACTTTTCTTTTCTGAGTGCTTATTAGTAGCCATGGCTAAGATAGCATAGGATAGGATAAGATATATTGAAAGCTTAGCTATCTAAATCCAGAGTGTTTCAGAGTAAAAGTTACTATTGTACTTAACTATCTCCCTCGCCTTCCTTGCCTCCTTTGTACCACACTGGAGTAGCAATGCTTCATGCTCCTGCCTGCGCTATTAACACAAGAACACTTATTTCCAATGTGTTCTAACTACCGAATATAGCATTATCTGTCATTTCAGAACCGTCAAAGATGATTTCATCTTTTTTCTTTCTAGTTGTTTTTGTTGTTTAGTCATTTTCAGTTGTGTCCAATTCTTTGTGACCCCATTTGGGGTTTTCTTGGCAAAGATACTGGAATGGTTTGCCATTTCCTTCTCTAGCTCATTTTACAGATGAGGAAACAGAGGTAAACAGGGCTAAGTGACTTGCCCAGGGTCACACAGCTAGGAAGTATGTGAGGCTAGGTTTAAACTCAATAAGATGAGTCTTCCTGCTTCTAAGCCCAGTGCTCTATACCACCTAGCTGCCCTAGTCACTGTATTTGATCCTAAATGGGAAAAATGCAAATATTATTGATTGCTTGAATGAAAGACTTTAAAACACAGTAATGGCTTCAGCTTCTTACTCAATACCCAGAAAAGTGAGGAAAGATGTCTCATTCAACATTTTTGACCCAACTGGTCACAACCAACAGAAAAGCAAAAAAATCTTTGTCTAGTCTTCATCTTTTAGACTTTGTTTAAAGCTGAAAATGTGACAAAAGCAATAGATTGACTGCTTTTGAACCAACTGCTAATGGCTAATTGAAAAAGGCAGGTGACACAGTGGAAAGAACACTGGCTTCTTAGGTTCAAATCCTGAATCTATCACTGGCTACCTCTGTGTCTTTAAGCAAATTACTTACCCTCTCTGAGTCTTAGTTTTTTCAACTATGAAATAAGAGGATTTTACAAGATAACTGCTAAAGTCCCTTCCAGCTCCATATCAATGAAACTATGTGAAAATTTCATTAACATAATCTGGAAGATTGACATGTCATTTTAAGAAGTCCATACAATCTTAGATGTTCATCTATGCTTATTCAGGTGCCTGTGACAGGGACAGAAAGACAGAGAGAAACAGAGAGAGAGAGACAGATGGAGACAGGGAAACAGAGAGAGAAAGATATAGAGAAAGACAGTCAGAAACAGTAAGATAGAGAAGCAAATTTTTTTTTAAAAAATTCTGTTTGCAAAGTTCTTGTTCTTCCCTTGCATTTGGGGCTCTGGATTTACAGAAGTCATTGAAAGTTCAACAGAGCTGACTTCAAAGACAAGGGGCTCGATGGAAGACTGATTACATGAGACCATGTCTGATTTAATCTGACAATCAAAGCCAATCAGCTGACAGACTTTATGGTAAAGCCAGCACAGACTGAATCAAGACTAGAGAAGCAGTGCTTCTGACAGGGGAGGCAGAGTCCTGGTAAGTGACTGATTCATTCCAAAGGCTTGTGATCTGTTCAGGCCCCGACTGGAGGAAATGCCTAGTGATTCATAAGATAAATGGACTTGGTCCTACCAATCACTGAGCCACTAATTCTCTCTACCCAGCTCTGGCTTTCCCTGTAGCCCTAAACTACTTCTTTTTCTTTTCTTTTCTTTTTTTTGAGAAAAGACAGAAACTTATTTTATTTTTAAATAAATATTGAGGACCCACCCCCACTCCTCCCTTCAACTCTTATACAAAACTTCTAAATGTAGAAAGTTCTTAAGAATCCCTCCATAGCCTATCATAGTAGATTAAAAGATCAGCAAAAATCCAATTTTCTAACAAGGAGTGCTATAAGAATGGCTCCAAAAATTAAAGCAACTGAACATATACTTGTCAAATTACTGAGTTGAAGGCTGAAAATCAAATCCACTTTGTAGACTACAGGTATAATTAATTTAGCATTCTTTGCTTAAGACATGGGGTTAATTCAACATGAAGCCAAAGCGGGATGCAACAAGCAGCACAGAATTCCATAGGCACGTCATAATACAGCTAGCACTCCAACTATGCCCATGAGATCCAATAACACGAAAAGAGAAAACTGAACTAGGCACCTCTAGTAAGCCTGTGGTATTCCTCATGTAATGGAAGAGATCACTATTGTGCCTTGAGAAGGAAAGAACTGAACTCCATGTAGATTATTCAAGAGTAATCTGTAAATGCAGTTATATAACAGAAGCTGTTGGAAAACCTCAGTGGAATAGAAGATAACAAACATTTTTAAGAGACAATGAACAACTGTATGGTTTCAACCATGTATGTTAGTTGCTCAGCACCAGTGTTCCAGGATACAATTTTTATAATCATGTTTTATTTGTTTGAGTTATGCCATTAGAATTGAAGCTGTTGGCTATTATTTAGCTTAAAAACCGGCCCCAAACTTTTTATCACGTTATGAGCTTCCCTTTCTTCCACCTCAAGTATATTTGGATAACTAAGTATATTTGGATCACACTAGAATTCTCAGGAATATACTCAGCATATTCCAGAAAAGCTGTAGGATGGATAGGGAACCCTAAATTTTGACTAGTGGTATGCCATGGGAACACCACTGACCCTTATCTTGCAGTTTGTGGACCTCACGAGATTACCAGACTAGATGCAGGAAAGTGAGAATTTGTTCCAGTCAGTAAAGCAGCTTTGAATCCAAAGGAACCCTAGAGATAATTTAAAAATAGTTTTTCAAATTAACAAGCATTTATTGTCTTTCTTTCCCACCTCCTCCTCCCTATTGAAAAATGCAAACAAAACCACAACTCTTGTAACAAATCTGTACAAAATTAAAAGAATCCCCATGTTGGCCATATCCCAAAATACAAATTTTTACTTTGTTTTGCTATTTCTTATTCCTCCTAGAATCACTGAACTCTGTGGGCTCCATTCTGTTTTTCAGGGAGTCTACTACTTGGGGAAAGGTTTCCAACTTTGATGATAAGCTATGAACTCCCAAAGTTAAAAATTCCAGTCAACTAGATGGATTTATAAACCCTAGAGATCTTGAAATACTCCTGGAATAGTATAGCAATTCTAAAACACTTCTTATACCTATAATGGAAGAAATTTGAGACTCTCATAGTAGGCCCAAGAGACTGAATATGTGGATATTCTATTCTATTTTATTCCACATATCAGATGTCTGGTGGTTTGGCCTCTTTGCAGTTGGTACCCAGGATGGGCTTGTAACAATTGGGATGGAAAAGAGTATATTTCTACAACTCTTTAAACCAAATGAGAATTATGCTGGAGTCCAAAAGTTCTTAGTAATGAATATGCAATATTGGGCAGAGAGGTTTTGGCCAATATACAGGTGCTGGTAGTCTACTTGGTGGACAAATACTACAAATGAGTGGGAAAATAGTACTAAGCGATAAGTTACAACTGGTAAAATTTACATCAGACCATCAAATCTGGGGATGGGGAGAGGATAGGTTGGAAGCAATGGAAGAGGGAGAGGTAGAGATGTAGAGATAAAAGAAAGAAAAGGGTGGAGAGAGGGAGAGACAGAGAGACAGAGACAGAGACAGAGAAAGAGAGACAGAGAGAGAGATTGACTATTCCAAGGAGCAGGAAAGGTGAAGGGGATGGTGATCAGTAGGAATTAATCATGGGTAGAGGATGGAACCAAAGTCATCAAAACCAAAAGGATGGTGAGACTGCAGCTGGACTGAGTTCAAAGCCACCAGCACAGATAATGGAGCAAGTTTTCAAAACAGCCTTTTTTATTAGGTAGCACATCTTAATATAATATAGAATGTAAGCTCTTTGAGGGCAAGGACTGCCTTTTTTTCATTTGAAGCTCAGGATCAAGCATAGTACTTGGCACTTAGAAAGTTCTTAACAAATGCTTGTTGGTTGATTAATAGAGATGTTCAGTGCTTTCCATGCAGCACAACTTTGGACCTTAAAGGGGCCTAGACTCTGGACCAGAAACATCAAACTCAAGTAGAAAATGGAGGCCACTATGTAAGGATCTCCATGAGTCGCTTATTGACTTGGCTTTAAAATGTAACATTATCTATGTTCTATTGTATTTTTATTTATTTTGTTAAACATTTCCCAATTACATTTTAATCTGGTGCAGCTGCACTTCAGACCAGACTGTTGTACAAACCCATGGGATCAGCAGGCAGCAATTTTGACATCTTTGCCCTGGAGGGCTGTCTGACTTCACTAGATAATAGTTTCATCTTTGGCCTAGGAATCCTCCGAGTTTTAGGTAAAAGGCAGTGTTTGTCCTCATTACAGATGAAGTCTTTCCTAAAACCAGAATGGGTATAGCCATCCCTTAGTCCTTACTGTATACTGAGACAGGAATCATATGGTGTTGGCCCAGGGTCCTGACAGCAAAGTAGAAATAATGCTGGATGTAGAGAAAAAAATCTGGCATCTGCTATTTACTACTTTTGTGACTTTGGAAGGGGAAGGGAAAAGGCATTTATATGGTGCCTACTCTGTGAAACAAATATCTCATTTATCCCTCACAACAACCCTTTGTGGTAGATGCTATTATTAGCCCCGTTTTACAGTTGAGGAAACTGAGGCAAACAGGGGTTAAGTGGTTTGCCCAGAGTCACACAGATAGTTAAGTGAGGCTAGATATGAATTCAGGTGCCAGGCCCAGTGCTGTAATGAATGGGCCACCTAGCTGCCTCTACCCATAAAATGAGATGACTAGACTAGATAACTTCTAAGATTTATTTCTCCATGAACCTAAAGGACAGGTTAGAAACTTGAAATCATAGATCTAGAGCTAAGAGTGAGTGTATGGGGGCAGGGAAAGCAAGTAGAGGAAGAGAAGAGAGGGAGTGAAGACAGAGAGAAAGAGAGGAGGGAGGAAGAGAGGGAAAGAGGGAGGAAGAAGAGGGACAGAGCAGGGAAGAGAGGGGGGAAGGGGAGAAAGAGGGAAGAGAAGAAAAAGAGAAAGGGGAAGAGGAGAGGAGGGAGGAAGAGAGGAAGAGAGGGGAAAGAGGGAAAAGGAGAAAAAGAGAAGAAGGGGGAAGAGGAGAGGAGCTGGTATTTGAGTTCAGGACCCAGTGGTCTAAGTTTAGCACCCTTTCCACTGCGCTAGGCTGCTTCCTAATATGTTGGTGTTGGTTAATAAGCTAAGGTATTTCCCATGTCTCAATTTGACTGAGGCAATGCCCATTCAGTGATTAAGACTAACGACCATCTGGGGCCATCACCAGTTGTCCTGTTCTATATCTGGCCGCTAGGTCCAGATGGCTCTAGAGGAGAGTGTGACTTCACACAGCCCTCCCTCACTTAAAACCAATTCACTTGCAAGTCATGACATCATCTTCCTGATGTCACGATCCTATTCGAGAAGAAAGGACAAACAACAAATGTTTGTTAATAAGAATTCATCCTTAATTAACTTTAACTTCGTTTGGTGCACTATGAGAGGAAACTCTGCTTCATCATTCTGAGTGTTTAATCTTAACTATGTCTTCTCTGAGGACTCTAAATTCAGTGTCGCGCATTGGTTTCTTTTTCATTCAATCAGTAAAATGGTGGGAAGAGTCTGAAAGCAGTTATCAGGGTTCTTATAACTGTGCCTGCAAAGGTTCTGTGTCCTATGTGCTAGCATGAAGAGAATGAGGAAGGGCTAAGGTAGTGCTAAGGATACAGCTGTCATCACCACCCAACTCTCTGAGCCCCAAACCTTTTTCACAGCATAGCCCAGCCTCTGAGAATTCTCTAAAGTCTAGGGGTATAGATGACCCAGGATAACCAAAAGAAAGCCATCCAGAAGTAACTGAAGCCTAAAGCCTTACTGCATTTTCAGAGAAATCTCACCTAGCACTTTCTCTTTGCCCCTATCTGACCTAATCCATTTTTAAATAAACTACAACTGCAGAATTGTGGGCAGTCTATAACAAGTATCTCCTCAGAGATTCTTGCTCCTTCTGATTTGATATACTGCCCAAAGTTATCCCCTGAGTGGGAGTAATACCAGAGCCTTCATTAGGGCTATTGCCAGCAGCTGCTAGGGATCAGCTGCTTCAGGTAATAGTAGCAAGTCCCTAGGATTTCCCAAGATTCATAGGATGACTCATCCATTAAATGAAAGTTACCATCCTAATGCTAACAAGATTATCATTAATCTGCTTGATTTAAAAACCAAATAGCCTCTCTAAGCTTAGATATTTTTTAAAGCCTTTCAAAGACAGGAATGATGTGAGAAATTGTAAAAAAAAAAAATGAACAGCTGTTCAGGCAACTCATTTATTATAGTAAACATATTACCAGTCAGAAGTTGGTGATTGTTATTCCCACTTCAATGCATTTTGCATTTGGTGGTGTATATTTCATTAAACTTGGTATTTGCAGAAGAAATACAGTTTGTAGCAGATGGGGAGGTTAGAAAAAGATTTTTTTTCATTTTAGTTAGCTGCTTTCCCCTGATTTGTCTGTGCCTCTGTTTCCCTTCCCCCACTCAACCCCCCTATTATGAAAAAATGTCAAAACTCAGTTTCAATTTGTGCTATTTATCTCCTACACAGACACCTTTTAATGTGATAAAGCCAACTCGGCAAATATTTGTAGTAACATTTCTAGACACCTCTAGAGAGATTAGAAATCTTCAAATCACACTGTAAACTGCAGTGCTGAAATCTGCCCACATTTAGAAATCAACATGAACTCCCAAAGATTTGCCCTTGTTCCAGAGACAGAACCCAATCTCAGCCAAACATCTACCACATAGCCAGGAATCCTGTCATTTGTAAGAAGAACTATAAACATTAGTTCACTGAAAAAAAAACCACCAAGTTAAATTATCCAGAGTCAAATAACAACTTCCAAAAGTGCCACTTACTAGACCTTGAATTCTTGTTCTCAGACTAGGTTACTTGGTCAGTTACTGTTGAACTCAGCTATAGAAATATGTGGAGGAAAGGATACTAGGTTTGGGAATTGGAAGTCGTGGATTTGAAAGCCTTGACCTTAGGCAAACTGCTTCACTTCTTTCCATCTCAGCTTCCTTATCTGCAAATTGGGGGTGAAGGTGAGGGCCTTGGGGGTATAGAATTGCGCCTAAATGAACTCCAAGTTCCCTTCTAGCTCTAAATTGGTGATACTACAAATGAAAGTGATTAGATTAAAGAATCAAATGTCAAGGACTATAGATTATTTCTAGAAAGGGTAAGTAAGATCATGAATAGAGAACTTTTTTTAAAATTAATTTTGAGTTTTCAACATTCACTTCCATTAGATTTTGAGTTTTAAATTTTCTCCCCCACTCTCACCTCCCACCTCTCCAAGATGGTGTGCAATCTGATATAGGCTCTACGTATACATTCATATTAAACATGTTCACATTAGTCATGTTGTAAAGAAGAGTTAGGACCAATGGGAGGAACCATGAGAAAGAAGAAATAAAACAGAACGACAATAACAAAAAGAGAGAGCAAATAGTCTGCTTCAATCTGCATTCAGACTCCATAGTTCTTTCTCTGAATGTGGATGGCATTTTCTATCGTGAGTCTTTTGGAATTGTCTTAGATCCTTGAATTACTGAGACGAGCCAAGTCTATGAAAGTTGATTATTGCACAATGTGGCTGTTACTGTGTACGATGTTCTCCTGGCTCTACTCACTTCACTTAGCTTTAGTTTATGTCTTCCCACGTTGAATAGAGAACTTTCTTGAAGGGAAAAAAGGTATTTTATTAGTAAATTAAAATACTTGTTATACATATCTTGGGCCATGTTGTCTTCTATGCCCTGGCCTTAGGAATGCCTAATAGATATGACTGACTTATAATAAAGCATTTTGCATACTTCAATGACTAAATGATTTAGACCTGCCCAAGAGAAAGCTAGAAGTTCTAGTAAATGAAGAGACATTCATGCCTTTGGTCATTATCTGAAGCAACATATTTTACTTTCTTTTTCCTTAATCTTTTACAATTTGACTTTCAGCCACACTCTAATAAAACTGTACAATCTTGTTAATGATCTTTTAATATCTAAATGCAATGGTGTTTTCTTGGTCTTTACCAATAGAGGATGTTTTAAACCTTAAAACATAAAGAGTCCAAGGCAAAATACGGATTTTTGATAAAATAGAGGACTTTCAAGCTTTCTCAGTGAAAAGAGCAGAGCTGAATAGAAAATTTGACTTTCAAACATAAGAATCAAGAGAAGCATGAAAAGGTAAATAAGAAAGAGAAATCATAAGGGACTTACTAAAGTTGAACTGTTTTGTTTACATTCCTACACGGAAAGATGATGTGTCTGATTCATGAGACCCCAGTATTAGGGTAGCTGAAGGGAATATGCATATATATATATATATATATATATATGTTTATGTATACATATATATGTGAATGTGTATGTATATATATATATGTATGGGCATATAGAGAGAGAGGGAAAGAGAGAGAGAGCAGACACAGGGTGAGTTGAAGATGAAGAGAAGATATCTAAAAGAAATAAAATCAAATTAAGGGATGAGAGAGGAATATATTGAGAGAGGGAGATAGGGAGAGATAGAATGGGATGCATTATCTCGCATAAAGGTGGCAAGAGGAAGCAGTTCTGTGGGAAGAGGGGAAAGGGCAGGTGTGGGGGGAATGAGTGAATCTTGCTCTCATCAGATTTGGCCTGAGGAGGGAATACCATATATACTCAATTGGGTGTCTTACCCCACAGGAAAGAAGAGGGAACAAGATAAAAAAGGGGGGGGGATGATGGAGGGGAGGGCAGATGGGGGTGGAAGTAATCAAAAACAAACACTTTTGAAAGGGGACAGGGTCAAGGGAGAAAATTCAATAAAGGGGGATGGGTTGGGAAGGAGCAAAATATAGTGAGTCTTTCACAACATGAGTATTGTGGAAGGGTTATACATAATGATACACTTGTGGCCTGTGTTGAATTGCTTGACTTCTTAGGGAGGGTGGGTGGGAAGGGAGGAGGGGGGAGAATTTGGAACTCAAAGTTTTAAAAACAGATGTTCAAAAACAACAAAAAAAAGTTTTTGCATGCAATTAGAAAATAAGATACACAGGCAATGGGGCGTAGAAATGTATCTTGCCCTACAAGAAAGGAAGGGAAAAGGGGATGGGAGGGGAGTGGGGTGACAGAAGGGAGGGCCGACTGGGGAACAGCGCAACCAGAATATGCGCCATCTTGGAGTGGGGGGAGGGTAGAAACGGGGAGAAAATTTGTAATTCAAACTCTTGTGAAAACCAATGCTGAAAACTAAATATGTTAAATAAATAAATTAAATTTAAAAAATAAAACAAAACAAAAAAACATAAAGAGATACGAGCTATTCCTAAAGGCTCCATCCCGCTTGAAATCCTCCTACTTTGTTTTCTGTAGCACAACACTTCTATTTATCTGAATATCCCTTCACTGTCTCCTTCATGGATTCTTCTTCCTGGCCTTCTCTCTAAATTCTCTCCCTTAGCAAGCTCATCTACTCATTTAGGTTCAACTATGACCTTTCGGCAGACAACTCTCAAATCTATGTCTAGTGCCAATATTCCTCCTCCAAGTCTCTGACCTACATTTCTGTCAGCTGTTTTATATCTCCACCAGAGTGTTCCATGAGCATCTTAATCCCCATGGGTTAGAAAGGTAAGATTACATCTTCATTATCAAAACAAAACAAAAAAAACCCAGCTCCTTCTCCTGATTTCCCTACCACATTCAGGCTCAAAATCTCAGCATCGTCTTTGAGGTCTCCATAGACAGTTGTCAAGCCTTGTATATTCTTTTGGATTGCTGCTTGCCATCCATCCTATTCCCCCATGTACCGTCCTAGCTCAGACCCCTATCACATTTCTGTCTGGATTGCAACACATCTTCTTCTTCCAACAGATTCTGCATACAACTGCCTTAGGCATCAAGTGATCATGTCATTCCCTAGTTCAAATGTATTGCACATCCTTTTTCGCTCTGAAACCTATAACTATGTTCATATTTTGATTGTTTAGTTGCCCCTCAGACTCAAGTAGCTTGTACATGCAGCATACAGCTAAGTGTCAATTTTCAAAGTGTGTACACACACACACACACACACACACACACATATGTATTACTGAAATGTAAGTCAAACTAGTTTTGCCAAGCTAAATTGTACATAGTCTATTATAAATTCTATCTTAAATTGAAATCTACTGGGACACTAGATTACCAAGGGTAATCTACAAGGTGTCAGGTCTATAAACATTACTGGGGAAGTACAAAGAGGCATTCTAGTGCATCTGAGTTAATAACCAGAGAGGTGGAAATTTAACTCAACAAACTTTTGTCATGCCTTATTAAACTAAAGGTAATAGCAGTCCTGGACCAAAAGAGGTTCCCATCCAACAAAGACATCAAGTTTCAGAGAATTAGGAATACTAGGGAGTCAATGCTAAAGGGAACTAATATCAATCAGAGATTCCAGAAAGAGACAATGAAATTTTCAAGCACAAGGGTATCAAAAGTGCTGGATAGGGATTCTGGGACTGCTATCCTAGAGCCTGTTCCATGTGCAAGGTAACTTACATGTATGCCTCATTCCCTGCCACCTGGAGATAAGTCTACAGGACTGGCAATAAGTATGAATTCATTCCAGCTTGTTTAGACCTATTTTTTTGTCCTCAACAAGAACTCCAGTCCCTTTACACTATCTCATTCTCTCATTGCATAACCCCTTCTCTGGCCTCACTTTATAGGCTTGATAGTCTCTACTCTTTAATCTCTTGTCTTGTTGATACCCACACTTTGGCAAACCCATTTCTGGGGTACCTCCACTATCAGCCTTTACTGCTAAAGTCACACAACTGTGCTGATTGTGTCCATTTTAAATTTGCTATCTAATCTCAATTGGACCGTTACTGCTGGATGAAAATCCTTTCATTCTTCCCTGATTGACTGTCATACTCTCCACCGCAACTATTCAAAACCTTTCCTCTCAAGCGTCCTGTTCCATCCCTTGCTCTCTCCCTCTCAGCACTGAGCCCTACTTCCAAATTTACAAAGAAAATAGAAGTCATCTGTCATGATCTCCCTCTTCCTCCCTATTCCACATCTCAGAACATCACCTCTGCCACTGCCTCAAATCTTAGCAAAGTACCTCATCTCACACTTCACCAAGAAAATTGAGGCCATCCATCAAAAGCTCCATCCTCTACACCTCGAATCCCTTTGACATTCTATCCTCCTTTGCTCTACTCTCTGAGAAAGAGGTAACCTTTATCCTTGCCCCCTCCCCAAAAAAAGAAAATGAAAAACCTCTACTTATATCCTTAATCACATGCTATTCAGTTTCCTGAGTTTACCCCATTATTATTATGACTCTGTCTGTCTCTCACACACACACCTGCATGCACACACACACTTACACACATGAACTCACACACATACTCATACATGTTCAATCTCTACTTATTCATTAATTCTTTTCCTGCTCCCAACAAATGTGCCCACATTTCCTCTATCCTTAAAATATCTATAATTGACTTTGCCATCTCTTCAAGCTATTCCTCTATTATGCCTTATCTTTTTCACTGCCACACTCTTTGGAAGGGTCATCAGCTCTCACTACTTGCATTTCTGATGGCCTATTCTAGGTCATCATCCTTCATGACCTCTCAGTAACATCTGACACTCCTAACTAACTCCTTTTCCTAGATAACCTTTCCACTTTGGGATTCTCTGACATCGTTCTCAGTATCACAGAATTTTATGACTTATTTCTTAGTCTTTCTTTCTATATCATCACATATCCTGACCCCTAACTGTGACCATACCTCAGGGCTCTGCCCTAGACCCTTTTCTCTCTCTTGGAAATCTCATCACCTCTCATGGGTTCAATTAATATATCCATGCATATAACTCCCCAAATTCTCTGACTGCCCTCATCTCTCTCCTGTGCTTTAGCCCTACATAAACAATTGCCTATTAAGCATCTTCACTAGATGTCCCTGTCACTTCAGATTGAACGTTTATGAAATGGAATTTAATTTCTTTTTTTTTCTTGAAACTTGAAACTTTCCTGTTTCCACTGAGGGCATCACCATCTAGCCAGCAACCCTGGAGTTATTCTCAATTCTTCTCTCCCCCTTCAGCCTGTCAATCCCAATGCCCCCCACCCCATATAATCAGCAGTCAAGTCTTGTCAATTTTACTTCCACAAGATATCTAGCATCTGAATTCATATGGCCACTACCCAAGTTCAGATCTTCACCTCTTACCTAGAAATATTTCCATAGCTTTCTTATTTAATGCCTTGATTCTAATCTCTCTTCTATAGTCCATAAACAATTCGTGACATTGCCAGACCTATCACTAGCCCCCAGGACCGCTGGATCACCATCCTACTGCCTCTCCACATTTACCCAGGAGGAGAAAACTAGCACATAAACTGAGGTCTGGGAAGATATCATTTTATACCTATCATATTGGCTGAAATGATGGAAGGGGAAAGTGACAAATGTTGGAGGGGATGTGGGAAAAGTGAGACACTAATTCATTGTTGGTGGAATTTGAACTGAGCCAACCATTTTGGAGAATAATCTGGAATTATGCCTAAAGAGTTATTAAACTGCCTATACCCGTTCATGCAGCAATACTACTACTAGATCTATTTCCAAAGATGATTAGGGAAAAAGGAAAAGCACTTACATGTTCTAAAATGTTCATAGATATACCTTAATTGATGAGATAACTATTATTTGCATGGTGCTTTAAGTTTAAATGTGCTTTACAAATATTGTTTTATGAGAGCAGATAAATGTCCGACTCTCACTATCAGAAGTGACTCCAGGACCACAGCCTTGTACCACCCTCCTCACATCATTCAATGAAGGATAAAATCAAATCAATAACCATCTGGGACCAGAAGCACCAAGCTACCACTACTACCGAGAAAAGAACAACAATGTATTATCCTATGAGTAGTATCTCTTTTTCTCCAAATCCTTGTGATTCAGAGTCAAAGGGTGTCCTGGCAAAAACTTACTTCACTTGCTATTACTCCCCGATCTTTCACTGTAACAACAATGCTGCTTGCAGCTACTGTGGAGGTGTAAGGCCAATAACACCAGCACATGAGGGCTGCTAGCACAGGTTCTTTGATCTGCTTTTCTAAGAAAAGCAACTTTAAGGGGTTTACAATCTCACTTTAATTAAACATACATATATCATTCACTTAGTTCTGGGGAAAAGTCAGCACCCTGAATTTCAGAGCAAATACAAACAGAAATTACAAATAAAATAACACAAATCAACAGACAAGCTTCTAACTGTCTGATCAAGACTATACATATATAGTTACCAGAGAGAGAAGCACCAATATCTGGATTTTCAAAGTTGTGGGGCTCCTTAATGGCTATATGTCTGTCCAAATCACACAAACACTCTTCCAATGAGTGAGCCCTCAAAGCAAAATGATAACCTCAGAGTATATATATACTTCTTCAGGGTAAGAGGGCATCACAACCATGTGACTCTAACTCATGTGACTTAGGCAGGTCATCAAAGATTCTTGATTCAATTAAAGGCAAGTCTCAATCAAAGGTACTTGATTGCCTAAGTGCTGAGAAGCACTCCAAAAGAAAAAAACAGCAAAAAGTCCCACTTTGCTTGCCGTTACATTCATTCCCATCTATTTCAAATATACCTGTTCCATGTCCCTATCTTGTTTTCCTTCCTTTTCCCTTATGCCCTTGTTAATAAACTCTATTGAATTAAATCTCCTCATCTCACACTCTTTCCATCTTCTTGCAATTGTGGAAATCAGTCTCTTCCTGGAAGACTATCTTCTTCAGTTATTAATCTATTAATTAACATTTATTAAGTACTTACTATATGCCAGATGTTGGGCTAATGACTAGAGTTAGAAAGACAAAGCAAAAGCAGTCCCTGCCTTCAAGGAACGTGCATTTTAATGTAGAAGACAACATATACATATATAAGTATGTACAAAAATATATCAGAATACATAGAAAGAGAGGAAAGTACTAGAATCTGAGGGAACCAGTAAAAACCTCCTAAAAGGGTGAGATTAGAGGTAATTCTTGAAGAAAGCCAGAGATTTTAAGAGTCAGAGATAACGGGAAAGGAAGAGAGAGGGAGGAGAAAGAGGGAGAGAAATGGAGAGACAGAGACAGAAAAAAGGGGAGATATAAAAAGGAGAGACAAAGAGAGAGAGAGGGAAGGAGGGAGAAGGAAACAGAGAAGGACAGAGAGGGGAAGGAGAAGTTCAGACAGGAGTGATAGCCCGCACAAAGGCAAAGAAATGGGAGGAAGGGAACAATGAGTCAATCAGTGTGACTGGACCAATGAGTCTGTGGAGGAGAGTCATGTGTAAGAGTACTGAAAAAATATGCAGGGCCCAGGTTGTAAAAAGTCTTAAATGCTTAACCAGACTTAATATTTGATCCTAGAGTTAATAGGGAGCCACTGGAGGTCATTAAGTATGGAGTTAACATGGAAAGACCTACTGCATGCTTTAGGATTACTTTGGCAGCTTTGTGGAGGATAGATCAGAATGTAGAGAGATCTGAATTAGGGAGACCAATTAGGAGCTCACTGCAATAGTACTGGCTAACCTAAAGTAGGGTCAGAGTTGTGTGGGTGGAGGGAAGGGGATGGATCCAAAAGGTGTTGTGGAGAAAATAACAGGATTATGGCAAGTGATTGGATAAGTAGGTGGGGGTGTGGGGGAGGAGTGAGAGGGAGAGGCTGAGGATGATGGTAAGGTTTGGAATCTGAGTGACAGTAAGGATGGTAGTGCCTTTGACAGTGTCAAGACGCTATTAGAGACACCCTGTTTTCCAGAGCTAAGGCCCATCAAGCAAGCTGTGCCCTGAGCTTGTCATAACAACAATCCTTTGCACTCACCTTTTAGATGATCTCACCCTCTGGCAAAATTCATGACTCACAAGTCTTTGGGAATTGTCTTGGATCATTGTATTGCTGAGAAGAGCCAAATCTATCACAGCTGATCATTACACAATGTTGCTGTTACTGTGTAACTATGTCCTCCTGATTCCGCTCATTTCACTCAGCATCAATTGATGTAAGTCTTTCTAGGTTTTTTCTGAAATTTGCCTGCCCATCATTTCTCATAGCACAATAGTATTCCATTACATTCATATAACACAACTTGTTCAGCCATTCCCCAATTGATGGGCATCCCCTTGATTTCCAATTCTTTGCTACCACAAAAAGAGCTGCTATAAATATTTTTGTACATATGGGTCCTTTTCCCATTTTTATGATCTCTTTAGGATATAGACCTAGGATTGGTAATGTTGGGTCAAAGGGTATGTACAGTTTTATAGCCCTTTGGGCATAGTTCCAAATTGCTCTTCAGAATGATTAGATTTAATATCACCTCATCTTTTCTCCCTTGTACAACAAAATTCCTTAAAAATTTTGCCAATTCTAATTATTTCTGCTTACTTCCCTACCATACATTTTTCAAACACCACCAATAGACAAAAACTATCCTCTCAAAGGTTGATAAAGATATCTTAACTGCAAAATTCGGCACAATTTTCTCAGACTTTGTCTTATTTGACCTCTTTTCAGTGTTGACCATCCAATTCTCCTGGATATTCTTTCCCCTCCCCTTCCCCCACCCCAGTTTCTATGCAACTGTATCATCCTGAGGTCTATAGGGTATTTAAGGAGGACTAGCCAATCTTGTGTGAGGGTTTGCTAAGCACTTTTCAGGGCTGCTCACTTGCCTTTGGCATCTACATGCCACTCAACTCTCACCTGTGGCTCCAAGAAGCTGTAGTATGCAGAGCAACCACACCCCAGTAAACCATCTCAGCAAATGGCTAAACTAGGTTAAGGATGACCAGTGGACCACAAACCTGATCAGTGAGTTGGGGGGTGTGTACCTGAAGCATATGAAGGCTTTCCCTAGCAGAATGGGTGAATGAGAACAATTTGTTCCAACGGCCATGAAGGTGACTGAAGCAGGAACTGTGGAACACTTAGAGCTTGGTCAGACATCAAAGATGCCAAGGTCATCCACTACATCAGAGGCTCTTGTCAGTGGTCCTGACTTTTGTCTTGCCACTGGACTTTGATGACTCTGGAAGAGAGAGTGAAGCTGATGACTCTGTGCAACTCTGCCTCACTTAAATTCAATTCACACAAGAGTTAAGACATCACCCAGGATGTCACTGGTCCTCTTTGAAAATGAAAGACAAACAATACCATCCTCTGACCTTCTAACCACTCTCCAGTTTATAATAATAACAATAATAGCCAGCATTTACTTAGCACTTTAAGCTTTGCAAAGCATTGAACGTAACTTATCCCATTTGATCCTCACAACAAGTCTGTGATGTAGGTGGTATTGTTATCCACATTTTACATACGAGAGAATTGAGACAGACAGAAGTTAAGTGACTCACCCAAGACCACATAGTTTACTTGAGGTAAGATTTGAACACAGGTCTCCCTGATTCCTAGTCTGCTCCTTTTATCCATTTCACCACTTATACCTCAGATGTACCCCAGGAATCTATCCTGGGACCTCTTCTTTCTTTTTCTCTGATCTTGGAAGCTCCCAAGAATTCAATTATCATCTCTAGGTAGATGACTCTGCAAATAACAGACCCAGCTTCATTTCTCTTCTGAACTCCAATCTCATATTCCAATTTTCTGCTGGACATATCCTCCTGAATACTCTATCGATCAAAAACCATTACTCATCATCTTTCCCCTTGAAACCTAACCTAACTTCCCTATTTTCACTGAGAACACCACCATCCCTGTAGCCACTCATACTCACAAGCTGAGTAATCCTAGATTCTTCACTCTCCCTCACTTTCCAAACCCCATCTCAAATCAATTGCCAACTCTTGGTTATTCTGCCTCCCAAAGATATCTTATATCCCTCCTCTTCCCTCCATGCACATGGTCCCTACTTTAATTCAGGCCCTCATTACCTCTCACTGAGACTGTTGCAATAGCCCCCTAATCAGACTCTTTGCATCGGGCCTCTTTTCTCTGCAATCTATCTTCCTCATGGCTACCAAATTGCTCATAACATCCCTCCTGTTTGAGAAGTTTTAGTGCCTCCCTTTTGTCTCTAGGATAAAATTCAAACTCTAGTGTTTGGCACTTAATGTACTTCACAATCTGGCTTCAATATATCTTCCCAGTCTGACTTCATAATAGTCCCCTTTATACACACTCTGCTCTAACCAAACAGCCCTGATTTCTGTTCATTGTATATGACATTTCATCCACCACATCTATGCCTTCACAAGCTATTCCCCATTCCTGGGATGGTCTCCCT
Organism: Trichosurus vulpecula; assembly: GCF_011100635.1. Classification (NCBI taxonomy): domain Eukaryota; kingdom Metazoa; phylum Chordata; class Mammalia; order Diprotodontia; family Phalangeridae; genus Trichosurus; species Trichosurus vulpecula. The sequence goes on along the minus strand of NC_050576.1, from coordinate 138,279,704 downwards.
TGTCACCTCACCTCTTAAAATCCCTAGTTCCCTTAGCTTGTGTCACCTCCTTCATGAGGCCTTTCCTGATTCCTTCTCCACTTATAGTGGTGATCACTCTCCTCACCCACACCAAAAAATACCTTGCATGTATTTCTCATTTTCTAATCCATGCATTTATTCTTTCCTCCAAATAGCAAGTTCCTTAGGGGCAGAGCCTAAGTCATTTTAGGTTTTGTATCCCTAGTGCTTAGTTCAATTCTCTGTACCTACTAGGTGCTTAAAAATTGTTTGGTGAAGTGAATAGAATATGTAAGCCACGGTGATCGGCACTGGGGTTAAAAAGATGAAAAATGACAGTCCAAGTCTGGAAGAAGCTGAAACAAAATCAACAACAAAAACAAAAAACATAACAAAACCAAAGCCTGTGGGGATATAAATACCCTTCAGGACTTTCAGGAATTCATAGTCTAGTTGGGGAAATTATATAAATACATGGGGCGGGGTGTAGATTGGAACACGTCTCATATAGGTGAGCATGTATATTTTTGCTTCCTGGACTCTGGCACTTGCTAAAGGGCATGTTTGACCCAAGTATCCTCAGTTGCCTCTTGGTCTCTCTAATGGGAGGAGGGGAACCATGAGGTGGGAGGGATGGTCCAAAGAATACTGGTAACAGATTCAGAAAGTTACAGACTTTCTGAGCCATAAAGAATGAAGAAATAGAGTTTCTTGAGCAAACCTCATCCCCCAACCTCATCACAAAACAACCCCTCCCCCCAACCTTATCCCCATCCCACTACACAGGAAAAGTTAAAAATCTACAAGACAGTATGAGTGGCAAGGAAAATGGTATGTCAGTCATCACTATGGGAGTACGAGTGGAAAAATTACTGCAGATTATAGTGATCATGAGTTTTATATGTGTTTATGATATTTTGTGTTTACTGCACTTAAATGTATAGCTGTTGTCTGCACCTATAAAATGAAAATTCCTTGAGAGCAAGACTATTTTCTTTGGGGATTTGCTTCCCTAGGGCCTAGTAAGCTGTTAATAAATGTTTGCTGATGGACTGGGGCAATGGATGTTGAGCTGCACCTTGAAAGCAGAAGAGTCCCTTGGCTGGCTTCCTGATTCATTGACAACCCACTTGAAAAGTTCTCTTGGAGGAAGTTGTTCACTCACACAAGGTAAAGGAACTCTGGGGATGGATGATTTTCCAAGTCCAGAAAGAAGCAAATATTACCAAATAATACTTAGAGTGGCTGATAGAATTAACTTCCTTTCAATGGATCAGCAAAAAAAGAACAGAAAAGAAAAGGATTCGCCAATAGAGAAGATAATTACACCCATCACAAAGAGCAGTGATGTCAAACTCAATAGAAATTGAGAGAAGCTAAACTATACAATAGGATCCCTGTGGGTCACATATTGACTTAGAAAACCACATGTTAACATTGCCTATGTTTTATTGTATTTTTATTTATTTTGCTAAGTATTTCCCAACTATACTTTAATCTGGTTTGGGCCTCACTGGAGAGTGTTGTGGGCTACACAGGCTGACATCGACACTTTTGACTTTGAGTGTTCTTCACAGTAGTGAAGAAAACCACCTAAACCCTCTCAGATGTGCTGAAGTTTGGTTCATTCTGAAATTCAGCTGACATTGAGGATGAATGCTTTTTTCTCCCTGAAGCAATTTTCTCTTCTTCAGTACTCAAATGTAAAGAAAATCTCACGGCATCTGGAGCACCTCTCCCTCACCCTGGACTCCATTGTTGGGTGCTGAATGCCTACACTGCACATTGAGTGAGGAGAAGATAAAGAGCTTTTCACTCCCTGTCTGTTTGAGTTAGGAAACATTTTCTGACTCTTAAGGTTTACACTGAGGAAGAACTGCCAGGTTTATCAAAAAGGCCAGTTCAATTTGAGAAAGTTGTTTAGTGCAGTGTGTTGACTTAATAGGGTCTAAAAGTAGAAAGCCTAGTGCTGGCAGAGATTGGAAAAAATAAACAGGTGTTATCACTGCAGGAAAACATAAACCCCAAAGTTATTCATATAGGCTATCTGCTCACTTTAACAGTATTATGAACTAAAATATGAAAGTTCTGAGTGATGAGACAGTAAGAGGGATAAGGGAGAAAATGAATAAGCTATTGGGCCACCTCCACATTTCCTACCCTTGGGCTAATACCTAGTTTCTTCAGTGACAGAAGAGTTGTTTTTTAAGTTCTTATCTTCTGAACAGCACTTGACAATGGTTGGGTATAGATTGTAATTCCAAGATTAGGTATATTGATGCATAATAGCAAGGGGTCAAGACACCATTACCTATGGGTTCCTGGAGCATCCTGACATAGAAAGCTTGCCCCAACTCTCACCCTCCTACATGAGTGTCTCTTCTCTTGCTAGACTATATTCCCCTAACTCATTATTAGGTTCCAGGAACTTTTGTCCCACTTCCATTTAACAACTTAACATCAAATAGTTTTCACAAAAGGATGTTTACTTTCAAGATATAGCAAGGAAGCAGTGCAAACATTACCCTCCAATTCTTGGGGGAGTACTCTCCCTTGTACTACATCACTCTCTGGAGGAATAGGCTCAGAATACTTAGCTCAGTTTCTATTTAGCACTGTTCCTACTATGAGGAGGCACAACTGCTAAATGAATGTTCTCAGATTCCACTGGCCTGGGTCTAGTAAATCACTCCTGAAAGTCACCCTGTGCTCCTTGGGTCATTAAAGCTGGACTGGCTATAAAACCCATTGTAGACACTAACTCCTTAATTCCTCTGATTCACTCTTTTGAAACTCACAGTGACTCTGTTTTCTTCACCCACAACAAAAAAAGAACAAAAGCAGAGGCCAGTGACCAAAGCCCATTTTTTAGGGCACATGACCTAATGAGGGGATGGGCCTGGAGGTCTTTCCTCTTATAGAGTTCTCTCACAATGAGTGAAAGGGTCACCAAATCAAGTGTTATGAGCCAGCCTTTTTTTTGAGAATGTTCCAAGTTTTGGCTACTCCTCCTTTTGAAAAAGAATCCTCTCAACCAAGTGGTTGGAAAATGGGAACTAGCTGCAGAATGTCTACACATGCTCCATAGTCTCTTCATTGTACTTCCATTACAAATCATCATGAGTTTCCCAAAAGCAGGCTCCCAACCTCTCCACATGAGAAGACCCTACCCAAAGCATTGTGTTTACACCAGACACCTATTACATACAAATAAGAGATTTTGCTTGATATGAGAGTAAACAAGGTGGGAGGGAGGGAATAGGGAACTTTGAAAACAGAAAATGGGAGAATCAGAGGCAAAAAGAAGTTGGATGAATGGGGAACACAGACCTATGGGGACAGGAGTCAAATTGCTAAGCAGTGACTCAGCAGCAATATGGAATTCCTACACATGATATGCTTACTTATCCAGGCTGCTAATCTGGAGCAAACTTTTCAAAATTCAAATCTGACAATACTTGAGAAACTACTAGAGAGGCAGCATAGCACAATGGATGGAGAAATAGCTTCCCAGTCAAAGAGACCTGGGTTCAAGTCTTGCCTCTGATACATACTGGCTGGGTTACCCTGGACAAGTATAGTATTAATGTGATCAAAGATCTTCCCCGCCCATTCAATAGGTCTCAGGTGGAGCTAGGTGGGGAAGCTTGACTATATCTTTGTTTGTAAGTAGGCCTAAAGCCTCTGCTTATCAGGTACTAAGCCTATTTGGGCATGAAGCCCTCAGGGCCCTAAGGGGATTATCTAAGGCCAGAGCCAATGGTATGTGCACTGAGTTCTAGTCAATCATGAATTCAGCCAATCAGAGACCTGAGTTCTAGCCAATCAGATGCCCAGCTAGGACCGTATATAATTAGAACCCAGAGTGTGAAAGAACCAGAATTGAAGAGAGAGAGAACTGAAGAGAAGCAGAATTGAGAAGCAGACATCAAGAAGACACTGAGGCAGCAGACATGAAGAGGGTGCTGAAGAGCAGACATTGAGAGAGCCAGTGTCAACAGAGCTGCAGAAGAGAGTGCTGAGCAGACAGTTAGGACTTATGAGCGATTGTTTACAAGAAGGCCCTAGCAGGGGGAAAGGTTACAGGATGACTTGGTTCCTTACAGGATGACTTGGTTCCTTGCTATAATGCTATGTTATAATTTCCTTGTTGCTACGTTGAAGTGGGCTTACTGGTTTTAGAATATAATTACTGCTGTATCGAATTGGAGTTATTGGTCATGGGACTTTATCCTCTGAAGTCTAAATAAATGTTATACTTTCTCTGCCTTCTACCTAGAGAGTTTTTCATACTTTTCTATTCAAACCATACAGGCATGCTCATGTTAATCCTCGAGGTCATGAATCTTGCCTTACTGATACAGCAAGTGATTTAATCTCCCAGTGCCTCAGGCAACTCTCTAATAAAACTATAATTTACAGGGCAGTTGCTGATCTGCATTGGAAGAGAAAGAGTTTCCATGTTTGGTGTTCCCTAAACCAATAAAAACAGCTTCAAATGCCAAACAGCTTGGAAAGGTAAGGAAAGGAAGATACTAGCATTAGAATCTGAAGAGTAAAATTGAAGGAATCAATATTTAAAGGATATATTGCGCACCTATTATGTGCCTAGCACTGAGTGTTCCCAAAAAAGCAAAAGACAGGATCCCTGGATGTAAAGCACTTTAAATGTTTTATAGGGTATGAGAAGAGAAAATATGTGGAAGATTGTAGACTTTTTCAGCATAGGGGTCTTGCAGCCCCAAAGGACCTAGCATATCATCATGCATCATCAGTATACTCAGCAAATAGTTGTTTCTATGCATGTGTTGGGGGAGAGGGGTGTTGATATGTGTTTTTAAATAAGAGGGGTTTTTATTTAAATAATAATACTTTATTAATCTGTACATATTAATACATATTAATACAAATTAATACGTTTGTTTAGCAATAAAAAATAGAAGTAAAAACAAAAGCCAACAACAAATGATCAGTAGTCATTAATGAAGCCTTCATTACTGTAATATTGGACTCCCCTGTCTCTCTCCTACCCCCCCCACCCCTGCTTCAATGCCTTGTCATGGCAGAGGGGCTTGTGTAGCTCCATGAAACTATGAACTATGCTGTATAGGCTTAATCAAGATGGGCAGGTCATGGCGGAGAGTTCTGACAAAAGATGATTCACTGGAGAAGGAAATGGCAAAGCACTCCAGTATCTTTGCCAAGAAAATCCCATGGATAGTACTAAAATGATAAAAGAGATAAGATTGGAAAATGAGCCCTTCACATTGGAAGGTGTCCCACACACTACTGGGAAAAAATGGAGAACTATGCGTAGTTCCTGCACTAATGAAGTGACTGGGCCAAAGCTGAATGGAAACTCAGCTGCAGATGAATAAGAAGGTCAAGTCAGTCAACACTTAAAGAAATTAATCCCAGCTATTCACTGAAAGAACAAATACTAAAGGTGGAGCTTAAACATTTTGGCCACATAATGAGAAGATGGGACTCATTGGAAAAGACCCTGATGTTGGGAAAGATTGAAGGCAAAGGAAAAGGAGATGGCAGAGGATGAGATGGATAGACAGCATCATGGAAACAATGAACATGAACTTGGACAGACTTGAGAGATAGTGGAAGATAGAAGGGCCTGGCATGCTATGGTCCTTGGGGTCATGAAGAGTTGGACATGTCTAAACTATTGAACCACAACCAAAAATGTTGAACTGGCCAATGGCAGTTCAGTCTCTATGAATACAAACAGAACGCTTGGCCTAATGTAATCCCCACATTTGAGCCCAATCTTTCCTGGAGCTGCCCTGTGGTGATAGAGGGGAGAATGTGCCCCCAGGAGTTGGGGGAATATGTACTTCTGGATTTTGTCATATCTTCTCTGTAAAAATCCCTTTGTAAAGTTAATTGATGGTTAAATGACATTAGAGCAACGAACACTGAAAAAATAATTTTGGGGAGAACAAATTGGAATGGGAGCTCAAACTTTCAGCATTAGTGAGAAAACTACATATCTCCTTAGGGTTACCCTAGAACCCTGAGGGGGATATATAGTTAGCCTAGTGCTAGGAGACACAACTTGCCAGTGCAAGTTAGAGTTAGGATAAGGGTACTCTCCCCTTCATCTTCTACCCTCAGTTTATAAAGACTACACATTGGCCCTTATCTGGGATAACTATTTATCTCTTTGCATTTGGGCTACCCATTGGAGAGATTATTCACCCAGGACTTATATTATTGGGTTCCCTAGATTCAGAATCCCCTGAGAAAAATTGGCAATTTCTTTCCTCTATTGTTTTAGTCTGTAATTGCACAGTAATTTCTTACAGTGTGTGTTTCCCCTAGAGCTTACAAGAACTATATTACTATACTAATCTCTTTTCCAAGTGTGTAGTTGCTTTAGAAAGAGCTCTGAGCTTTCTGCTAAAATCCTGGCATCCAGGAAGGATGATGAGTCTCAAGCAGCCTTCTGGAAAAGAAACATAATCTTTTAAAAGGGTTCTTTTTCCTACAAACTAGTAATTTGGATGCACTATGGAAGGTCTTTAGTAGAACCACGTAATGGGAAAAGCTAAAAATAGAATCCCTGGTTCTTGGTAAGATTAATTAATGTTTCATTTTCTTTTCATGCCTTTTCTTTTTTGTTTTTGGAAAACATTTCAAGTCTCTGTCTCTCTTTGTCTCTCCTCTCTGTCTCTCTGTCTCTGTCTGTCTCTGTGACTGTCTCTGTCTCTCTGTATGTATCTCTGTGTGTGTCTCTGTCTCTCTCCCCAAACACACACACACACACATGCGCGCGTGCGCGCAGAAGTACAGTAACCTCTGGAAAAGAAGGGCACTCAGTGAGAGGATACCAAGTTGATTTGAACCTAAGTTTTAAAAAAAATGACCAGTGAGTTTCCTGAAGAAAGCTAAACTATGATATACAAAATCTTGTACTTATTCTATATTGGGGTTGCTCTTCCAAATCTTATACTTCTTTGTACAAAAACTACAAATTTAAAGAATTAGCAGGAAAAATGTGCCCCAAGTCAGGCAAGCCTATGATTATTGGCACATGCTGATCCAAGAATACATTTTGCTTCACCAGACGCATGTGGGGGAGAGAGGGAAGAAGGAACGATAGGGGGGAATGGAAGAATGGGAAAGTTACTGAGCAAACTCCAAGACACACTATGCAGACAATCAAGGGTGGGAGGAGATGGGATTTTCATGCCCATCACTTTAAAACAACCCAGTTGTCTACATACAATGATGGCTTCCATTCTTGGAGAAACCATGTCCTCGAAGCAAAAAGAAATATTTGTATTTATTCCTTCTGCTCTTATCTAGAGGTTTTAGAATTATAAAGGCAGGGAAAGACTCAGAAGTTTTCCGGTTCAACTCTCTTGTGCCCAGGAAGGACTGCTGTCATGCTATTCCAGAAAGAAACCTTTTCAGTGAAATCACTATTGGGTTGGGATTTGTCAACTGACATTAATAATGATTTCTACAGTAATGATTATTCCACAGTCTGGAAGGTCTCCCTATAGATTTCACTAATGTCCCATCTTGTGCTGAGAGATGAGTCACTGAGAGAATCTGACCAGGCTTTGGCTGAAGCAAAGATTAAAACTCAGCTGTAATAGCAAGAGCTGACATTTCTATAGTAGTAGTTTATGAGGAGTTTGATCTCACTTAAGCCTCACAACAAACCTGTGAGATAGATACTGTGATATCATTCACCACATTAACAGACGAGAAAATAGGTGAAGCTATTTGCCAATGATGATACAGAGAGTGATAGAGACAAGATTTCCATCCAGGTCTTCCTAACTCTCAAGTCCAGGGCTCTTTCCTCCACACCAAAATGCTTCTCCAGTTACCATCTCCTCTGCTTTGACACACAGAGAAAGGATTTTTCTCTGCTTTTATTGACAAAGGGGAATTTTCCTAATAAGAAGTGCAGTGGGTCTTGTCAGTTGAAGGCAGGGTTTTGCCACCACTGTTAGTATGTGACCTTTCTTTGTTCCATCATTTTAGCCTTCCTTCCAAAGGACTCCTGTTCATCTAGATTCAGTGTTCCTTAGTGAAGGACCAGGAGAGCTCTTCTATCATTCAGCATGGAGCACTCTGTATTCAGGCTCCATAAATCCTCGCTCTTCATTGTTATCTTCTGACAGGATTGTCTGGGTGGAGTCAATACAGTCAATATTTTGTCAGTGAAGAGCAAGGCATTCCTTTTCTTAATGTGAAATAAAATATGCCATCCTTCTTGTAATGCATCCATGTGCAGGCAGAGAGGTCCTCCTGTAAACTCATGAATATCAGCTTTTGTTATTATTATATTCTATGCCATTCATCTTGTTCTGACCAGTTGTTACTTAACTTTCTTATGCACAAGAGCAGTCCTGCCATCCCAATGAGACTGTACACTCCTTTATAGGCAGAAACTAGATTGCCTTTCTCTATTCCCTAGGGCTCCGGCATAGTGCCTCAATGAAATAAGGTATCCAATAAACATTTAGCTAAGCAATTACTTGATTATAGGATAGCCCTATAAAATCAAGGACAGCTAGATGTCACAGTAGATAGAGCACTAGGCTTGGAATCAGGAAGACTCATCTTCCTGAGTTAAAATCTGGCCTTGGACATTAACTAGCTGTGTCACCCTGGACGACACTCTTAGCCCTGTTTGCCTCAGTTTCCTCATCTGTAAAAAGAGCTGAAAAAGGAAATGGCAAATATTCTGGTATCTTTGCCAAGAAAACCCCAAATGGAGTCATGAGGAGTCAGACATGAATGAAATGACTGAAAACAACATGAAATTAAATCTGGGGAGAAATGTAGCTCCCCAAATTTAAAAAGAAATAAGTTTATCAATTATTTTTTCTACTTATAAACAATGAAGATGCCCAGAACCAAGAATCAATTTTGTCTTCTAGAATTAGGAGAGAAGTGTTCTCCTCAGGAGAATCATAAAATTTGAGCTGGAAAGGTCATTAGAGCTCAGGCTTTGCCTAAGCTAATCTTCCTATGTTACAGAATAGAAAATTTAGCATGAGAGAGGCTGAGTGACTTGCCCAGGATCACAAAGCTAATGTCTGAGGCAGGATTTGAACTCAGGTCTTCCTGTCTCCAAGCTCTACATTCTATGTTATACAACTTAGCTCCCAATATGTTACCTCTGGGTGTTAGATCCACTGCCTGACAGATCATAGGATTACAGATTTAGCTCTAGAAGGGACCTCAGAGGGTATTTAATCCAAATTCCTATTTGATAGATGAGGGAAAAGAAATTTGGAAGTATTAAGTGACTTGCCTCTAGTCACATAGTAAGTATCAAAAGTAGCATTTGAATCCAGATCCTTAGACTCAAGAGTCAGAGCTATTTCCCCTATACTAAACTCTTCAAAAGGTTAAGTGTAAGAGTGGGTCTTGTGTAGTTTCATTCCTAGGTTTGGACTTTGTGGTGTTATAATCAGTGCTTCCTCTACTTCTGGCGAAAAAGTGAATACATTGGTAAGAAAGCCAAAAAACCTTCTGCCAGGATCCAACCAGGGCAGCAAGACTTGATTAATAGAAGTGCTCTTTTAGGAGGGATATCCTAGGACGAGAGATTCTGGCTTTGCTTGGGTTTCAGTTCCATTGGTGGTGTCTCTTGCCAAGATGAGAACAGATATAAAGACTGAAGACTCATTTTATTTGTCTCATTGCCAGAGGTGTCAATGATTTCTGATGATAGAAATGTGAGTCATATCAGAGGCAGAGGAAGACTTTAACCCAGGAAGCCCAAACCTCAGTTTCTATAAGAATTGATCTGGTCTACACAAAGTGTCCTGAAATGTCAAATAGGAAGCTCTTAGGATCAATAAGCAAATTAGGAAAATACTCAAATTTGCTACAAATGGTTAGTGCACACTGATACAAGACCAACACAAGAAAAATACACCTACTCCAAGAAAGGTACCCGGTTCGATTCCTACCCACCTTTTAAAAACTTAACCCAAATGCTGTTTCTTCCATGAAGCCTTGACCAAGCCCCAGAGATGCAAATTAATTTTTACTTTTCAAGGCTGATTTCATATTACTCCCTCACATTTACTCTATATGCTAGTCAAACCAGCCCCCTTTGCTCTTCCTCACACACAATAATCCATTTCCTGATTTCACACCTTTGTCCAGGCTGTTCTCTATGCCTAAAATGTTTTTCCTCGTCACTAGAGTCTCTTGGGATTCCAAGTTCAGTTCATGTGTCACCTCCTACCTTGGGCCCTTTCTGATTCTTCCAGTTGTTAATGCTCTCTTTTCCCCTGAAACTACTTTGTAGTGTGTGTGTGTGTGTGTGTGTGTGTGTATACATATATATACACACACAGGTACATATATATGCATGTGTATGCATATGTGTATACGCACAGTATCTGATTATCTGTGTACATGTTGTTTCCTCAAGCTGCTTGAGGGTAGGAGCTGTTTCATTTTTGTCTTTTACTTTGCTCAGTACAGTGCTTGGCATAGAGGGGTTATTGATGAACACATGACAAAGTTAATTGAATTCAACAAGCCACAAACTAAGCAACTACTATGTGTTGTCCATTTCTAACTCGGACCTCACAAAATACTTTTTAAAAATATACTTCAAGATTATACTTACAATGTAATGATTGGTATTAGTAGTTACCTATACGTGTCCTATACTCTTAGGAGACTGCAGACTGTGAAGACAAGGACAAAGTCTAATCAAAGCTCTCACTAACGTCCCCTTTCTGCACATAGTAGGTGCTTAAATTCTTTTGCTCAATTTGTTGACTTAAATGGCTATGTTGGTTGAACACTGACCCCTCAAAAAAAAAATTCCCGAAAGCCCAACCCTATTGCTGCCAATCTTCTCCAAAGGATAAGATGTTCTAGTTGATGACATAAAATAAATACAAGAAAAGGATAAAGATCATCATAAATTAATATATCTTTATATATTGCCTAAAAACTAAATTTTTAAATCACAAAACCACAGAAATAGAAGAGATTTTAAGAATCATCCCTCTCATTTTAAAGAAAAAAATAGTAAAATATTTTAGTTCTGTACCACTTTCCTCACCACTCAATAAAGAAAGATAATATTTTACATGTTCCGCTGCCGGCCTCTTGTAGAAGGTTCTGACAGGAAAAAGTATGAAGTCTGGCATAATCCTACATAAAAGCATAATCATAGAAGTCATTGTACTTCTAGCTAAGCTTTTATGCTGCACAAGTAAATGCTTAATAAATAAAGCATGATTAATGTTGTTAGTGTGTTGTTATTCTCAAGCATTTATATAATGCACTAATTCATTAGTAAAAATATTAAAATAAAAGCTTCCTTGGATATTTGCTATTTGTTCAGTGTAATCTTAAGAATCAAGCTGGAGATCCTGGGGAAAGAGATATGATTTGCATTTTATTTCGGAAACCATGATACTTCTTCCCAAGTACCAAATAGCCTCCATCCTGCTGTGCTATCTTGTTCTAATTCCTAGAATCTTTTTTTTTTCCTCTGGGAGGAAACCACTTCTTGTTTTAGCTTAAGGAGTAGCTGGCACCTAGTTTGAATGTGTTTTCAAAAGGGAGCTCCAAAGTAGACTGTAACTTTGGTAATTTTCCAAGAGGTCAGGTCTCTGTCATAAGCCCAGCTAGAAATAACAGTTTGGGGTTCAAGGAGTAATCTTGATCAGTTGTATACAGACATAGACATACAGATTTGCTCAGAAAAAGGATGGGAAGTGGATAATGAAGCTGGAGAATTTCTGAAATTAAAAAAAGCCACCTACTAGAGACATCACCAATTAGGTAAAAGAGAATTTTGGACTTTTACACGAACCAATGGCATATACTGCCACAAGATTTTTTTCCCTTTCAATTCTTACACAAAGGGAAATAAATCCTACAAAAGGATTGATCCAAGAGAGCTAATTGGTACTGCGAAGCAGGCATCCCATCTCTGGGATGTCTAAAGCAGTTAAAGGTTTATCTTCCTACCTAGAAATCAATAGTTAAAACTAACTATAAAACTATATAACTATAAAAACCACAGCAACAAACTATTCCAAAGTCATGGCCTAGTGAAGTCATATGTTATGAGTACTCTCTGGCCTTCTTCTTTCAGAATCAGTCCAGGTACATCTCCCCTCAAGTGTCCTTAGGGAGTATTCTTAAGGGATTAGGTTGCCACATTTCTAATGTAAACCAGAATATCCAAAAATATTTGAGCATTTCTCCAGGATCCCCACAAATGCAAAGTGTCCAGTTTTATCCTAGAGGGGACCCCATATGTAGTAAATCCATTTGCTATCCCAGAATTGAATTGCTATATCTTTCTTGGGATTTTTTTGGAGGGGGGAGGGCAATCAGGGTAGGTGGCTTGCACAGGGCCACACAGCTAGTAAGTGTCAAGTGTCTGAGCTGGATTTGAACTCATGTCTTCCTGATATCAGGGCCGGTGCTCCATCCCTTGTGCCACCTAACTTCCACTCTTTTTCAGGATTCTAAGGGTACTTCTGAGGGATTGGAGTGTCTTTTCACTAATATATCAGCTTAAGCCTCATCCTAGATGTATCTTCCTACTATTGTTTGCCACCTGTGTCTACCAACCCAGTTCCATTTAACCAACAGACATCAATTAGCTTTTACACAGTGAAATTAACTTTAAAGATGTAGCAAGCATAAAAGTACAAATATTTCCCTTCAACATCTTAAGGGCACAGTCTCCTCTATACCAACTCCGTCTCTGGGGAAAGGGAGCTCCAATTTAGTATAGTTTCTGTGCAGCCTTAGTTCCATCAAGTTCTATTCTAAAGGTGTCATCATTACTGAGTGAGTCCCTGTTGCAGCTGTGATTCGTATGGGTCTCCAAAATCACTCCTTGCTCCTTGGGGGCATCCATGCTAGTCTCAAAACCAATCATGGACTTTACTCCTGAGTTCCTGGATTGCTGAACTCCTTGACATGCTGATGGCTCATCACCCTGGCCTTTAGAAACTCAGATCATTGTGTCTAACTATATTCTCCTAAAACAAAAGAACAAAAACCAAGGCCCAAATTTATGGGGTCACCTGTCAGTCTTGGATGGGAAGATGGATTGAAGTCCTTCTCCTTATGGCACTTGTCTCTCACTGAACACTGTCTAGCAGGAATAAGTCAGGTGAAGAAAATAAAGCAAGACAAGCAAGTAAGTCAAGTCAAGGGAGAGAGAAGTCCAACCAAGAGAGAGAGGCTGAGGCTAAGGCCTTTTGAATCCTACCCCACCATCACCACCTAGTTCTAGCTCTACAGCTACAGGCAATCAAGAATCTCCAATTCAGCGTGTGTTTAGCCTGGAACAGGTTATAGAATGTCTATGTATACTCCAACATCTTTCCAAAGAACTTCCATTACACACTATCATAATTCTCCTGGAAGCATGCTTCCATATAGGGAATTACCTTTATAGCACTCTATGCATGCTCAGAGTGATTGAGCTCATTGGCCAGTCCCCCATTATACATGTATAATATATAATGGAATAGAGTTTTAATCTAAAACAAAAATGAAAACACACAGAGAAAGTTAAAAGACGGTTTTCTACTTGAACCAAATGACATCAGTAAGATAGGTATCCAAGGGTTTATATTTCTTTTTGTGATTTTAATTGCTTTTGATAATATTATCACATAATGGAGGTAGCAAGGGAAAGAGTTTCATAGTAGATGAAAAGAAAGACAGAGATAGTTACAAAAACTTAAGTTCAAATTCCACTTCTTACATATATTGGCTGTGTGACCCTTGGCAAATAAACACTTAACCTTCCAGTGTCTCGCAAGCAACTTTTTAAGAATGTAACTTGCAAAGCATTCACAGATTAATGTTGGTAGAGGAAATGTCCTACACATCAATAAATTCACAGATCAAAAAAAATTTTTTTAATCTGTGTGCTGGATGAAATGACGGGCTTAGAGGTAGCCCCTAGTGTTCAAGTCTCACCTTTCACCTTTGCTAGCTGCAGAACCATGAATAAATAATAACTACTATGTGCCTCAGGCAACTCCCTAGGAGTGTTTACTTACATTGATGGAGGTCTTCCCAATTGCAGTTTCCTCTTGTATTATCATATAATATTAAAGACAGCACACTTTAGTGCAAAGTGTACTAGTCTTGAGGTCCAGAAAGATGTTGACTGAAATCCTTCACACACTTACTGAATGGGTACCCATGGCCACTGTGACTTGCAGAGTCTCAATTTATTCATCTATGAAAAGGGATAGAAAACACCTAATACTTCACAAGTTATTATAGCAAATGATATATTTCTGTGCGTGTGTAAGCAAAGTACTTTGCAAAACTGAGAATATATGAATGTCAGCTATCCTACTGATTATATAATACCACAAAATACTAAGAAGGAGACTAGAGGATTGCTATGAGCAGTATCACCTAAAAAACCACAAGAAATGATATAAAAACCAGTTTACCAAAACCTTGATATGACATCAAAGTAAGCAGTCATGCTAAGGGCATTTAAAGATGACACTGGGAGAAAGAAAACAAGCAGATAAAAAATGGAAATGATCCGTAAGGGTTTTTATTAAAAACAAAACATTTTTTCATCATCAATGACAGTGGAACCATTTGGACTTTAACATATTCTTGGATGTTCTTCAATATGAAATGGAAACAGTACTGAAGAAAACAGAGATGAAAGAAGCTCTTGGACAAGACCAAAAATATACAGAAGTCGGTGCTGGAGGCTATATTATTTTGAGAGCACTGAGTGATCAGTTCTCAAGGCATTTGAAAGATGGAGTATACAAAGACTAGGTAAAAAAAAATCTCCCAAGCTTTTTATTACAAAGGAAGGGAGTACATGATGTAATATCAATAACTAATGACCCATATAACTATTTTCTCCATTTTTATAAAGACAATATAACACAGAGAGGCCATCTTTGATGGAGGGTTAATAACACAGACTTTCATAGCTATTCTCCAGTAGACTACATCTTTACTGTAGCATAATTGACTGAAAAGCATAGCAAATAAAAGGTACTATTATGCTTGTTTGTTGATTATAAAAAGTAATAAAGTCGATAGAACAAAGGACTGCCCTAAAGACTCTAGCAAGGTATCTCCCAAACATATTTCAAAGTCCTAACAAATTCTTTGAAAAATGCAAAAATAGAAATTTGTTTGACAAGTCTCTTGATATTAATGTTAAATAAGGTATAAAATAAGTGGACATATTCTATCTGAAAATGTTTGCAAGAGTTCAAGGCAGAGTCCAAATGGAATGTGTATTCTCTATAGGCGGTCAGTTCCTAAAAATGTTTCTGTTTGACTGACACTGACAGGTGTATTTAGAAAACCCTAGAAAGCCAACTTTTAAAATTATTTGGAATAACTAATAACTGTGACAAAGTAGCAGAATGTAAGATAAATCCACACAAATCATCAGCATTCCTACCTATAACTAACAAAATCTCTCAGGAAGAGTTAGAAAGGGAAACTGCTTTCAGTGTAACTACAGATTCTTCTAACTGTTTGGGAATATATCAAGATTCACCCAGGGACTAAATAGTGCTCTGATGGAAGATCTTTTTGGAGGGAAAAGATTGATGGTAAATTATAGTGGTATATTTATTCATAAAGAGCATCAATATAGCATTCAGAGAGAGACAGAGAGAAAGAGATGGAGAGACAGAGAGAGAAAGTAGTTGAGACTGTGAATTGTAGTTGGATAGACAACCAGCCAAGGCTGGTTCCTTATTATATATGCCTTAGAATAAGGCTTTTTAGTTTATGGTCCATGGACCCCTAAGGGGTTTATGGATAGATTTCAGGGATTCATGAAGTTGGATGGGGGAAAATATATCTTTATTTTCTTTATTATGTTTTAATACAACTACAAAGCACTGTTTACAGAAAGATAGACATAAATAATTGGAGAAACATGAATTGCTTGTGGGTAGACTGAGCCAATATAATACTTAAATTAATTTACTTATTCATTGCCATACCAATCTAAATGCCAAAGGTTGCTTTATAGAACTAGGAAAAATAATAACTAAATTAATCTATAGGCACAAAAGGTCAAGAATGTCAAGAGAAATGATGAAAAAAAGTAGAAAGGACGATGTCTAGCAGTACCTGATCTCAAACTATACCGCAGAGCCATAATTCTTAAAATAATTTAGGACTAGTTGAAAAATAAACAGACCAACCAGTAGAATAGAACCCAGTATAGATCAATCAGTGGAACAGAACACAATATACCAAACCAAATACCCCTAGTAGCTTAGTGTTTGGTAGACACAAAGGATCTCTCTACTTGGGTAAGGACTGATTATTTGATTAAAAAAACTGTTGAGAAAACTAGTTAGAAGTCTGATGGAAATCAGGTTTAGAACAACACCTCACATTTTATACCAAGGAAAGATCCAAATGAATACCTAGATATAAGGGTAGTATCATACACAAATTAGAGAAGGAAGAAAAAAAATTATCTTTCAAATCCATGGATAGGGGAAGAGTTTATGACAAAAACAGAGGCAGAAAGGAACATCAAAAATAAAATGGACAATTTTGATTACATAAAAATTTTTAAAATTGCACAAACCAATCTAATACAGCTGAGATTAGAAGAGAAACAATTAACTGAGGGGAAAGTCCTTGTATTATGTTTTTCAAATAAAAGTCTCATTTCCAAGATATATAAGGCACTGATTTAGATTTTTTTAAATGAGTCATTCTCCAATTGATAAATTATCTAAGGCAGTGGTTCTCAAAATTTTTGGTCTCAGGATCCCTTTGTAGTTTTAAAAATTAATGAGAATTCCTCAAGGAGCTTTTGTTTATATGGATTATATCTATAGGTATTCACCATATTTGAAATTAAAACATCTTAGTATTATTGTAAAAATAGTTTGACATCATTGACCCTGTGAAAGGGTTCTCAGGACACTGAGAATGACTGGTCTGAGCAAATGAATGTCAGTTCTCAAGAAGCCCAAGCTGTCTAAAGCCATATTCTTAAAATGCTCCAAATCACTAGTAATTAGAAAAATGCAAATTAAAGCAAGGATGACATTTCACTTTACACTCCAACAGACTGGCAAAGCTGACCAAAAACAAAAAAAGCAAAAGACAAATATTGGATAGCCTGGGGGAAAACAGGCATATGGATGCATTATTGATGGAACTGTGAATTGGTCCAACCTATCTGGAAAACAATTTTAAATTATGTCCAAAAATTTACTAAAAATGCATACCTGTTGACCAACCATACCACCCTATACCCTTAAAGATATCAAAGAAAAAGAAGCTCTTATATGTACAAAAGCTATGTATAGCACACATACAAGTATTAGCAACTCTTTTGTAGTGGCAAAGAACTGGAAACTGAAGTGCCCATCAGCTAAAGACTAGCTGAACAAATTATGCTATGTGAATGAAATGGAATATTGTGCTGTGAGAAATAAAGAAAGAGATCATTTCAGAAAGACCTGGAAAGGTTAATATAAACTGATACTAAGTGAATTAAGCTAAAAAAATTATTGTGTTATAGTGTGTCCTTAATCAAGATAAAAGGGACTTAAGTCACAGAAAGGTATACCATCCCTGTATCTCTTGCTTAAATGTCAGTAAATTGTATGTCTAGCTGAGTGTTTTACTATATCTTTTCTATATCTTTTCTGAACTCTATCTTTTCTATGAGTGTGAACTATCTCTTTCTTAAATACAAACTGAGTATTATGGAGATATACTACTCCCTAGTCTTCAATATTAATTTCCTTCATTTGAGATTATCTCCAATTTAGCCTGTATGTATCTTGTTTGTACCTAGATGTTTGTATGTTATCTTATCTACTAGACTGTGGCACCAACCTTCTGTTGGAAATTAATTTTTAAAATTCTTTTCCATAATCCCTTTCCTAGTGATTCTATATATGGCTTTGAGTCAAGGGTACCGCTGTCTCCAAAAAAATTGAAGTTGAGGGTCACTCCAAAGGCAAAGGAAAGGTGAAAGGTGGGCATGGGTAGCCTACAACATTGTACCAGTCAAGAACTATATAGAAAAATTAATAGAAAGGGTAGGATCAGGAAAATGTAGGCTAGGAAAAAAAGGTGAGCCAGTCCCATAATGAGAGCAAGGTATAAAGGATATAGGGGAGCCTGTGTGCCTCAGAAAAAAGATCTAGAACAAGGGTGAGGAACCTGTGGCCTCAAGGTCACATGTGGCCCTCTAGGTCCTCAAGTGCAGGCCTTTGACTGAATCCAAACTTCACAGAACAAATCCCTTTAATAAAAGGATTTGGTGTATAAAACTTGGACTCAGTCAAAAGGCTGCACCAAAGAACCTAGAAGGCCACATGTGGCTTCCAGGCTGCAGGTTCCCCACCCCGATCTAGAGAATGCCCTTCCTCAGAATGCTATATGGACTCGTTGGGGAGCTTTGCTGGAAGACTTGAACAAGAATAGCATAGGAAGGACAGATGTGGATGGGTTTTAATCTCCATTTGTGGGGAATATTCACAATATTGTGAGCAATGCCCACATCAATAAAAGCACAGCTCAACCAAGTCAAGTCAACAAGTATTTCTTAAATGCCTGCTATGTGCAAAGCACTGTGCTAAGCAGGGAGGATAAAAAGAAAGGTAAAAGACAATCAAGAACTATATAAATATAAATTAGCAAAGAGGGTTAAGTGACTTTCCCAGGGTCACACAGCCATTAAGTGCCTGAGGCCTGATTTGAACTCATGAAGATGAGTCTTCCTGATTCCAAGCCTATCCACTGCACCACCTAGCTGCCCTTGGTTAGATTTGCTGATCATCTTTTTTGTTTTGATTTGGGTTTTTTGTTAGTTCTACAGTTTTTTCTTTAATTTTTATTTCTTCTTATAAAGGAAGGCTTTGGGTATGGACAGAGGGAGGGATGCACATATTGGAAATAAAGGTAATATAAAAACTGGAGAGCTAAATGATGATAGACAGACAGATGATAGATGGATAAAAATTTTTTTAAAAAGAAAGCAATGGTTCACCAGAGCAACATAATATAGATTTTAAGCATAGTTTCTATGTCAGAAAAATAACTTGAGCTTTACCACTCTTGCTGGGGGATGGGCTAGGAATATAAGAAGGTGTCAGTTGCTGACAGAGGGTAAAAATATGAAATCAGGCATTGGTGGAGTATCACATAATGGGATGACAGTGAGGACCAGGTCAGCTCTCTGTTTTGCTCACAGGTAGATTCCAACCTGATTCTATCAGTCTTTAGTGTAGATATACTGCTTATTTCTCACTTTCTTCTCTCTTCTCCCTTCCTCTCTTAATTTCCTTTATCCTGTCCTTTGTCTTTCTCCATTAGTGCCTTATGACTGTCACTGCTTAAATCTGACTAGTATCCCTTAAGGCAAGAAAGATACAAATCCCTGAGCTATACTTGCTAGGGGCCACTTAAATAATATTCACAAGATAAGAGGCCAATTGTGTTGAAATACATTTATGAAAAAATTTTAAAATAACTTTATGGGAAGATGGCAGATTAGAAATTTTCTCTGATCCCTACAACCTCTCTAAAACAGAAACTATGGACCCCAACTAAAGCAACTTCAGCTGTTTCCATGGTCTAGAACACCAAGAATCTAAAACAAAGTAAAAGAAAATCAGGAACTGATGCTCACTGATCGTAAACTCACTTGGTACCTCTCCTTCTACTGGCAGAAAGGCTACATTAGCAGATGCATGGAAACAACATAGGCTTGCATCAAAACTCACCCCTATACTCTGGCTCCTCCTCCCTCTTTCTAGTGCCATAAAGACCTGAGCTCCAGTCTGTGAAAGTTTCCTCAGGTCTCAATAGCTCAGTTGCCTATAGCCCTTCAGGAACAAATGATTGCCAGGGGCTACAACCTGGAAGCACTATTGCTGCAAAGCTCTGAACTTCTGAGAACTCTGAACCACTGGTGCTGGAGAGAGTAGACTGAACTACCAGTGTCAACAAGCTCTTAACTGCTGGTGCCACGCCAGAGAACTAAGGAACAGAGGAAGTGGGATGGGTCAACAGGACAGGACAATGTGGAATGCTGTACAGTACTCCACTGAGCCTGAAGGAAGAATACAGCATCCAGCTGGGGCCAGTTCTACCCACCCATAAGTCAGTTGGGGCAAAGACCCAGGCTGGTAGTATGTGGATTGCCCTGTTTGGAAGGAAACTGAGATACTTTGAGATCCAACCCCCAAGGAAAACACAATCAGAGGAGAAAGAGTCAGAAAAGAACAAAAATAAATAGGAAAAAAGGACTGAAAGTACCAAAGATTCCAGTGCTCTTTGGAATACATTATTCCATTCTTTCCTTCTTTTTCTAGTGGATGCATAACAGCTTTGCATTGTTTGAACACCCTTTCCTCTATAAGTTAAGGTCTTTTTTCTGATGACTTACAGACCAGAAATGTAGAAGGAATGAATAAATACAGACAGCAACAGCTAAATTATACAGGGAGATAGGAGTGAAGGCAGAAATCAGGGAGGGGCAACAGTGAAGAGGCAGACAGAGGAAATTACAGATAGAACCTGGTGATACCTCACTTATACACACAACATGGTAGGGTACATGAAAGGGGAAGGGAGTAGGAGGATAGAGAGAACTGGGGTCAAATCAAGGGTTAGCAATGAAGGAAAAGGTGACCTCTGTGGCCTCAAAAAGAGAAAAGCCTATGGGGGGGTGAGTGAGGAAGGGGATGAGATTGAAAAGGGGAAGAATGGAGAAAGGTCTTATTTTTGAGGTGGATGGGGGTTCCACTAATGAATGCTACTATGGGTGAAGGGAGATGAGGACTTAATATTGGATGAGGACTCAGAGTTTTGGTGCCCAAAAAATCTACTTGTCCTGGGAAGGGTGAGTTAGAACCACTGGGGGCAACTGGCAGTTGGAGGAGTGGAGAACATGGACCCAGGGAAGTATAGAAAAAGCAAAAGGTCAACAGGAGAGGGCATAGATCAATGAGGAGTAGGAGGGAAGAGTGTCTTACCATGGGGCAGGGTCCTCTCTGAAACCTTCAATGCTTGGAATTGCTCTGAGAGTGAGGGACAATGGAAAAGAGGAATCCATGGGGTAAATCCTATAAAACAAAGGCAGAAAGCATCTATAGGGCAGAGTCTAGAATGAATATCTTGGAAGCTTTGATAGTAGGAAAAATAGAGAGAAAACAGATAATTATAGAGATTATGAATCAGAGAATAAGAATGTAGAGTAAACAAAGAAAAGATGGATAATGAACTGAATAAAAGAAATACTTTTTGAAAGGGGTACAAAAATGAAACAAATAAAACCTAATGAACAGAACTAGCTAAGTGGAGGAGAGGAAGAGTGAATCTATCTGCCTGAGAGTAAAAAAAAAAAGAGGAAGTAAGATATTGATATACACATACACACACACACACACACACACACATATATATATATATATGTCTCCAGATAAAAGCAAGAGAGAGGAGCTAATATACAAAACCATAAAAGACATGCAAATCAAAATAACTCTGAAGTTTTTAAAATTGGCCAAAAAACAAATGACCAGAAAATGGCAAAAGCCTATGTTTGAATGGTTAGGGGAAGATAGGCACATTTATACTAATTGCTGGTGAAGCTGTGAAATGACACAATCATTTTAGAAAGCAACTTCAAGTTAGTGAATGAAGTGACTAAAATAAAATACCCATACCCTTTGAATTAGAAATTCTATTACTGGGCTTATACCTCAAGGAAAGCAAAAAATCCCCATATACTCCAAAATATTTATAGCAACACTTATTGTGATAGTTAAGAATTGGAAACAAAATGGATACCCATTGATTGAGGAATGGCTAAACAAATTATGGTACATGAATATAACGGATTTCTACTGCACTGTAAGAAATGATGTGTGATGAATACAAAGAAGCATGGAAAGATCTCTATGAACTGATGCAGAGCGAAGTAAGCAGGACAAAGAAAATAATATACACAGTAATCACAACAAAGTAAGTAGAACAATGACATACAAAAAATCTAAAGTAAATGTACAAAATTATAAAAATCAAGTAGGATTCAAATGAAGAGAAGTGGGATGTGCACAGGTGTTACACACTGCACATGTTTTTACACTTAATGTATTGATCTGACAGTTTAACTTTTTTTCTGTTAAAAAAAACCAACACTATTTTCTCATATGAAATAGCTTTTAGGGAAGGAGATGGGGAGGGATACATGAGATGCTATTGTGATGTAAGAAACAGAAAACATCAACCAAAATTATTTTTTAAAAAATCATAAGTTCATGGACTCCAGCTTAAGAATTTCTGGTCTAATGATAATAGCTAGCATTTGTAAAGTGCTTTAAGATTTGTAAAATTCTTTATATATGTTATTTCATTTGATCCTCGGAACAGCCCCATAAGACAAGCGACATTATTATCATTATTTTACGAATGAAGAAACTGAGACTGGAAGAGTCTCAGTGCCCACAGTTACACAGCTAACAAGTATCTAAGATAGGATTCAAATTAAGTTCTTTCTGACTCTAGTTCCAGGACTCTATCTACTTTGTGATCTGCCTGGTAGGAAAGCCCTGCTACTGCCAGGAGGGTACCAACAAGTCACGTGTTATTAAAGAAATTCCTTTCTCTATCTGGGCTTCAGATGATTTCCCCATATCCAAGATACATTCAAATGTGGGTCCCCTGAAAACTACAGGTTTAAGGTATGCTTGGAATTATAATCTATTCAAAACCATAAAACCCCTACCAATGTTCCTTTCACCAGAACAGCTAGAGGACACATTATTTCAAAGCAAAAGGCATTTAATTAAACGGCATACCAAAATGAATGACAAGGAAGTCTACTATATACACATGGGGGTCCACTCACACAGGTTCTAATATCACTAGAAGGAGAAGGAATAAATGCAGGAAACTCTCATTGCCAGGGAACACACAAAGGTAACGTACATAAGCTGAGCAAAACATGTTTTTAGAGCTGTGACTTTGCTTGGACTCTCCTCTGCCCCTGATGCTGTTGCTTATTGCTTCCCTGCAAAATCACCAATGTCATCTGCTGGTCTGGTGATGTAAATGAGCTGTAAAGTATGCTGCAACCTGCTATTTTTCTCTGTTGATCTTGTCTTTCTGGCATATTTTTCTCTGCTGATGCTCTTCTGATTGCAACTTCTGTGCAGTTTCTGCCCCATAGAGGGAGAGTTCTTTTGTGATCTTTTTTGAGTCACACTTGCAGCAACACCTAGTCAACTAGCAAAAGCACTTAGGCCAAGGTTAAGTCTGTCTTTTGAACTCTATTTGCTTCTGAGCTCAGCCTATTATTTGAATTAAAGTACAGGCATTCTTTTAAACCACTATTTTGCCCCAAATTGACTGCTTAGGTCCGTGCAAATCACTACAGAAGCTTTGCTTAGCAAGATCAGAGAAGGGTAAAGTTAATAACTTTGATTTTGCCTTCTGACAGGCACCAAACTATTCTCTCTCTCTAAGGAGAGTAAAAAGATGAGGTTAGAGATGCCCAACAAGGTTCCTTCCAGTTCTAACATTCTATGATTTTGCTATTCTTGAATCTCAAGCCATATGTCTTTTCTCAGCCACATGGTTAAACCCCAGCTGTTCCAGGGTACACATTACAGCAAGAGCTACATCCTTCTATGTGGATGAAGGGACTAATGTACCCATACTCTCCACCATCAGATAAGCAACTAAGGTATTCTTTCTTCCTTTCTTTCTTTCTTTCTTTCTTTCTTTCTTTCTTTCTTTCTTTCTTTCTTTCTTTCTTTCTTTCTTTCTTTCTTTCTTTCTTTTCTTTCTTTTTTTCTTCCTTCCTTCCTTCCTTCCTTCCTTCCTTCCTTCCTTTCTTTCTTTCTTTGCAACTGTGGTTAAGTGACTTGCCCAGAGTCACACACTAGTAAGTTTCTGAGGCTGGATTTGAATTCAGATCCTCCTAACTCCAGGGCCACCTAAGGTATACTTTCTATATTTGACAGCTCCTTCCCTATGCTGGTGAAGATACAGACTGATACAAATCCAGATCACCTACAATTCATTTGAAAGCTTTTCACTTACCAAAAAAAAAATCTCAACATGACAAGGTTATCTTTATTGTTAATTCTGAGGAAAGAGCATTTTCAAAAATTCAACTGCTTTATCTTTCACGAAGGACAAAATGCAAATTTTGATAAAGTACATTTTGCTTGCCAACATTCATACCAAGAAATTGTTTTTTAAAAACCCGATTAAAAGAGTATATTGATTTCAGATCTAGCACTAATTTATCATCCATTATTAATAATGTCTATGATGTATCATTGTTTCTATATTCTGTAACCTTGGGAAAACTAGTCACCCTGCCCCCCGTATTAATTCCTCACCATCTATCCAGCCTAGATTAAACAAACAAAGCTGGGTTTGGAAGCAGACAGTGGCTTTGAGAGTTTGTGTGACTATAGGCAAATAACAAAGTAAAAATCTTTCAGAGTTTTGGTTTTCTACTCTGTAAAATAGGGCTAATACTACCTACTTAAATGGATATCAACCTACTACCTACCTACCTACCAACTATTTACTCAAGCTACCTACTTAAATGAGTATCGAGGTAGTACAGTGGATTCCAGAGCATTGGGCCCGGAGTCAGGAAGACTCTTCGTGAGTTCAAATCTGGCCTCAGACACTTGCTAACTGTGCAATCCCAGGCAAGTTACTTAACCCCATTGGCCTCAGTTTCCTCATCTGTAAAATGAGCTGAAGAAGGAAAAGGCAATCCACTCCAGAATGTGTGCCAAAATACCCTAAATGGCATCATGAACACAACTGAAAATGACTAAACAATAACAACCTACATAAAAGCCTTATCATGATGAAAACACGAAACTAATTGTAAATGTAAGCTATCACTATTCTATTTTCCCAGGAAAATGAATAGGTTTTAGTCATCGCTAAAACAATAGCCACAGTTCTTTGGAGAATGGAGCTATGGAAACCAAAAGCATAATTTGGCCTCATCTAGGAAGAATCAAGATTAAAAATAGTTAACAAGCTTTACTGGTTAGGAGGTATTGCCCATTCCTCCACCAATTTTTAGATCCTGACAGGTAATAGCACAAAGATCAGAAGCCAGATGTCCCAGGTACAATTGTGAAGTGTGTTTACTACCAGCTTCCCAGTCTAAGCAGTCTGTGGCCAATCTGGGTACTCTTGTCTTCATATATCTATCAGTCAGTACATTACAATCCAATCTATCCCTCTGAGAAGAGGCAGTCTGGTATAAGAGAAATCTTGGAATCAGGAAGTTCTGGGTCCAAATCCCAACATTGATTCTTAATACAGTGAGCCCAGGTAACTCTCTGAGTTTCAGGCAAGAATTCCCTAGATTCTACTAAGCCATTGACAGGTAATAAATATGCTGATGGAGGAAGTTTCTGAACTTATGGAATCAAATTTTATTTATCTCTTAGACATCTGAGAAATCCTAAACTTATACTCTTTATTCGCACTAAGGTGTGACTGACTGATGAAAGTTTAAAGCTCTTCCTCCCCATAAGGAGATTTTTTAAAAATGATAGAAGTGGTAGGGTAATTGATTTAACCCTTCAGGATATATGTTCAGCCATTGGCCAACAAGTAGGCAAGAAAGGATGAGGGTTTCCTAAAATGATACTGCTTGAGATTTAGCTAATCTTTTAAAAAATGACAATAATACACATATCTTTAATAGCTTTACTTTTTAAAAATTATTTATCTAATATTTCTAATTTTCAGCACTGATTTCCACAATACTTTGAATTACAAATTTTCTCCCAATTTCTACCCTCCCACCCACTCCAAGATGGCATATATTCTGATTGCCCTGCTCCCCAGTCAGCCCTCCCTTATGTCACCCCACTCCCCCCATCCTCTTTTCCCTTACTTTCTTGTAGGGAAAGATAGATTTCTTTGCCCCATTGCCTGCATATCTTATTTCCTAGTTGCATGCAAAAACTTTTTTTTTGAACATCTGCTTTTAAAATTTTGAATTCCAAATTCTCTCCCCTCTTCCCTCCCTAAGAAGGCAAGCAATTCAACACAGGCCACATGTGTATCATTCTGTAGAACCCTTCCACAATACTCATGTTGTGAAAGACTAACTATATTTTGCTCCTTCCTGTCCTAACCCTCTTTATTCAATATTCTTCCTTGACCTTGTCCCTTTACGAAAATGTCTGCTTTTGATTATCTCCTCCCCTTATCTGCCCTCCCTTCTATCATCCCCCCTTTTTTATCTCCTTCCTCCTTCTTTCCTGTGCAGTAAGATACCCAATAGAGTGTGTATGTTATTACCTCCTCAAGTCAAATCCGATAAGAGAAAGATTCACTCATTTCCCCCTCACCTGCCCCCTTTTCCCTTCCAATGAACTGCTTTTTCTTGCCACTTTTATGTGAGATAATTTACCCCATTCTATCTCTCCCTTTCTCCCTCTCTCATTATATTCCTCTCTCATTCCTTCACTTGATTTTATTTTTTTAGATATCATCCCTTCATATTCAACTCACCCTGTGCCCTCTGTCTACATATACATATACATATACATGTGTATATATATACATTCCCTTCAGCTAACCTAATACTGAGGTCTCATGAATTATGCACATCATCTTTCCATGTAGGAATGTAAACAAAACAGTTCAACTTTAGTAAGTCCCTTATGATTTCTCTTTCTTGTTTACCTTTTCACACTTCTCTTGATTCTTGTGTTTGAAATTCAAATTTTCTGTTCAGCTCTGATCTCTTCACTGAAAAAGCTTGAAAGTTCTCTATTTTATTGAAAATGCATATTTTGCATTGGAGCATTATACTCAGTTTTGCTGGGTAGATGATTCTTGGTTTTGATCCTAGCTCCATCGACCTTCAGAATATCATATTCCAAGCCCTTCGATTCCATAATGTAGAAGCTGCTAGATCTTATGTTATCCTGATGGTGTTTCCACAACACTCAAATTGTTTCTTTCTGGCTGCTTGCAATATTTTCTCCTTGATCTGGGAGCTCTGGAATTTGGTGACAATATTCCTAGGAGTTTTCTTTTGGGGATATTTTCAGGAGCAATCAGTGGATTCTTTCAATTTCTATTTTACCCTCTGGCTCTAGAATATCAGGGCAGTTCTCCTTGATAATTTAGTCAAATAATTTTTAAATTATCTCTCCTGGATCTATTTTCCAGGTCAGTGGTTTTTCCAATGAGATATTTCACATTGTCTTCCATTTTTTCATTCCTTTGGTTCTGTTTTATAATATCTTGATTTCTCATCAAGTCACTAGCTTCCACTTGCTCCAATCTAATTTTTAGGTAGTATTTTCTTCAGGGGTCTTTTGGACCTCCTTTTTCATTCAACTAATTCTGCCTTTCAAGGTATTCTTCTCTTCATTGGCTTTTTGGAGCTCTTTTGCCATTTAAGTTAGTCTATTTTTTAAGGTGTTATTTTCTTCAGTATTTTTGGGGTCTCCTTTAGCAAGTCATTGACTTTTTTTCCATGGTTTTCTCTCATCACTCTCATTTCTCTTCCCGATTTTTCCTCTACTTCTCTAACTTGCTTTTCCAAATCCTTTTTGAGCTCTTCCATGGACTGAGACCGCTTCATGCTCTTCTTGGAGGCTTTTGATGTAGGCTCTTTGACTTTGTTGACTTCTTCTGGCTGTATGTTTTGGTCTTCTTTGTCACCAAAGAAAGATTCCAAAGTCTGAGTCTGAATCTGAATCTGTTTTCACTCCCTGGCCATGTTCCCAGCCAACTACTTGACCCTTGAGTTTTTCATCAAGGTATGACTGCTTGTAGAGTAAAGAGTACTTTGTCCCAAGCTTGAGGGGCTGCACTGTTGTTTTCAGAGATTTTTCTACACAGCAGGCTCTGCCACACCAGTACTCCTCCTCCCCCAAGAACTGCCAACCCGGACTGGACTCAGATCTAAATAGGCTCTGCACTCCTGCTCTGATCCACCACTTAATTCCTCCTACCAGGTGGGCCTGGGGCTGGAAGCAACTGCAGCTATAGTTCTGTAAGCAGCCTCAGAGCTGCACCAACTGCACTGCTCCCCCCGCCCCGGAGTGGTGGCTGACCCCAAACTCCTTTCACTCCATCTCCCCAGTTTTTTCCACTAACCTTCTCTGTTGTCTGGTGTTTGTGGGTTGAGAATTCTGGTAATTGCCACAGCTCACTGATTCAGGGTGCTACGGCCTGTTCTACCCAGCTCCTGGTCTTGTTGGTCATGGCGCAGCCCACAGTGGACTCTGCTCTGCTCCCTGCACGGTGTGATAGACCTTACCCAGCGACCATCCAGGCTGTCCTGGGCTGGAGCCCTGCTTCCCTCTGCTATTTTGTGGGTTCTACAGTTCTAGAATTTGTTCAGAGCCATTTTTTATCTGTGTTTGGAGTGTCCTGGGGGAGAGCTTTAGGCAAGTCCCTGTTTCCCAGTCACCATCTTTCTGCCCCCAATAGCTTTACTTTTAAAAGAAGATTTAGATATGGTAGAGTGGAAGAGAGTGATAACGAAATATGGTATAGAAAATAAATACGAATGTAAGCTGTTCTGTTAATTGTTTTATAATGACAACACACTAGGACATATAATGCTGTTTACAACAACAATACAATAAAGACTTAAAGATTGAAGTGTTCCCCTGGCCTCCTATTTGGAATTTAGGCTATAGTCTTTGTTTTTGGGATGGATCATTAGGTAAGCAGCATAGACCCTAGCTTAATCAAATTGGAACAGAAGAATGGTAACTTGTCCCATATAAAAGTAGATTAAGTTCTTAGTCTGATGGGTTCCATAATTGCCAAAGTTCCACACCACAATGCAGTTCCAGGTGGGGTTGTATTATATACTTTTCAAACTCCTTTATATGGGCTACTATGTCCTTCTCTGTATTATGCTTCTCCAAGGTCTGAATAACACACTCCACAGAATCCTACTGCATCTCCTCCAACAGGTCTATATTTTTTATTCTGGTGGTCATTCATGGTTATTTAAGGTAAGAGTAGCTAATGGGTTCCTGCTTCTGGTCCCTATAAGAGTAGCAATCCAATTAGATGAGTACCTGTAGTAGCAATTAAGATTTGAAAATCTTTCCCACCCATTATTAGGCCATATGCCCTGCTTACATCACAGGAAGCCTAAGTTACATGTGGTGGGAGGAGCTTCCTGACAGGAAAAGGAAGTTATGTCACAGAAAATGCTGAGAGAGAGGGAGAGGGGGGGGGGTTATGGCTGCTAATGGATGCCCTCATGATTGTTAGAGCTGAACAGGATGATGTAGCTGTACTGTGAGTTTGTTCTGGGCAAAGATCCCAGCAGGGGATTGGAGAGGTTTTGGGATGGTGAGTCCCCAGGTTGTTACATTGGGTGTGGAATGTTTTATTGCTGTGGTAGACTGGATAAATGGCTTGTGGGATATGGTTCTCTGGTGTCTGAATAAATGGTTTACTTCTTCTATCTTCTATGTGGAGAGTCTCCTGTACTTTGTGACATAGGCCTTTTGACAATTGTCATCTACATTGTTGTTATCGCCTTACTGTTTCTGTACCCTCTCAGCCAAAACCTTTGAACATCTCCAGTTGCTCTTATTCAACAAGTAAAAATAATACATAAGTCCCTAAAATATGCAAGGCACCAGGGATACAAAAATAAAAACTAAACAGTTCCTGCCCTCAAGGAGCTTACACTCCACTTATGAGTCTAGGTCATAGGTTGTTGTTTATTCTGAGCAAGAAAACTGCCAAAAAGGTCTTGAGAAAACATTTTTTTTTTAGCCTTCTATAAAACAATGCCTAGATTAGCTATGTTTTTTACCTAGGCAAGAATACTGAAAGAAGGTACTTGAAAGAATTCCTATAAGCAACCTGAAAGACCTCCTTCCAAGCCTTTTAGATGGAAGCTATACTATAAATTCAAGGAATTTTTTCTTCTAACAAGGCATATATTCAGAAATGATAGCATTTGGGTCCATAGTCACCCTAATATGTATTATGAAACAGTATCTCTGCATCAGAAAAGAGAGGCTACCCCAGAATATGAAAAAATAGTGCTTTGGAGGCAAAGCTAAGATGGTGGAGAAAAGGCAGTCACTCTCCTGAGCTGTCCCAAAAACCCCTCTGACCACCTCTAAATAATGCCACAGAACAATTCCTGGAGCGGCAGAACCCGTGAAAGTAAAGGTGAAATAATTTTCCAGCCAAAAACAACTTAGAAGTTTGGCAGGAAAGGTCTATTGCACCTGGGTGAGAGTGGAGACACAGTACAGTGCAGACTGCTCCAGAGCAAACAAGGCCCTAGCAAACCAGGAGCTGACTTTGAGAGCCACTGAGTCAACTTCTGGAGCTCTCAGCCCACAGACATTAAAGAGATTGAATAACTGATCTGAAGGAGATTACAGGTATTTCTTTACTGGCACTGGGAGGCAGGATTTTGTTGCTTTGCCCATACTCAGATCTGGGTCACCATCCTGGATGGCAGTCCCAGGAAAAGGAAGAGCACTAGCACACCAGAACTTGAAGCTGCAGTAGAGCAGGGACCCTCGTAACAGTTCCAGGGTTCTGGTCACTCAAGACAAGAGCTCAGGCCAGAAGAATAGTAAACACACTTCTCCTTAAATCATACCATCTTGGAAGAACTGAAAACTTATAGGTCCCTAGAAGTATCTCTGAAAACAGATCCACCAAAATCCCTGAATCTTTGGACAGTGTGCCCTCTACCCTGGAAGCAGAACCCCACTTTAATAAAGAATTAAAAGTCAAGAAATTGACTGGGAAAATGAGCAAACAACAGAAAAAAATTCTAACTGTAAAAAGTTACTGTGGTGACAAGGAAGGTCAAAACACACTCAGAAGAAGAAAACAAAGACAAAGCTCCTAAATCCAAAGACTCCAAGAAACATATGAATTGGTCTCAGGCCATGGAAGAGCTAAAAAAGGATTTTGAAAATCAAGTAAGAGAGGTAGGAGAAAAATTAGGAAGAGAAATGAGAATAATTATAAGAAAATATGAAAAACAAGTCAACAGCTTGGTAAAAGAGACACAAAAATACTAAATAAAATGACACCTTAACAAATATAATAGGTCAAATGATAAAAGAAGCACAAAGAGCCAATGAGAAGAAGAATGCTTTGAAAAGTAAGATTGGCCAAATGGAAAAAGAGGCACAAAAATACACTAAAGAAAAAAAACTCCTTAAAAAGTAGAATTGGCCAAATGGAAAAGGAGGTACAAAAAGCTCACTGAAGAAAATAATTCCTTAAAAACTGTAATTGAGCAAATGGAAGTCAATGGTTTTACAAGAAATTAAGAAATAATAAAACAAAACCAAAAGAATGAAAAAATAGAAGATAGTGTGAAATATCTCATCGGGAAAACAACTGACCTGGAAAATAGATCCAAGAGAGAGAAATTAAAAATTATTGGACTACCTGAAAGTTATCATCAAAAAAAAGACCATAGACATCATCTTTCAAGAAATTATCAAGGAAAACTGCCCTGATATTCTAGAACTGGAGGGTAAAATAGAAATTGAAAGAATCCACTGATCACCTCCTGAAAGAGATCCCAAAATGAAAACTCCCAGGAATATTATGTTCAAGTTCCAGAGCTCTCAGATCAAGGAGAGAATATTGCAAGCAGCCAGAAAGAGACAATTCAAGTATCATGAAGCCACAATCAGGATAACACAAGATTTAGCGGCTCTCCAGAGGGAAATGGATATTCAATGAAATAGAGGACTTTCAAGCATTTTTGATGAAAAGACCAGAGCTGAATAGAAAATTTTACTTCAAATACAACACTCAGAAAAGGTTCAGGA
Organism: Trichosurus vulpecula; assembly: GCF_011100635.1. NCBI lineage: Eukaryota > Metazoa > Chordata > Mammalia > Diprotodontia > Phalangeridae > Trichosurus > Trichosurus vulpecula. The sequence continues at coordinate 138,247,863 of NC_050576.1, read as the reverse complement.
AAGGGAAATCATAAGATACTTAATGAGGTTAAAGTGTTTATGTTCTTATATGTGAAGATGACATTGTAACTTATAAAAACTTTCTCATTATTAGGGCAGTTAGGAGTATATACAGACAGAGGGCACAGGTGTGAGTTGAAGGGATGGTATCTAAGAATGGGGTAAATTGTCTCACATAAAGGAGACAAGAAAAAGCTTTTATAGTAGGGGAGAAGATGGGGGATGTTTAGGGTGGGGGAAGGGAGGAGGATGAGTGAACCTTACTCTCATCAGAATTGGCTCAAAGAGGGAATAACATTCACATTCAATTGGGTATAGAAATCTATCTTGCCCTACAGGAAAGTAGGAAGGGAAAGGAATAAGAAATGAGGTGGATGATAGAAGGGAGGGCAGATTGGGGGAGGCAGTAGTCAGAAGCAAAACACATTTGAGGAGGGACAGGATGAAAGGAGAAAGAGAAGAGAATAAAATAGGATGGAGGGAAATACATTTAGCAGTTAATAACTGTGAAAAAAATTTTTGAAGCAAGTGTCTCTGGTAAAGGCCTCATTTCTTGAATGTATAGGGAACTGAATCAAACATAATAATAAGAGCCATTTCCCAATTGATGAATGATCAAGAGATATGAATAGTTTTCAAATGAAGTAATCAAAGTTATCTATAGCCATATGAGAAGGTTAAATGGCTATTGATTGGAGGAATGCAAATTGAACAATTCTGAGGTTCTATCTCATACCTATTAGATTGAATAATAGGACAAAAAAGGAAAATGACAATTGTTGGAAGGGAAGTGGGAAAAATGAGACATTAATGCACTGTTGGTGGAATTGTGTACTGATTCAACCCTTCTTTAGAGCAATTTAGAGCTATGCCCAAAAGGCTATAGAACTGTGCATATCCTTTGACCTAGCAGTGTCACTAGTAGGTCTGTATCCAAAATGAGATAAAAAACAAAGAGGAAAAGGACTTATATGTATAGAAATATGTATAGTAGCTCTTTTCTGGTGGCAGAGAGTTGGAAACTGGGGGTATGCCCATCAATTAGTGAATGTCTGAACAAATTTTGCTATGTGATAGTAATGGAATGCTACTGTTCTATAAGACATAATGAGCAGAATGCTCTCAAAAAATCTGGAAATACTTACATGGCCTGACACAAAGTGAAATGTACTGTGTACAACATAACAGCAATATTGTAAGATGATCAGCTGTGAATGACTTAGCTATTCTCAGCAATACAATGATTGAAGACAACTCTGAAGGACCTATGATGAAAAATGCTATCCATCCCCAGACAAAGAACTGATTGCATCTGAATACAAATTGAAGCATATGATTTTTTAAACTTTATTTTTCTTTAGTTTTTTGTGGTCTATATTTTCTTTCACAACATGACTAATATGAAAATATGTTTTGCATGACTACACATGTATAACCTATATCAAATTGCTTGCCTTCTCAATGAGGGGGGTAGGGAGGGAAGAAAGGAGAGAATTTAGAGCTCAAAGTTTTGAAAACAAATGTTAAAAAAAATTTTTACATGTAATTGGGGAAAAATGAAATACTAAGAAAAAATAGTGCTTTGTAGGTGGTGGGCCAGACCCAGGTTTGTCTGAGTTATATTATGCCTATAGTCAGGCTCCAATCCTGATTACCAAATTGCCAATTACCCAAGCAAATCTCCCTTCAAAATTCTTAATAGCATTGTCATTTAACCTGAATAATTGCTTTGATTTGTTAACATAAATCAGATTTTTAATTACTCTAGCCCAGTAGACGTTAAAAGGCTTTTAAGACAATTACCTTCTATCAAGGAAAGTATGAACCAGCAACTTTGTAGAAGGAGCCTACCTCCACTTTAGCTACTGCTTAGCATCACTCTGAAAAATGATGATGTCTATTCTAATTAAATTTTTTAGCCTTTTCTCAGCCCTCCCCCTCTTTGACATCTCTACAGTGTTTCAAACTGTTGACCACCTTCTCCACCTGGATACTGTATCCTCTGTGGATTTTTGTGATACTGTTCTCTTATTGCTGTCCTCCAACCTGACTGACCACTACTCCATCTTCTTTGTTGCATCATCATCTCTATTGTGCCTCCCAACTATGTGTGTATCCCTCCCCCAGCAAGGCTCTGTTCCTTGCCCTTTTCTTATTTCTTTCTATATCCTTGATTCCTGAGGCTTCCCTGGATTTAAGTATCATCCTTGGTCTCTCTTTTGAGCTCTAAAAATACCAACTGCTTACTGGCACTAGATGTCTGAAAGGCACAGGAATCTATTGAAGCTAGTTCAATTGTTAAATTTTCAGTGTGAGCATTTACACCTTGGAAATCAGCAAATGCTGCAAATCAGGGCTTGATTTTTGTTGATTGGCAACTTAAGAAAATGATGGAGAAAATGTTAATAATACAGGTTAAAATTAAGTGTGTCAAGAGAATTTTATTTTCCTCAGAGGTCTGGTTGTTAAACATTTAGCAGCGCACCATTGGTTAGTTATCTCAAATTTAGTATGTCAATATAGAACTCATTATCTTTCCTCAGAAATTTGCCTCTGGACTAGTGGAACAAAGCTGGATTTGAACAAGATGGCAGATTTGAGTTCTATACCCAATGCTTACTAGTTTTATGATGCTAGACAAGCAATTTAATCTATATGTGCTTTGGTTTTCTAATCTGTAAAATGGAGACAGTACACAAATACCACAGTGACATTCCAAAAGCAGAAGTCTAACTATCTTGCTCAATATATTCCAAAGGCTCACTATTACCTCTAGGACCTAATACAAGATCCTCTACTTGGCATTTAAAGCCTTTCACAACTCAGTTCTAGCCAAACTTTGCAGCATTATTACATTTCTCTCTTTCATCTACTCCTGGTCCAGCCTTTGCTGTTTCTCACACCCCACATTCCATCTCCTGTCTCCTTGTCTTTTTCAAGACTGTCTCGCATGATTACAACACTCTCCCTCCTAACCTCCACCTTCTAGAAACCTTAATTTCCTTCAAAGCTTAGCTCAAATGCTGTTCCTGATCCCCATCAATTGTTAGGGCTCCCCCCAAAACCACCTTGAATTTATTATGTATTTATATATTACATATTCATATTTATATATTACTATATTTATTTATATTATAAATATTATTTATGTATATTTATGTTATTTACATATTATTGATGATATATTAATACTCTAATTATTATAAATGATGCAATTATTAATATATTAATATATATTATAAATATATACTAACATATAAATATGTTAAATGTGTATATGTTCATTCCCCAGATAGAATGTAAGCTCATTGAGGGCATTTTTTGCCTCATTTTTGTCTATCATCTACCTTTAGCATAGTCCCTGACAGAGTGTTTAATAGATGCTTGCTGGTTGGTGTAATGTTAATACAATTTGAAGATCTTCCCTGCCCCTTAATAGACCTATATGACCTGCTTTGAACCTGAGTCACATAAGCCTGGGTCATGAGGGTTGTGATGCCCTCTGGCCCTGAAGAAATATGTATATACTCTGAAGTTAGTGTTATGCTTTGGGGCTCACTCATTGGAATCACAATTCGTGTGATTTAGCCAGATGAGACTCTGGGTAGCCATTAAGGAGCCCCCCAGCTTTGAAAAACCCAGATGTTGGTGCTTCTCTCTCTGGTAACTATATGTGTATTGCTTTTGGTCAGACAGTTGGAAGCCCTGTCTGTTGGTCTTTGCTGTTTGTATTTGCTCTGTTTATATAATTTCTGCTTGTAATTTCTGTTTCTATTTTCTCTGAAGTTCAAGGTGCTGACTTTTCCCCTGAACTAAGTGAATTTTACATATATATATACATACATATATATGTATGTATGTATGTATGTATGTATGTATGTATGTATATATATGTGTATACATATATATTATATATGTTTGATTAAAGTAAGGTGGTTGACCCCTCTAAAGTTGCTTTCCCACAGCAGCTGCAAGTAACATTGTTGTTACAGTTGGTTGGTTGATTGATGACCAAATAATCTCTGAAGGATTTGATTGGGGTAAATGATGAGGCAGCTTCAGTAAGACCTTTATGGTCAGGTTTAATTATTCTGTCAGAAGTTAATTTCCAGAGCATCAAACAAGAGCAGAAATATGGTTCCTGAAAGTGCAGAGATGACATTTGGAAGCTCTCCATTCACATTGAGCCTTTTAGTAAGTGTGGAGAATAAAAAGTTGACTGCCAAAAGAGACCAAGAGATCAGCTATGTATATATTGTTTATTGTTTATAGCACCATTCTTTCCTGCTTTCCTTTGGGAGGGAAACTTCAATTTATGCCTAGTGGTACTATATACCTGCAATCCTAGGTTCCTCACCCTCTCAATGCCCAATTCATATACTATACTTTCAGGAAATTCCCCTGGTCCAGCAAGTACCTGTGTAGTATTGAGGAGAGAAGACTGGACCTGGAATCAGGAAGACCTGAGTTTGAATTTAACCTCAGACAGTTGCTAGCTATGTGACTCTGGACAAGTCACTTAACCTCTGGCTGCCTCAGTTTTCTCATTTGTAAAATGGGGATAATAACATACCTCCCTCCCAGTGTTGTCATGAGGATGAAATGAGATGAGATTTGTAAAGTTTTTTGAAAACCTTAGAGCACTGTATAAATGGAGGTTATTTTTAAGTGTGACTATTTTTTTCCAAATAATTTCATTTAATTTTACTGTTTTCCTTAAATCTTAAAAATGAGGATTATATTCCCAGGAGGGTTGGCATATCTGAGCACATTGCTGACAATTCAGGCCAAGATCAGAAATTATAATAAATAAAGCCAATAACGAGAAAAATATGTAGTATAAAATTAGTAAGATTTAACCATAAATTATTTAATTATTTATACACATCAATGAAAATCAAACATGTAAAATGAACAAAAGAAATGACATTGACAATGATTATAATAATTTCATCCAGAAGTTAACCCAACACAAATTAAATGTTACAAGGAAACAAACCAAAGAAAGCCCAGAAAATGCCTTGGTCAGTCAACATTTTACTTTCTTGCCAAACAGAGAGGTGGTTGCCAAACTCTAGGTTAGAATATAAACTCATCTGAATAATCTTATGAAAAAGAAAACTGTATGATACTAAACAGCATTATCTCATAAGGTAGAGAAAAATTACACACAGTCAGATTGAGGAAAAGAGGGAGCGGGGCACTTATTATCATATAAGATTTCAGGGATGGCAGCTAGGTGGTGCAGTGGACAGAGTACTGGGCCTGGAGTCAAGAAGACTCATCTTCCTGAGTTCAAATCTGGCTTCAGATACTTACCAGCTGTGTGACCCTGGGCAAGTCATTTAACCTTGTTTGCCTCAGTTTCCTCCTCTGTAAAATGAGCTGGAGAAGGAAATGGCAAATCACTCCAGTATTTTTGCTTAAGAAAATTCCAAATGGGGTCAACCAAGAGTTAGAAACAACTGAAAAATGACTGAACAGAAACAAGACTTTCAGGGATTTAATTAGATCAATTGTTGCATGAAAGTTTGGTGGTTTTGCCCACTGTTGTCTGGGCTTGGAGTCTTAGAGTTTCTCTGGATAGGGACAATCTGAAAGCAGAGTTACAAAAATTACATGGCATTTTCTTAACTGTTCAGGAGCCGTTCAATGCCAAATGTAACTCAGTCAGCAAAATTAAAATAGAAAGAGAACATTTAAATACTCTTCTCATCTATAGGTTTCGTATTTCTAGCAGGGTTTTTTAAGAGTATCATTCTTCCCTAAAATGGGACCTTGGAGAATGAAGAAACCCCAAAGTATAACTGGAGAATGATTTTTTTGTCCCAGCTCCAAGAGTGAACTAGATGTGTGACCTTGAGTAAATTACTTTGATTTTCTGGGCCTGTTATCCCATCTGTAAAATGGGGTGGCATGTGTAATGTGCTCCCTGAAGCACTTATATTATCTATTTTAAAAGGCTGTTTTGAAGAAGCTCCTTCTAAACCTTAAGGTTTAATAACAACTATGAGTTGTTACTATTATGATTTGTCGTTGAGCTGTTTCAGTCTTGTTCAGCCCTCCATAATCTCCTTTGGGGTTTTCTTGGCAAAGATACTGGAGTGGTTTGCCATTTCCTTCTCCAGTTCATTTTATAGATGAGGAAACTGAGGCAAATAAGATTAAGTGACTTATCCAGGGTCACACAGCTAGTAAGTATGTCTGAGGCCAGATTTGAACTCAAGATGAATCTTCCTGACTCCAGGCCTGGCACTCTATCTACTGTACCACCAAGCTCATCGCAATTACTTTCACAACACCACTATGCCCATCCCATAAATTTATATCTAATCCCACCCTCTTTTATATGTCACAGGCAAAGATTGCCTCTGAGGCCAGTAGGTAGTTAGTTTCCTTCCTAGTTTCAGAATCCTAAGAAAGGATCTCCCTAAAGTTACTATTTCCAATAAAATAAATAAATTCTGGTAGCAAGTCATTCATTTGTGCTAATCGTTACCCCTTTTAGACTTTTAAAAATGAAAACACCCCTCTAGACACACATTCACACTTTAGTATAAATAAGTTTATTAAGGCTGGCGACTGACATGCCTGATGCCCCAAGAGCACACCCATACTTCCTAAAGGAGAAGGACTAAACAGGGAAAACAATATTGAAAAGGGAAAAAGGAAGCTGAAGGGAGTTGTTAGAAGCTTGAAAGACAAAGAGAAACTTAGCAATTTTATCTAAGGTTAGGTCTCAGTCTGGATGCAAAGAGATGGGGGAGCTAACCTGGTGCTGGATAAACACTGTGGGGTAGTTGACTGGGTGTGTTTTAACTCTTACATACTGCAGAAACCTTGAGAAGACAAAAGGGAAGCTGTCATACATACGATATCCTTCTAGAACTGTAATCAGCTCAGAACCAAAGCTGGAAATGGAGGAGGAGGAGACAGCAGAGAAAATCAAGAAGGGCAAAATGAAAGGGACTGGAGAAGGGGGATTTTCAGTCTTGTGGTTAAGTGATATTAGAGTTACACCATACGTAAGATTTTGCACCAACAGCTTCTTAGAAAAAACAGTCATATACCTCAAAAGAACATGTTAAAGGAAAAAAAGCGACATTTTTCTACCTGCTACCATTGAGGCAATACTTCTAATAAAATACCATAACTTCTAGTAACTTCTAAAAACTTCTAATAAAATACCATAGACAAAAAAAATCAAACCTCCCTACCAATATTACTCTCTGAAATGATCTGACATAAATGGACTTCCTTACATAAATCTAATAAAAGATATGTTTCTAGGAAACTCTATTTCCCCCAGGGCTTTTCTTGGTTTTCTCTGTACTGTTTCCCCTCTTCATCTTCATTGCTCTTTCTTCTTTCTCTAGTTATTTGTCTCTCTTCTTCCCCCTTGTCTATCTCTCTATTCCTTTAACATCATAAAAGTTAAGTAAATACGATGCTTGACTGGGAATAATGGCCCTCCTTGCACCAGCCTGTCATCTGACTCCAGAGGGTCAGGTAGCAATGTTTGTTACTGGGGAAGCAAAGTTAGGTATCTATACTCCTCTACCCTTCTACTTTCCCCTCTTCCCAACCATGACTTCTTTTCTGCCAAGAATCCTCTATTCAATGCCTAATTTCTTCTATCCACAAGTTTTTATGAAGTAGTCTGCCTTGATCCTCACCATGCTCATTCACTTACCTTCCCTATGACCCCAAGGCACTTGACCTACTACTCAAATCTTAGCCGTGCTATTATTTGCCCATAATAACAATAAAAGCAAGCATTTATGTAACTACATATGATCTACACAGTGCTTAAATTTTTTTACAAATATTATTTCATTTTATTCTCACAACAAACCTAGAAGATAAGTGCCATTATTATCCCTATTAACAGATGAGGAAACTGAGACAGTGTTTAAATTATGTGCCCAAGGTCATGTAGTTAATAAGTGGCTGAAGATAAATTTCAACTCAGTTCTTTCTAACTCTAGGTTCAGCTCTCTATCCACTGTGCCACCTAATTGCTTCCATATAAGAACTTGGGGAAGTCAAGAATAACCTAACCTCTCTTTTCCAAGTGAATTTTTTTTTTCTATTTGTTACATCAGTGGAAAAATACTAGGTCAGGAGACAGATTCTTCTTATTTGTTGAATGTCTCTGGGCAAGTCACTTAGGCTTCCTAGGCTTCATTAATCTGTTTTCACCTGTTAAAGAGAAATTATATTACTTCCCCATATGCGATGTTGGAGGAATAGATCAAATAACAGATTTGAAAGAGCTTTGAAAACATTAAAAGCCTTATAAAAATGTGTTATCACAATTTGGGAAAGTTATTATTAATAATAAAGCATGATCAAATCCTGTATGTTTCTCTATTTCTTCCCAGAGATATAAATAGAAATATTTTTACCCATAGGAAAAACCTTTGTAGGGGTAGTGGCAGGCAGTGACAGAACAGAGAATAATCCCACTGCAGGTAAAATAATTCTTGGAGAAGAGGAAGTCTTACTTTTGCCTCAGTGAGCAAGGATTGAGGGAAGGCTGGTCCCATAAGAGAAACCCTGTAGCACCAAGACTCTACGATGGATGGCAGGAGTGCCTACACCTCATTCATAGTATGGGCTAGGGAAGGATTTTGAGGTCAAGTGCAAGGACATTACTGTTGAGGAAGGAAGCGCTTACCCAAGGAAGAAGTGATTTCTGACCCTGATAGATAGATGTCAGTACTGACATGCAAAACCCCATCTGTCCCATTCTAGTTATCTAATGCATATGCTTCAACTGGGAATTACATTCATACGGCCCACTCCAATTCAGCATCAAGCATCTATCAAGCATCTACCATGGGCATAGGGCACTATGCTGGGCACTAAGGATCCAAAGACTACAAGGAAAACAGTCTCTGCCCTCAAGGAGCTTAGATTTTACTAGAGGGATACAACATACACACAGCCCAGTTTATACATGATCATTTGGCGAGGTGGAGGAAAAGAGAGCAAGCATTAACAACTAAGGGGATCAGGAAAGGCTTCCTGTAAAGAGATGGTATGTGAGCTGATCCTATGAGGCAGAGTCAAGGAGGGAGAGCTCTCCAGACTTGGGCTGCAGTCCAAGCATGTAAATCTAAGCAGCTAAGCTTAGAAAAGAGAGGGAAACTAAACTCTGGACTTAAAAAGGAAGGATTGGGCCAAGCCAAGCCAAGAGACTGCAGTAATACTCACAGAGGAGAGGAGGCGTTGGAGGTGGGTCATTGGAAAGCAGACAGAAGAGGGGGAAAGTTTCAAGCAAATCAGGACAAAGTTGTGGTAGTTTAATTGATGTAGTTGCCACCAGATAAGCTTTTAACATAATCCAGAGGGCAACTTGCCACACTCAAGTTATCTTTGTCACAGATGAGAAAAGAGGATTGTAAAGTCTTAGAATATAGGAATGAAATATCACATATTCCTCCTTCTCCTCTTCTTCTACCTCTTCCTCTCCCTCCTCTCCTCCCTTCTCCTCCTCTTCCTCCTTCACTTCTTGCTCCTTCTCCTCCTTGTCCTCCAAATAATAATAAAAATATAATCATTATTCCAAGTAATATTTAAATCTTGCTTTCTATGTTCCAGCTACTATACCAAGTGCTTTACAATTATTATCTCATTTGAACCTTACAATAACCATGATTATTTCCATTTTACAGATAAGGAAACTGAGGCAAATAAAAGTTAAATGACTTGCCCAGGGTTACACAGCTAGTATGTGAGGCCAGACTTGAACACAGGTCTTCCTGAGTCCAGGTCCAGCACTCTGTCCACTCTACCACCTAGCTACCCCTAATAAGTCAATGTTTATATAGCACTATACAAATATGATCTCATTTGATTCTCACAACAATGCTGTAAGGTAAGCAGTATCATTAACACCATTTTACTGATGATAAAACAGATGCTGACAGAGGTTAAGTGATTTCTCCAAGGTCTCACAACTAATAAGTCTCCGGGCAGAATTTGAACTCAGGTCTTTCTGACTACAGCTCTAGCACTCTATGCCACACCATGCCATGCAGTTGTGTGACTATATTATCTATACTCTATAGTAGGCCCATTGCCACTGGTCATTGCCCTGCTCCAAATGGGAATTCAGGAAATACTAATAGTTACCTTTAATAACATTTGAATAACTTGTCCACATCATTAGTGTAAAGGCAAGGAAAAAGGAAGCTGATAGATTTGGCTTGGCCTTCTAGAGGGTCCAGTTAACTTTCCACCTAGCTAGGGAAGGTTTTTCCACTCAAATTCCCTTGGGTTTTGATTATCCTTAAACCCGTATTTCCTGAACACGCAAGCATTTTTATTCTTTGTGAGGAGGGGAATGTGGGCCAAATCCCTGCTTCTAGGCTATAATTTATATTCTGTGCCCAGTGATTCGATATTCAGTCTCTGGAATGATTATCTTCATTTTCTTTGTGAACAGTGGTGCTAAAAATAGGGGAGAAAAGCAATTCAGGGAAAACAAATCAAACCTCCCCATGCCTAAGCCATACTGATCAAGCTGGTTTCATTAAGGAAGGCTGGCCAGCAACAGCCGTGGATATCATGAGCCCAATCCAACTGGGATCAGAAACAAAAACAACTTTCTTCATTTAAAGAGGCATTTGACACAGCGGAGGAGACAGTCAGAACATCTTTGGGAAGATGTGTAGCCGGGTATTAAAAATCATTTTCCAAAACAGTTGAGTTCTTCTGAAACAGAAAAAGACACTGTTTAGCCAAGGTGGTTGTTGTATATCTTTCTGAAGCTATATTAACTCCTTCAGGTCATGGGGGAACATTTAGCTATTTCATACACTAAGCACTACTTTATTGCTCCCCCAAGAATTAGAGAACAGATAGCAAATGAGACCTTTGACTTTCCTTGCTTTTGTAATGCATACACACACACACACACACACACACGCGCGCGCGCGTGCGCGCGTGTGTGTGTGTGTGTGTGTGTGTGTGTGTGTGTTGAGAAGGATGAAAAGTCCAAGAGATGTAGGTTCTGGGTAATTAATAATCAATTTATGAATTAGGCTAGCAAATAGTCAATAAATTGAGGCCAGTGCTCTATCTTGTAATCAAAGATCCTGTATAGAGGTTAATGAATGTTTGAATACCTTTGGAAAAAGGAGTGTTCCTAACAGGTGAAAATCAACTCTGTTTGGTTAAAAGGTAATATGAGAATGAATATTATAATGAGAAGTGGGCTTTTTCTAATGAGGGGCTAAGGGATGTGACTTTGATCATATCAGCACTCCCAGATCATTCCACCTCCAGCAATCTATACAAATGAATCTATTCTCCATTCAATCCTGCCCAAGTTGAACAGCTACAGTAAGAATCCCATCTAGGTAAGACGGTCTGGGCTATGAATTTTGGGACAAGGCCAGAAATATCTTGAGAGACTGAGCTTTGAATGAGAAAGCAAAAAGAGGATCATTGGATTCCATCTATAAAATCAGTTATCAATATAATAAGAAAATAATCATTTTTCTCAGCAAGTATATATGTATACATATGCATATATATGTGTGCATAGATATACATACATACACATATATGTACACATATATACACATATATACATGTATGTGTCTGCATATATGTGTCTATACATATATATGTTGTCTAAGTCTATGGACACAATTTCTAGGTTATCATGGATAGACATCTGAGGTCTCTCCCCAGCGCATCCACCCCCACTACCACAGAGAATGGGAGAATAGCCATCTCAGACTTGCTAGCTGATGTAAGTGGTAGATAGAATCCAGGCTGGCCAAGGGAGATCTCTTGTCTAGTTTCCAAGATGGGTATTAGGCTAGAATTGTATCTATGTGCCAGTCCCTCAAATATCTATGGTTTAGGTATACAATGTTTTAAACATCAGAGCATCAGAAATAAAGCTACTTCCCTAGTTACTTATAAGGGCCAAGGTAGCCCTTAGCTTTGGCTCACCAGTTTAGCGAATTCTCACTAAATACTGGTTACCAAAAAACACTCACAAAGAGTGAATATTGAGAATTTATCCAAGGAAAACAGCACAAAGAAATTTAAGTTCATTAGAATAAATTAAAGAGTACACAATGGGGGGGGCGGAGCCAAGATGGCGGCTGGTAAGCAGGGAATAATGTGAGCTCCATACGGAGTCCCTCCAAAAACTTATAAAAAATGGCTCTGAACCAATTCTAGAATGGCAGAACCCACAAAACATCAGAGGGAAGCAGGGCTCCAGCCCAGGACAGCCTGGATGGCCTCTGGGTGAGGTCTATCCCACACGGAGCTGGGAGCTGGGAGCTGAGAGCTGGGAGCTGGGAACGGAGTGGAGCAGAGCCCAGCCTGAGCGGCGTGGACCAACAAGACCAGCAACCGGGCAGAACATGCCCTAGCGCCCTGAATCAGTGAGCTGCGGCAGTTACGAAACTTCTCAACCCACAAACACCAAAGACTGCAGAGAAGGTTAGTGGGAAAAGCTGCGGGAGTGGAAGGAGTTCGTGGTTCAGCTTCCAGCCCCGGGGGCAGCAGAGGTGGGGCAGCTACGGCTGTTGCTGCTTCCAGCTCCAGGCCCACCTGGTGGGAGGAATTAAGTGGCGGATCAGAGCAGGGGTGCACAGCCTGCTGAAGATCTAAGCCCAGTTCGGGTTGAGGGTTCTTGGGGAAGGAGCAGTGCTGGTGTGGCAGAGCTAGCACCTCCCCCCCAAACGTGGAACATAGAACTCTGTAGTCTACAAGCAGTCATACCCCACTGAAAAACTCAAAGGTCAAGTTAGTTGGCTGGGAATATGGCCAGGCAGCGAAAACGCACCGAGATTCAGTCTCAGACTTTGCATTCTTTCTTTGCTGACAAAGAAGACCAAAACATACAGACAGAAGAAATTAATAAAGTCAAAGAGCCTACAACAGAAACCTCCAAGAAAAACAGGAACTGGTCCTAGGCCATGGAAGAGCTCAAAAAGGAGTTGGAAAAGCAAGTTAGAGAAGTAGAGGAAAAATTGGGAAGAGAAATGAGAAGGATGCGAGAAAACCATGAAAAACAAGTCAATGACTTGCTAAAGGAGACCCAGAAAAATACTGAAAAATACACTGAAGAAAACAACACCTTAAAAAACAGACTAACTCAAATGGCAAAAGAGCTCCAAAAAGCCAATGAGGAGAAGAATGCCTTGAAAGGCAGAATTAACCAAATGGAAAAGGAGGTCCAAAAGACCACTGAAGAAAATACTACTTTAAAAATTAGATTAGAGCAAGTGGAAGCTAGTGACTTTATGAGAAATCAGGATATTATAAAACAGAACCAAAGGAATGAAAAAATGGAAGACAATGTCAAATATCTCATTGGAAAAACCACTGACCTGGAAAATAGATCCAGGAGAGATAATTTAAAAATTATTGGACTGCCTGAAAGCCATGATCAAAAAAAGAGCCTAGATATCATCTTTCAAGAAATTATCAAGGAGAACTGCCCTGATATTCTAGAGCCACAGGGCAAAATAGAAATTGAAAGAATCCATCGATCGCCTCCTCAAATAGATCCCAAAAAGAAATCTCCCAGGAATATTGTCGCCAAATTCCAGA